>NC_134741.1:7687500-7995000 GCF_049634645.1 Pelodiscus sinensis
TCCGGAATAAGGACTTATGCCCGAGCGGGAGCAGTGTAGCTTTTCCGGAATAGCGGCTGATTTTGTACAGTAGAGCGTCGTTGCTTTTCCGGAAATTCAAGGGCCAGTGTAGACAGCTAGCAGCTTATTCCAGAAAAGCGGCTGATTTTCCGGAATAAGTGGCCCAGTGTAGACACAGCCTAGGGGTGCAGGAGGTGCAGAGCTACAAAAAACAAACCACTTGCATGAATGTTGGTCTAAATCGAGGAGAAAGTTACCCAGATTCACCTTTGTTTTTTAAACACAAATCTTGAAGGGAGAGTGGGGCTGGGGCCCTGTAGTTTTCTGCCCCAGCGTGGCTGGCTTTTGGGGAGAGTAGGTAGGAAGTGGGAGGGGCTATTGGAAGCCCTTAACCCTATGGGGAAAGAGAAATGGGGAATCTCCATCACTGGAGAACATGGGTATCAATTCCCCTGCCTTCTGCATGCTAAGCAAGCCCTCCACCATTTGAGCTAATTCCTCTACCTGTGAGCAGTGCTCCTGCTCCACTCACCTTGTTCCAGAGCCCACAACGTCCCTGCAGCTGCCCCAGGCTCCTTTCTGAGAAGGCTACAGGTGGGGCTGTTTGCTGTGGGATGGCGAGCTTGAGCGTGGTGCACATCATACCAGGGTGCTGTGTTCGAGTGCTGGCCACTGGATGCTCTCAGCAACCCAGCCTGTCTTCATTCAGCTGACTGCCATGGCCAGTTGACCCCAAACGGAGACAGGTTAAGTGGTTTGCAGGGAGCAGTAGGGTGAGACTGGGGCCTAGGATGTGCAGGGCCAGCCTGCTGGGAGAGGGCTCCTGCCTCCTCCTCTCCTCCCTCTCTCAGCTACTTTCTTCAGTGGGGGCTGGCCAGCTGCCTTCCCCAGTAGCAGGCACCGTGGGTGAAAGTAGGGCTGGGGAAAAGCCCTAACCCCGCCCCTTGCTGCCCAGGCCCAGCCCCACGGGAGCCAAGCCCCCACCCATCACCACGGGGAGGTGGGGCTGTGCCATGGGGAGGCAGGAGGGCACATGGTCCCCACCTCCCTGGAGCCTATAGTAAGTGTTCTGGCGGGCAGAGAATGGGATTACAGGGAACCGTGCATAGGACACCGCCTTATACCCAGCTATAGAACAATCCTTTCCCACTGTGGTGTTGAAGTCTGGTCTTTTTACTGGGGTGTTGTGGAGAGCAGCAGACTCCTATTCGGGCCATCGCCGTTACGATCTGTCACCTCATTCATCGTAGACAGAGTGTTCTGAAAGACCGGGGCAAGTATTAGTACAGAGGGTCCCGCAGTGCTATGCACAGAAGTAAAACAGAAACTTGGAGAAGTGACACCACAAACGAGGCCTTTCCATATAATTTCATGTTGTGAATCGACCCTCCAGCCATACGATAGGTTGCCCTTCATGCTGGTTGTCAACCCCTAGTAAGTTTCTCCTTTCCCATAGTTGAGATAGACCGATTTATTTCCTTATAACCTATTGAATGGACGGTAGCCAATTTATCCAAAGGGGGCATCTACACTCCAGGGCTGAACTCAAAATCACGATGCAATTTGAGCTACATCAATTGCATATCCTCTTTCGAAATAGCTTGTATAAAAATAGGGAGTGTCTACATTGCACTTACTTCGATATAGAGCCCTCTTCCTCTGACTTCCCTTCCTCCGCGTACAATGAGGGTTACAGGAGTCGGGGTAAGAAATCCTCCAGCTTGACAGGATTTCAACACTATTTTGAAATAATGGTCTGCTGCATAGACACGAACAAAGTGATTTTGGAATTGCGCTAGTCATTTCAAAATAGCATTGCAGTGTAGACACACCCTCGGTTGTTGATGTTTAGCTGTGTGTTGGCTTGTAAATGTTGCACAGCCAAAACACAGCAGTATTTTGTATTTTGCAAGGGTTTTTACACATGAGCCACATTCAAATTAAATGTCAGTCTAACCTGCTCCATTAGAACGTCTTTCTCAGGACCGGGGCTGCCAAGATGCTCTTCAAAAACCATAGTGTGCTCCCCACCCCGGCTTCATTTCTTTTGTCCACAAAATGATGTTTTTTGCCCCCTGCCCCACTGGTGTCCTGTTCCCCTGTCCTGTCCTCCTAGAATCATAGCCTCACAGAGCTGGAAGAGAGGCCTCACCAGAGCTGACTAAAGGGGAATAATCACTTCTCTGTATCGCCTGACAATGCTCCGCCTATTGTACCTTAATATGCCGTTAGCCCTCTTGGCGACAAGGGCGCCCTGTTGACTCAGCTCCAGCTTCTCATCCACTGGAATCCCCAGGGCCTTTTCTGCAGAACTGCTACTTAACCAGTCGCTCCCCTGCCTGTACCAATGCTCGGGATTCTTCCGTCCCAAGGGCAGGACTCTGCACTTGTTCTTGTTGAACATCAGCAGATTTCTTGTGAACCAATCCTCTAATCTCTCCAGGTCACTCTGGGCCCAGTCCCTGCCCCCCAGCGTATCTACCCTCCCAGCTCAGTGTCAGCTGCAAACCCATCCCCATCCCAGCTCATTAGTGAAGATGTTGAAGCAGCCCCAGGACCAGTGGTCCCTCATTGTTTGTCCACGTGCAGAATGATGCAGTGTGCACCAACCCCCGTGTGGCCATGCACCACCAGTAGCACAGGACACCTAGGAACAGGTTGGGCCTCCTTGCTCTGGCACCCTCGGGACCTGTCTAGTTCCAGCTGAGGGATTTTTCTGGCCCAGGGGAGGTAATTTCCAGCCCTTCTGCTGCCAGCTCCTCCCTCCGCCCCCTGGGCTCCCACCTCCAGCCGTCCAGCTGACCATGTGCCAGCTCTGGAGCTGCTTCCCCCCGCAGCCCAGCTGAGCCATGCACCAGCTCCCAAGCACCCCGTGCTAAGCTTCCCAGCTTTTCCCCTGCACCGTGCAGCCCAGCTGTGCACACCCCCTTCCCCTGGCATAGCACCAAGACACTCTCCTCCTGGAAGATCCTTGGTCCTGCCAGATCACAAATGTTTTGGATCAGAAAGTTCCAGATGGCATGTCGGGGAGCCCCCAACCCTGCACCCCCATCCACAGCCAAATGTTACACACAGCCAGCCAGTAGAGTAGAAAGGTTTATTGCTTCTCAGAGATACAGCATGGCATGGCCTCTGCTAACATGGATCCTAAGAGCAGACTGCCTTATTCCTCAATGGGGGGAGCTCACAGGCCCTGAACCCCCATTTCCTTGGTCTTCCCTGTCCATAGCAGGAGGCAAAATCAGCGTAGGTCGACAAACCAAACAGCCCTGTGACCAGCATAGGGCTTGAACCCATGACCTTGGTGTTATTAGCACCACGCTCTAACCAACTGAGCTAGTTGGCCCTATGAAAATACAGGTCACCAGTGGTCCTTTCAAGAAAGGTACCTCAGCCAGCTGCAGAGACTCTCTGCAGCTGCCAATGGCTCTTCTCTGATGGGGCCACTAGTGACTCACTGTGATGTGGGCTGGCTAGTCCAGCTGGTCTGAGGTTTGGTCAAGGTGGCTGGCAGTCGACATGGTGCACTGAGACCCAGGGCAAAGAGGCAGCCGGAATCGCTTGCTGCCAGCACCTTGCCTCCCAGCTTCTTCCCTGTCAGCAGCAGCCGCAGCCCCTTTCGGCCACTGGGTCAGCCCGGGAAGGGAGGCGGGAATGGGGCCATGCCATTCTGCTCACAACGCACTACATCATATCCTGCATGTGCAGGCTGGCTGCACACAGTATCCCAGCCTGCACATGCTAGCAGCCGGCCGCTGAGCACAGGGAGTGGCTCCGGCAGCAGCGAGGGCTTCATGTGTGGTGGCAGCTCACATTTTCCTTGGTCCTCCTGGGACACAGAAGAGGCCTCCCCTGGCCACCCATGGAACTGCTGGTTCAGGAAAAGGCTGATTGGGGAGGAGTGTTGGGAAGAAGGAAACCACAAGCCTGGAGCTGGTGCAGAGGCTGCTGTGACTGGCACTGGCAAGGCAGGGCTCTGACTGCAATAGCTGGTCCCAGGCAAGGCACCGCTGAGAAGTCTCAGCCCCAACCCTTCCTCCACCCATCTCAACCTAACCTGTTTAGCTCTCCCACATGCTCCTGAAAGCCAGCACACAGGCCACCCAGCCCTGCACCAGGAGGCAAGCCCTGGAACTGCCTTGTGGGCACCCAGAGGAACCTCAATAAGAAAAGACCTTCTGTTTTTGCCTGGCTTTGAACCAAGGACCTTTTCTTGTTAGGCAAATATGATAACCCCTACACCACAGAAACACACTTAGCAGTGACTTCTGCTGCTCCACTTAAACTTGGGCAAATATTCGGTTGCTAACCCTTTGGCCACCAGCGATTGCTGCAGGGCAAAGGAATTCTCTGTTGTCAGTTTTGTGGCCTCAGGAAGGGACCAAACTGAAGGAGGCCGGGCCCCCACCTGGGGACTCCAACCTAAACCCTGAGAGGCTGCTGTGCCTGGCACTGGCAAGGCAGGGCTCTGACTGCAATTGCTGGGACAGAAGAGCCAGCGCCAAGTGCCCTTGTGATTCCCTGGGGGTGTCAGTGCCCAGAGACCCTGCAAGTGCAACCTCTGCAGCTCCTGCAACCGTGGAGAGTGACTCTCGTCCCCCCTCCCTTGGGATGGGCAATGGCAACAGGTGGAGGAGCTGGGAGAGAAGTCCCAGAGAGCAGCCCCATGGCTAAGCTGGCCAAGCAGCTGCTGGGTATGGGGGAGGTGAGGGAGGCAGCCCCCAGTGGTGCCTGGCCAACGTGTCTGCTCTCTCTGCCATCCATCCCTACGTAGCTGGAGTTGGCCATGTCCTCACAGCAGGAAGCCAAAGGGGGCAAAGAGCAGAAGTGCTGGAAGCTGGTGGGGGTGGCCTCTGGGTTTGATTTAGTGAGTCTTAGCTGGACTTGCTAAATCAAACGCTGTAAGATCGATTGTGGCCATTCATCCCCAGCTGGACGTGGTCCTTGTTCTTCTGCAGGACACGGCCAAAGGAGAGTAAGGACGAGCCAATGGGCATCCAGATCAGATCACACCCTTGTCGAATGGATGGAAACAGAAACCAGACACACACACAGAGCCGGTTTGAATTGGTTCCAGCTGAGGGACGGGTTTGTCTGGTTTATGTGCATTGGCACTAGAGCACGTGAGGGGTTTGTGGTCATTTGAAGAATCCCTGGTCAATAGAAACCCAAAGTGTGACACATCTGGAGATGTAAAAGTTTCATTTCAATTGATGAGCTTTTTAAGGGGGCACTTGTTACACCCCCATAGCAACCATGTGTTTGCATCCAGCATTGGGAACGGAGCAGGAAACGAGGCTTTTGTGTGACTCACATCTCAGGTGGGAGGGACCCTCACTGACCCCAGAGTGTGACTGGTCCTAACAAGGGATTTGCCCTGAAAGCAGCAGAGCTGGGGCAGGACAGAAAGTCCTGGGAGATGAAGCAGCTGGAGGGAGCCAGGAGAGCAGAGGCCAGCCTGAGAGCTGAGAGTCAGAGGTGCCCACTGCACTTTCACACCAAAGGTCCCATGGTGTAAGGGGCAGCACTCAGGGCTCTGAATCCTGCAATCTGAGTTCAAATCTCAGTGGGACCTGCTGGGACTCAGCTGGTTGTTACAAGGTTCAGGTGCTTTGGCTTCCATTCCTTGAGGTTCAACAAAGAGAGTTTTGTTCCTCTTGCTGGGTGTCTGAGGCCACTGGAGCTCCATCTCCAGACTGAGCAGGGGGGCGGGAAGGGCCTGATGCCATCACAGCTGCAGGGCAGGTCACCCGCCTGGCCCCTGAGCTCAGCCTGTGCTGGAGGCATCCAGACAGTGTGAGCGGGTCAGAGAGGGGATTGGGGGAAGGGTCCTGAGTCCTGGCTCCCAGCCACGCACCTTGGCACAAATAACAATGGCCCCTGCACAAAATGCATTGTGGGAATAAGAGCTGGGGCAGCAGGAAAGGGGCCAGCCCCTCAGCACCAGGGCCCAGGCAGGAGAAGATGGGAGTGAATCCTGCTACCTCTGCCATGGCTTAGCCTCGGAGGGCTGGGGGGGGGGTGGGTCTAGCAATTTTTCACCCCAGCTTTGTAGGAAGCCAAGTAGGAAGGGGCCACTGCAGGTGCACAACCCCCTGGCCTGCTGTGTCTGTGGGAAGGGTTCAAGCCCCTTGTTGGGTGAAGCCCTTTAACTCACATTCTCAGTTTGCAAACAATTCACCTTCAGCTTTCACCAGGGTTTTAGAACAAAAAAGTCTAGTCCTGGGGTCCAGCTTTAGTAGAACAAGAGAGAGAACCAACTGCAATTTCCATCTTCTGAGGAGAAGGGAAGAGGATTTTCTTCTTCTCAGTTCTAGCCACATCAGCCCAGGGAGAAGAAAAAATAACCCTCTGCCCACTGATTGTCCCTGTCAGCTTCTGTAGCTTCACCTCCTTCCACAGCAGCTCCAGCTTTGAGCTACAAATCTCAAGGGGCTGGTGAGGAAATGAGGAGCTGGCAGCTCGGGTGAGTTGCTTCCATGAGAACAAGAGGTGGAGTGTTCACAAGGTGCAGAGCAGGGTGCTAGAAAGTTTTGAAATTTGCGTAGCTTTTTGCAGAAGAACAGTGCAGTGTAGACATAGACTGAGTGTTGCTCAGCACTAGTAGGAGACAGGGAGAGACAAAATGATCTAACGGCACCTGCAGCCTTTCAGAACAACCCCCAAACCCAACCCCAAGAACCAGCCCTTTCCTCCATCCTCACTGGGGTCTGCTGGGAACTGTCTGGACTCAAACCTACCCCAGTTTCACCCTAAGGATTCTCTGGTCTGTAAAAGCTGCATCCTGGAAATGAGAAAGCAGCTAAAGTGACACTTGAGGGACTTGAACCCACAACCTTTGAATGATTATCTGGGCTCACCTGAATCACTGCAGCTTAAAAGTCCAACACGTTTTCCATTGTACCACAGAGCCTGGTATTGCCATACTCTGCTTTGCAGCATGGCAATTGCTGGTGGCAAAGAAATGGGAGCCAGGTCTGCCTCTTTTGGGAGAGCAGGTAGGAAGAGGAAGGGGGCCACTGAGCCCCTGACAGTGAAAATAAGAGATGAGAACAAAGCTACAGTTGGAGAATGTGGGCATCGATCCCACTGCCTCCCGCATGCTAAGCGAGCACTCTACCACTTGAGCTAATTCCCCTACCCATGAAAGAGTCTGCTACCTCACCTACCTTGTTCCAGAGCCCGTAAGGTCCCTGCAGCAAAAAAACTTCAGGACCAGAATTCAAAGAGAAACTGCTGAGCTACACTTCATCTTCAAGTTTGACACAATCAACTCTGGATCAAACAAAGACTGTGAATGGCTCGCTAACTAGAAAAGCAGCATCTCCTCTCTTGGAATTCGCATCTCCAGATCAGCTACTAGAAGTGGGCCTCATCCTCCTTGATTGGATCCACCTCGTCATCTCCAGCCTGATCCTGGCCTGCATATTTATACCTGCCTCTGGATATTTCCACTATATGCATCGGACGAAGCGGGTCTTTGCCCACGAAAGCTTATGCTCCTACACTTCAGTTAGTCTATAAGGTGCCACAGGACTCCTCGCCGCTATAACGTCCCTGCGGCTGTCTAAGGCTTCTTTCTGAAAGGGCCATTTGTGAGACTGATACCTGTGGGCCGGCTAGCTCGGAGGTTTAGGACGTGATGCTCATATCACATAGACACATCTTAAGAGGAAGGCCCTTGTTTCAAACCATAACGGGCTCGCTGTTCCGACGTCCCTGCAAAGCTCATGGCACGAGGCGTGAGGAGTGAGGGATCGGAATTGTGATTTATTTGGAACTAAGTGCTGTGTAGCCAGCGCCAAATTACGAAATAAGCTATTTCAAAATTGACTTGAAATAAGCTACCCAATTGCATCGCTTATTCTGAGCTATGGGACGCACCCTAGTGAGTTAGAGCCCAGCTCTGCCCCCAGCTTCCTGCCCACCCGCAATGAGCTGAGGTGCTGCAAAAGTTCCTTGTAAGAGGGATTTTTCCCATCAGTGGAGAATGTGGGTATCGATCCCACTGCCTCTCGCATGCTAAGCAAGCGCTCTACCACTTGAGCTAAATCCCCTGCAGTAGGAACATGGCCCCTCTTGGAGGCTCTTCCCTTCTCCACAGGAACGTCTGTCTTCTAGGTCAGCTAGTCAAGGGAAAGGAGAAGGCTCCAAGGAGGCTCCTCCTCACACTCGTGCTTGTGACCCTCATTCTCGCTCTGGCCCCAAGGGCAGATCTCCAGAAGGAGACTCCCTGCAGCAAAGTCATGGGGGGCTCTGAGTCTCCCTGCAGCAAAGTCTCTGAGGTTTCCTCTGCCCTGCAGCCTGTCCCACCTGGCCATTGTCATGGACTCTCTGTGAGGTCATCACCTCCCAACCTCCTTTAGCCAATAAGCTGAGGGGCTGTGAAAGGCCCTTGTGATGTCACTGCCACACTCACCCCTGCCCTCCAGAGCTAATGTCAGCTCCCTCTGCTCTGGGCTCCCTGAGGCCCTTTAACACACAAGGGCTTTCTCTGCAGTGCACTGAGGAGAGGAACCCCTGAGTCAGAGATGCCGCTTTGCCCAGGTTGGCAGGGACAGGAAGCAGGCCGGGTGCCCAGTAACCCCAGACAGATGTGCACATCTGCACGTGAGCAGCAGCTGTTGTGGGACTCTAGAAATCTCCCCCTAGATCTAATTCCCCACGTGCCAGGCACCAGTCAAAGCCAGGGCTCCAGGGTCTCAAGCAGAGCACTGCGGGAGGTGGATACGTGTCTATTTGAGGCAAGTTCCTCACTCCCACGTCCCAGACACGTACTGCGGCACAAAGACCAACGGTCCCTGCACAAAGTGTGTCGCAGGGATAAGCGTTAGCCCCAGGAACAAGCATCGCCCTGCAGAAGAGACACCCCTGGTATGGAGCCAACAAGCCCAGAAGCCACCCAGCTCAGGATCCCCAGGCACTGACACAGACTCCCTGGCACAGGAGAATCCCAAGCCTCAGTTCTGCCGGCCAGCGGTTTCCCCTCTTCCGCTTCTTGTCAGCTCCCTGCAAAACACCCCACAAGGGTGAGTGGGGATAAACCCAGCTGTGCTGTAGAGTGCCTGTTCGGTGGGGAAAGAGAGGTGCTCCTGCCGCCTCCCCGAGCAACTCACACATGTAAGAAAACTGCATTTGAGGTGTTTGTATGGGTGTCAGGATGGCCGAGTGCTCTAAGGTGCCACACTCAAGGGCTTGTCTTTCTGTTTGTTGGGTGTTTTGGTCTCCAAATGGAGCTGTGGGTTCCAATCCCACTCCTGGCACATCCTCTGTTTTATATTTAGAGAGGTGACCTCATTTCCCCATCTCCCCTGACGTTGTAGGAGCCCTTCCTCAGCATTTCTCTGAGGCTGCATCTACACAGCAGTGTTACTTGGGAATAGCGGCCATTACTCTGCAATAACAATGGGAGCGTCTACACAGCAATTCCATTATTCCGACGTCTGTAACGCTCCATCCAGACCCGTGGTCTGAGGAGCCAGGAGGTTCCCAGGCTGCAGACAGACAAGCCCACAGGCAAAGACAAAGCAAAGTGCCAGCCACTTCCTGGGAGTGGGAGACTCCAACCTAAACCCTGAGGCCAAGGGGTTTACAAGCCAGATAATCAAAGTTTGCTCCATTTCTCCCTCCACAACCCGGCAGAACCTCAAAGGCAACTCCACAGTCCCAGCATGAGGTGAGGGGAGTGCCATGGCTTAGCTGGCTAAAGCCCCTGTTTAGTAAACAGGAGATCCTGGCTTCAACTCCCAGTGGTGCCTTGTTGCTTCCTTTGCTCACATTTTCCCAGGTCCTTCTGGGACACAGAAGAGGGCTCCCCTGGCCACCTATGGAACTGCTGGTTCAGGAAAAGGCTGATTGGGGAGGGGCCTTGGGAAAGAGGAAACCACAAGCCTGGAGCAGGTGCCATTGGTGGTCAGGACAGGCCTCTTCTGTGTCCCAGAAGGGGCATAAGTAAATGGGAGCAAAAGCTGCAACAAGGCACCAGCAGTTACTGAACCCAGGAGCTGCCTTTTATTAAGCAAGTGCTTTAACCAGCTAAGCCACGGTGCCCTACTCAGACCCACCTCTAAACTGTTCTACTGCGCTTCTCACCTGCGGGGCTTGCAGCTTCCTTCTGCCCAACTCTCAGGCTCTCTAGGCCCTGACCCCCTCAAGGGAGTGTGGTGTTTGCTCTCCTGTCCCAGCAATTGCAGCAGGAGCCCTGCCTTGCCACTGCCAGTTACAGCAGCCTCTGTACCCGCTCCAGGCTTGTGGTTTCCTTCTTCCCAATGCTCCTCCCCAGTCAGCCTTTTCCTGAACCAGCAGTTCCATGGGTGGCCAGGGGAGGCCTCTTCTGTGTCCCAGAAGAGCATAAGTAAATGTGAGCAAGGTTACAGCAAGGCACCACTGGGACTTGAACCCAGGATCTCTTGTTTATGAGGTAGGTGCTTTAGCCAGCTAAGCCACAGTGCTTTCTAAGTGAGATTAGAGACCAGAAGCTTCAGGATCTCTACCAAGCATTTATAAACCTCAACTACCCACCCGGAGAAATAAAAATGCAAATTGAAGAGCCAGACCTAGGAACCATCTACTTCAAGACAGACCCAAGAAAAGCAACAATAGAACACCACTTGTCATCACCTACAGCCCCCAACTTAAACGTGTCCAACACATTATCAATAAACTACAGCCTATACTGGAACATGATACCATACTCCAAGAGGCTCTGGGAGACAGACCTATAGTCTCCTATAGACAACCACCTAACCTCAAGATGATTCTTACCAACAACCACAGGACATACCACACTAATACCAACCCTGGTACCTTCCCTTGCAACAAACCCTGTTGCCAGGTTTGTCCACATATTCATTCTGCTGATACCATTATTGGACCTAACCAAGTGAGTTATAAGATCAAGAACACATATTCCTGCGCATCCAGAAATATAATTTATGCTATCGTGTGCCGAAAGTGTCCGTCTGCTATGTACATTGGACAGATGTCTCAGACACTTCGCCAAAGGATTAATGCCCACAAAACAGATATCAGACAAGATCACAAAGAAAAAACAGTTTCTTGCTATTTCAACCAGAAAGAACACTCTCTCAATGACTTAACCACCTGCATTCTGCTACAAAGACCTTTTACATCTGCACTTGAAAGGGAATCCTCTGAACTGTCATTCATGTTAAAATTCGACACTCTCCGGGAGGGAATGAACAAAGACCCAAACTATCTTACCCATTACCAAGATAGCTTCCCCAATTATCACCTCTAATATCATTAGCTCACAGACATCTAACTTTCCCCACCTCTAATATCATTAATTCACAGACACTTACCTTCCTTCCTCCCCCCCCCCCCCCGAATCCCCCTCCTGTTCTGCAATGTGATTTGTCCTTTTCATATGTGTTCATTTTTTTAAATTGTATCCTTTGGTATATATGGTTGTGACTATTTTCTTCCCCTATTTGATCTGAGGAAGTGGGTCTGGCCCACGAAAGCTCATCACCTAATAAACCATCTTGTTAGTCTTTAAAGTGCTACATAGTCCTGCATTTTGCTTCAGCGACTAGCAGTGAGGCCCCTCCCTGGCAGCACTGTGTCAGACGGTTTCTTCTCAGCCTGCTGCCTCCTGAATACTGGGAGCAGCTGCCTGGTCCGAGGGGCTGCAGTTCCCTGGAGAGAGGGGCTGGGGCCGGTGGCTGCAGGAAAACCCTTCTGCTGTGTCTGCGGCTGAGTGGCACAAAGGAAGATACAAGATCCCTGGTGGGGTCTTTGCAGGATGAACGTGCCTGAGGAAAGACGCTGGAAGCGCAACAGACACACAAAAGGGGCAGTTTGAGTCACACACACACACACACACGGCAGGGGGCACAGCTCAGCCAGGGACCTTATCCACTCACAGAGCTTCCCAGCTTCTCCACCCCCCAAACCCCACCAGGTAAACCAAGTAACTAACCCCCCACTGCTCTAGAGTCTCTGGCTCTCATGGGCCTTCTCATCCTTAGGCTCCGCTTTGTCTCCAGACAGACCCTGCTCTGCTACAGCCACCTCCTGCTGTCTGTCACTCCTGGGCCTTCTAGGGCCAAATTTGCTGTTTCATTCTGATGTGTGGGCTTTTAGCACTCAGATCTGCACCTAACACCAGCATTGGCTTGTCAGTTTCTGTAGAGAATCCTTGCCAATTGTCTCACAGAGTAGAGGAAAGTAAATTCTTTGTCACTGAGAACAAACTGTCACCCCAAGTGGGACTTGAACCCACAATCCCTGGCTTAGGAGGCCAGTGCCTTGTCTATTAGGCCACTGGGGTACACAAAAAAGACTCCCAGAGACAGAAATTCACCCTTCTAAATGTCCCTTCTTCAGCTTTTAGCTCCTGATTAAGCCCCTTAGAAGAAGCCGATACACAGGAAGGGCTGATCACACCCCTCTGAAAATCAGCTTTCCATGGGTATCAGTAGCTGGCTCCGAGTCATGGGTCTTGACCTCTCCTCTCCCTCTTGAAACCAGGGAAGTGTCTCCCACTGCTGCAGCCTCCTGAGACTCTATGGCCGTGTCTGTACAGCAGGGACAGCAACACTCACAGCCCCACAGGAGGGTCCCTGGCCTAGCAATGTGGCTCCCTGAGCAGCCTCTGATGTTCCCTGTGTGAGTCGCAGAACCAGCCCTGAGTGACAGGGGGAAGGGGAGCAGCTCACACAGGCCAAGGGGCTGACCAGGGGCAGGACATGAGCCTGCCAGGCAGCAGTGACATCACAAGCACCTTGTGCAGCACCTCAGCTCATTGGTTGGGAGGCAGTGACCTCACAGAGGGGCCATGGCAACAGCCAGGTGGGACAGGCTGCAGGGCTGGGGCATCTCAGAGACCCCCATGGCCTGGCTGCCTGGAATCTCCTTTCCCCAGGCTTCAGTGGGAGGGGCTGGGGCAGGCAGGGTTGCAGGAGGGGCTGGCACTGAACTGAAGAGAGATCTGGGAGAAGCAAGAGGGAGGGTTACAGGATCCCAATGAGGATGGGATTTGAACCCATGCGTGCAGAGCACAACGGATTAGCAGTCCATTGCCTTAACCACTCAGCCACCTCATCTGAGTTGCAGGAACTTGCTTCAACCTACCCAAAGCCAGCACTACCAGAAACCTTTGTAGCACTTGCTGGCTGGTTAGGAACACCCAGGGCTGGAAGGTTTTGGCTTTTCACAATGTTCCCTGGGCTGTTGTAAAAAGCTCAGTGCTCTTAACAAACCCAAACACCCCTTGGCTACATCTACCCCTCAGGCTTCTTACAGAAGAACTGTTTTGTGCAAGAGTTCTTGCGCAAAATGTCTTGTGCAAGAGCACGTCCACAGTGCCATGTGCTTTTGCGCAAGAATGTCCGTGGCAGTGTGCACACTCTCTTGTGCAAGAAAGCTCTGATGGCCATTTTAGCCATAGGGATTTCTTGCACAAATAAACCCTGTTGCCCATTCATACTACCTTCTTGTGCAAGAGCTGTTGCACAAGAGGGTTTATTCCTCATGGGGAGAGGAATAACTCTTGCCCAAGAAGCCCTCTTTTCCTACGTTTTGCTGTAAATTTAGTTGCTCAAGAACGCGTGTGCAGTGTAGATGCTCCTCAAGTTTTTGCGCAAGAACGGCCATTCTTGAGCAAGAAGCCTGCAGTGTCGACATAGCCCCTGGATGCCCAGAGAGGGGCTGTCTAGTCACAGTCTGGCTCGGCGCGCGCTCTGCAATGGGAAGATGTCCATGGAGCAGGCAGATGGCAGCGGCACATGGCTCTGGTGGGCCCAGCATCCACAGGAGTGTTTCCAATATGAGTGTTTACTGACAGTGTCTGTCTCTGGTCTGATTTCACAGTGAGCTTCCCTCACATCCCCCGCCGCAATTCCTTGACCTTGGCTCTGACTTGGTCTAGGATGCGGGGGTAGGAGGGAGGTGGCCTTTCTTTGCTAGACCATTGTCCATTCGGCCATAAATGTCCACATTCCTCCGCATGGACTGCAGGGCCTGCAGAGACTTCTCCTTGGACCACAGCTCCAAGAGGGTCTTTATCTGTGGCCCAGATCATGACGGTTCCTGGCGTTTGCTGCCCCTGGCTTGATTTGATTCCCAGCCAATGCAAGGTAGGAAGGGAACAGGCAACCTCCTGGGGGAGATCTTATTTAACCCTGAACAACAGGCACAAGTGGGTCCCACAGCCAAGGGCTCCCTCACAGATTTTCATGGGGATCAGCTCAAACACCCTGTAGTGTGTATTCTCAGATTGCCCCTGTCCCACTTGGCTGTTGTCATGGACCCTCTGTGAGGTCACTGCCTCCTAACCAATGAGCTGAGGTGCTGCACAAGGCGCTTATGATGTCACTGCTGCCTTGCAGGGCTCATGTCCTGCTCCTGGCCAACCCTTTGGCCTGTTTGAGCTGCTCCCCCTGTATCACCCCCACTCACTCAGGGTATGTCTACACTATAGAAGTAAACAGGGTCTCAACCACTGCTTCCAATACAGCCAGCTGAAATGGGAGAGAAACCTAGGTGTGGGGACACTCCTTCAGTTGTGTAGCCCCGTGAGATACTCAACTGTTGATTTGTAAATACAGCTCATGCTGGGCTGGGAAAGGAATCCGGGCTGTGGCTATGTAAATCCAGTTCAGCCAGTGCTATGGGTCTGATGGAGGATCAGTTGTGAGAATGGAATGTGGAGTATTGTAACTAATTTGGCTGTTGTGGGGTCACAAACCATTTTATCTCTAACTGTAGGAATTGTAAAATATGACACCAGTGCTTGCAGGAGAGACACTGTCACTGAAAAAAATCTGGGATGGACGAGCCTTCCCCTTCCAGACTCAAGTGGAGTGGACTCTGGGTGTGAGGGGAAGGAGCGTGAACCAGCAGGCCACATGTCCCCCAGCCATGAGCTATGAGACGGGTTCATTCTGTCTCTCCCTCCCCCACTACCCATTCTAAGGATAGACCTAAAACAGACTCCTTAAGGAATCTCTTTGTTATTTTGAAATATTATTCCAGTGGGGGCTGGAATCTTTTGTCCAGCCTAGGCGGGGGGCCAAGAGCTGAAATCACCAAGGAAACTGACAAAGAGCAGAAATCACTGGGTTTAGCCCAGAGCCAGACCGATCCCGATCGTAGAAGCAGCAGCTGGCAGGAGCAATCAGCCAGCAGGGTGAACGATAGGGGCAAGAGCAGGTAGTTGGTGGGTGGCCAGTAGGAACAGTGGCAGGTGGCCAGCAGGGTAGCTGGTGGGAGTAGCTGGCAGCAAGCCAGTAGGAGCAGTGGCGGGTGGCCAACGGAGTGGGTGAGATGCCTCCTATGCCCACTCCCTCCAAGAGTGGGAGGTGAACTCTGAAAATCACGCCTGAGCTCTTATCTGCCCTGAGCAAGGGCAGCAACTATGAGTGGGGTACAGAGAAAGTTTGGGCATGTGAGTGGGACACGTACATTGCTGGACTTACATTGCTGGCAAAGGACACTGCTCAAGCCACTTGAGCCGAGACTTATTTGTGGGTTGGTTCTGAACCCTGCTTGTGGTATTTTCCCAGGCGAATGCCACGTTACTTCTCACCCTCTTTCATTAAATTTTCTTTTCTACATTCAGACTCTGTGCTGGTGAATGGGGAAACATCGCCTCCCCGAGGTACTCGCGGGGGGGGGGGGGGTGGATTTCCCAGGCTGCTGAGTGGGGGCTCAAGCCAGTTTTGTGTGAGATGAATGAAGAAAAACCCCTAGACATCGAACCCAGGCCTGGCTGCTGCCAGCACTACCTGGCAGAAGAGTTACACTAGCAGGGGGACTGACCAAAGCACAGGCCTCGCTATGAGCAGGCTTAGAAATTTTTCAGGGAAACCCTATTGGATTTCTAGTCCAATACCTTGACCACTCGGCCATCACAGATGTGAAGACAGCAAAGCCCCAGGGCCAGGGGAACTGGCAGATAATCCCAATGCCCAGGCCTGATGTCACCTGCCACACAAAATTCACACAGCAAACCGGGCTCTTAGAACAGGGGAAGTTTGGGGGCTCGTTGCTGGGCAGTGGGGTGAAGCATCAAACCAGCCCCCTGCTGTGGGGCCTGTGAGTGTTGCTGAATGTGTGCCCCTGGAAACGGGAAACAAAAGGTCTGGGAGCCACTTTTTCTTTGCCTGTGGGCTTGGCTGTCTGCAGCCTGGAAACCTCCTGGCTCCTCAGCCCACTGGTCTGGATGGAGCGTTACAGAAGTCGGAATAATGGAATTGCTGTGTTGACACTCACATTGTTATTACAGTATAATGGCTGTTATTCCCAAGGAACGCTGCTGTGTAGATGCAGCCTCAGAGAAATGCTGAGCAAGGGCTCCTGCAATATCAGGGGAGTCATTGAAATGAGGTCACTTCTCTAGATATAAAAAGGAAGCCATGTCAGGAGTGGGATTTGAACCCACATCTCTATTCAGAGACCAGCACACATAACTCAGGGAAAGACAGAACCTTGAGTCTGGTGCCTTAGACCACTCAGCCATCCTGACAACTATGCAAAGCTATTCAACCGCAGTTTTCTTACATGTGTGAGTTGCTCGGGAGGCAAAGGGAGCACCTCTCTTTCCCCACCTAACAGCCGCTCTACAGCACAGCTGGGTTTATCCCCACTCACCCTCATCTACCGTTGTGAGGTGTTTTAGGGAGCTGACAGGAAACAGAAGAGAGGAAACCGCTGGCCGGCAGAACCGAGGCCTGGGATTGTCCAGTGCCAGGGAATCTGTGTCAGTGCCCTTGGGGTCCTGAGCAGGGTTGGTACTTGCAGGTGGGGCCGGGGGCTGTTCTGAAAGGCTGCAGGCGCCGTTAGACCCTTTTCTCCTTCCCTGTCTCTCCCCAGCGCTGAGCAACACTCAGTGCCGGTCTGAGCATCCGTCCTGCTCTGGGGCGTCTCTCTGTGGCAGGAACCTGCCCAGGCGGCTCTCGCAGTGAGGCCCCTCCCTGGCAGCACCGAGCAGTGAGAGCTGAGTGAAGGGGGAGGCAGAACCAGGGGGAGAAGGCTCCATGACTGTGTCAGAGGGAGGCTCTGCCCTGGCCAGTGGGGAATCGTTGCCTCTCCGAGGGGCCCAGGCCTGGTGGGTCATTTCCCCAGGTTACTGAGTGGGGGCTGCAGCCAGTTCTGGGTTGTCTCCTTCAACAACCAAACTGAACCAGTGGATCTTGTGCCAACCTAACACTGCGCTGGGCTAGTGCTGAGTGTGCCACAGAGCTTCCTGCAGGGCTGCCCACATGGGAGAGGGGAGGGGCAGTTTGAGTCACCCAGCTCTGCCCCTTCTGAAGGGCTTGTGAAAATGTCAGGTGCTGTCTTGGCAGTGAGGGAGAGGTGGGAAGGGGGCCCTGAGTGAACCTCTTGGGTCACAGCTGCTGTAACAATGAGGTAAGATGAATGACTTGGCAGATGTCAGGTGAAAATTGAGGCTGGTTTCCCTGACTGGGAATTGAACCCAGGCCTCAGCAGTGAAAGTGCTGAGTTAACCCCTTGGATCACAGCTGCTGGAACAATGAGGTAAGATGAATGAGTAGACACTTGTTACATGAAAACTGAAGTTGGTTTCCCTGACTAGGAATTGACCCCAAGTCACAGCAGTGACCCTGCTGAATCCTACCCACTAGACCATCAGAGACACATGAACCTACCTTTTTCCTTACCTACATTAGCTTTTCACAGGCCACATGCTGTCCCCTTCAGCATGGGGATCCATTTTCCATTGTCCATAGGGGACAAGAACAGAAACCAAACAGAACATCAGAACAGCCAGACTGGGCCATGCCAGTTGTCCAACTAGCCCAGGATCCTGACTAACGACAGCAGACAATGTCATTGCCCAGTGGGAATCCTCAGAACAGACAGTTATTAAGTGACCCCTCTCATCGCCCATTCCCAGCTTCTAGAATACACCAGCTAGGGACACCTGCCCTGTCCATCCTGGTTAAATGCCATTGATTGACCTTTCCTGCATTCAATTATCCAGTTCTTTTTTGTACCTTCTTGTAAATTTCACCTTCACATCCTCTGGCAAGGAGGTCCACTGGGTGTAAAAATGCTTCCTTTTGGTTTATTTTTAATTTGGTTACTTACCAGTTTCATTCTGTCACCTGGGATCTTGAGTAGGGGAAAAAAATTCTTTATGCTTTCTGCACCCCTGTCATCATTATAAAAAACTCTGTCCCATCGCCCCTTAGTCGTCCCTTCCTCAAGCTGAGAAGAAGAAGTTCCATGTACTCCTGGGAGCTGCTGTTCCAAAGAAGAGGCATTTCCCATGGAAAAGATAGCCAAGCCCAATCCCCTACACAGAGCCCCAGAAAATACCAATGGACACTGGGCACTTGTAAAGCTCCCTCTCGGGTAGCGCTGCGGAATGGATCCGGCTGGCCATCGGGCTGACTAACGCCATCAACAGACGAGTCCCAGGGAGACTTCTCAGCCCAAGTGCAGAGACTGTGGAGTCTCCCACTCCCAGCCCAGTGGCAGAGGGGCAGCGCCCTGAGAAGGCGGGTCCCGAGGCAGCGGAGACCTTTGAAGGGAGCGGAGACGTAAGGTCAGAAGGAAGGAGAACAAGTCACCTCTTCCCAGGTGAGATGTGGTGGGAATCTACCAGATCTGGTGCAAGCCAAGCTCCAAGGGCTGGTTCCTGCCCTGGTGGCTCCTTGCAGGGCCTGGCTTGAGACACGCCAAGGAGCCGTGTGTGGCCAGGAGAAAGGGTGCAGAAGGAACATGGATGAAGGAGCAGGGTGGGGTGTCTGGCCAGGATAGAGGGAGCAGGAACAAGAGAGGGTGTCAAAGGAAGCTGAAGGTGCTGGGTGGGAAGAAATTGAGGGGAATGATGTGGCTGAGGTCTGAGCATGAGGCAGGACGTTATGTTGCTTTGTGTCCCCTTGCAGCAAAGGTGCAGAGAGGCAATAGTGGCAGTTCCAGAGAGGGCCCTGGACTGAGTGGCTGCAATGACCTGGTCCCAGGTAAGGGACTGCTGAGAAGTCTCAGCCCCAGCCCTGCCTCTTCCCATCTCAGCCTAACCTGTTTCACTGTCTCCCACATGCTCCTGAAAGCCAGCACAGAGGCCATCTAGCCTTGCAGGGACTGCCTTGTGGGCACCAAGGGAACTGCAGTAAGAAGAGGCCCTGTGTTTCTACCTGGCTTTGAACCAAGGACCTTTTGCGTGTTAGGCAAATGTGATAAACACTACACCTCAGAAACACATTTAACACCGTCTTCTGCTGCACTTACACTTGGGCAAATATTCAGTTGCTAACCATTTGTCCAACAGAGATTGCTGCGGGGCAAAGGAATTCTCTGTTGTTAATTTTGTTTCCTCAGGAAGGGACCAAACTGAAGGAGGCCAGGCCCCCACCTGGGGACTCCAACCTAAACCCTGAGGCCAAGGGGTTTACAAGCCAGAAAATCAAAGTTTGCTGCATTTCTCCCTCCTACAACCCTGCAGAACCTCAAAGGCAACTCCACAGTCCCAGCGGCTGAGGGAGATGTGCATGTTAGAGCCTCTGCCCACTGAGCTGTAGCTTTCTGTGCCCAGGGAGCCAGACACCGCCAGGGTGGGAAGGCAGGAGGGAAATGGGGAATGGACGAACTTTGCGAGGCAATGGTGTTATCTGGGACCATCCGTAGAACGCTTTACAAGTGGGTCTGAGTAGGGGACCATGGATTAGCAGGCTAAAGCCTTGTGTAATCAACAGGGTATCCTGGGTTCAATTTCTGGAGTTGCCTTGTTGCAGCCTTTGCTCATATTTTCCTACACCCTTCCGGTCACCCATGGAACTGCGGGTTCAGGAAAAGGCTGATTGGAGAGGAGAGTTGGAAAGAAGGAAACCACAGGTGAGAAGCTACTGACTCCCACATACGCTGACTCTCCATGGCTGCAGGAGCTGCAGAGGTTGCTCCTTCAAGCTCTCTAGGTGCTGATCCCCTCAGGGAATCACAAGGGTGTGTGGTGCTGGCTCAGCAGCCTCTGCACCCGCTCCAGGCTTGTGGTTTCCGTCTTCCCAACTCTCCTCCCCAATCAGCCTTTTCCTGAACCAGCAGTTCCATGGGTGGCCAGGGGAGACCTCTTCTGTGCCCCAGAAGGACATAGGAAAATGCCAGCACAGGCAGGAAAAGGGCACCACTGGGAGTTAAACCCAGGATCTCCTGTTTGTGAGGCAGGTACTTTAGCCAGCTAAGCCATGGTGCCCTCCTCCAAAACCTCTTTACAACGGTTCTTTATGTTTCCAGACAGTACCTTTGACTCCCAAAGTGCAGCCATTCCCCACTTTTCTCCTGCCTTCCAGCCCTGGTGGGTCTGGCCCATGGGCACAGAAAGCTACAGCTCAGTGGGCAGGAGGCTTTGGTCTCCTTCATGCTGTTGCAGGAAGGGCTGCTCCGCAGGGATGGGGCTCAAGTGTTGAGGAAGGGAAGAGTATTTGGATGCAGACTGGTGAGGAGGCTTTGAAGGAGGTTTGACAGGGTCAGGTGCCCAAAGCCCACAGGTAAGTGAACAACATGGAAACCCAGGAGATGGGTTAGAAATGGGAGAGAGCAGGGGCTGTAACAGCAGAGATAAAGGAGGGACGCGGCACCACTGACAAGTAAACTCTAATCTGTGTCTTAGTGTGTGTCTAGACTACTGAGTTTTGTCGACAAAAGTGGACTTTTGTCGACAAAACTATACCAGCGTCTACACTACCGCTGAGTTCTGTCGACATAACGTTGACAGAACTCAGCAGTTTTGTCGACGCTGGTATACCTCATTTTACAAGGCATAACACCTTCTGTCGACAGAAGGTGTTATTGCCTGTAGGGTTGCGTCTAGACTACAGGGTTTTGTCGAAAAAGCAGCTTGCTTTGTCGACAGAACTGAATGGCTACGTCTACACTGGCCCCTTTTCCGGAAGGGGCATGTAAATTTCACGAGTCGTCGTAGGGAAATCCGCGGGGGATTTAAATATCCCCCGCGGCATTTAAATAAAAATGTCCGCCGTTTTTTTCCGGCTTTTAAAAAAGCCGGAAAAGAGCGTCTAGACTGGCCCCGATCCTCCGGAAAAAGTGCCCTTTTCCGGAGGCTCTTATTCCTACTTTGAAGTAGCCAATGTGTCTAGACGCTCTATGTCGACAGAAGTTTTGTCGACAGATACTGTCGACAAAACTTCTGTCGACAAAACCCTGTAGTCTAGACGTACCCTTAGACTCTGGTATAGATACACGGGAAGGATGGTTACAGCCGCCTCCCCAGGCAGAAGAGGTGCCTGAGGCTTTTTAAACAATTAACAAAATCATCCAAAGCGCAGCTGGTTTCACTCACACTCAGCCTCACCCACAGCTGGGAGGCAGTTTGCAGGGAGCTGAAAAGAAACAGAATAGGGGAAACTGGAGCCTGGCAGAACCAAGTCTTGGGATTCTTCTGTGTCCAGATGTGCTAAGCAGCTGGCAGCCAAGCTCCCAAGTGCTGGTCTGTTCCTGCTCTCCCCAGGCAGAGGAATCCGCTCTGCTGGGTGTTACAGGCTGGACTTTGCCTGCCTGACTTTTAGTCAGGGAACTCCTCCCGCACCTGCAGTTCATCCACCTCCCAGAGAGGCAGCAGTTCAGGAGAAGTGCCGTGTGTGTGGGAGGTGTGGGGTGTTCAAGGGGGGCATTTCCCTTCATGTGTAAAAACTATCACAGCCATGGGGGCTCACACACACAAACAGGTGCACACGCCCTCAATATTGGTGCCCAGGACAAAACTTGCTCTGCTCCTGGAACAGGAACAGCGACTAGCAGTGAGGCCCCTCCCTGGCAGCACCGTGTCAGATGGTTTCTTCTGTGATGCCCGAGTGGTGAAGGTGTTGGACTTGGAACCCTGTAGGGTTTCTGTGTGTGTGTTCAAATCCTGCTCACAGCAAGACTTGTGATTTGGTTAAGTTACACAACCTGAGCCTCAATCCCCTTCTGCTCCTGTCAGAGGGAGGCCTGGGATGGTGGCTTGTGCTGGCTCCCTCAGGTTTCAGCTTCTGCAGCCCGTGCCCCATGGCTCAGCCCTAGAGTGTGACAGGAGCTGGGCAAGAGGCTGGGGCCCCAGAGCTCAGTTCTTTCAATCCCCAGTGATGCTGTGTCACCAAGCAGCACAGAATGGCTGTGGGCCCTTCTCTATTTGGGTGTCTGCCTGGGGGCTCTTCTGGCTGTGGGACCTGGGCCTACCGGGCAGCCTGTGGCAGAGGTAGGTCCCCTTGTGTTGGCAAATTTGTGCATGTGGCTCTGGCTCTGGCTTGCTGGGGTCCTGGAGCCCATTTCTCAGCCAGATGGTGGCTGGTAGGTAGGGATTGGGTATCCCCCACTGGCTGGAAGATCAATAAGGCCATCCCAGTGATCACATGTCAGCTTTTCAGAGGCCCTGCAACAGCCTTTACCTGGACCCACTCACAGACAGCTCCCTCCCCCCAATACCCCAGGTTGCCTGGTCACCAGGCTGGCCTGCCTGTGTCACAGCCAGCCCCTTACACTGACGGTCACAGCAGGGACGGTCACAGCAGGGGTCAAGGGATGCTCAGGCCCAAAGGCCCAGCCCCTCACCTAGGGCATTGCACACCCCAGGATGACAGAGGCCGGAGGGAAGAGGCTCATTACTCTGTGAACAGATATTTTCACATATATCCATCCCGGAGCCGGTTAATGACTGAACACTCAGAGGCTTGTGTGCTGTGTAAAGTATCAAACCACGAGCCCGAGATCAGAAAAGTCGGCAAGGCAAAGCAAGGCCACAGATCATCCGGTCATCTGAAGTAGTGGGCTGTGCCCACAAAAGCTCATGATACTATCTATATGTTTTATTAGTCTTTAAAGTGCTACCAGACTATTGTTTTAGTTTTTACTGAAAGATAAGATCTGCGTCTTAATTTCTTTATTAACGAATCTGCTGTAAGTAGGACTATTAGCGTATGTCTACACTGTCACCCTAGTTTGAACTAGGGTGACTAATGTAGTCATTCGAAGTTGCAAATGAAGCCCGGGATTTAAATATCTCAGGCTTCATTTGCATCTTGCCGGGTGCCGCCATTTTTAAATCCCCCTTAGTGCAGACTCCGTGCCCACAGCTACACGCGGCATGGAGTAGGAAGTTCGAATTAGGCTCTCTAATTCGAACTACCGGTACACCTTGTTCCATGAGGAGTAACGGTAGTTCCCAATGTTTCACCTTGAGCCCAGGGACAGGTCACAACCTCAGTTCCCTCCAGGGAGCGCACAAAGAATTTGAATCCCGCCCACCTCCTCAGCAGAACCACTGTGCAACACCCCCCTCCCTTGGAAAGTAAGTTGGAGGTGGTGGTGGGCTGGGTGGGAGAGTGGGGGCCAAGCCCACGTGGTGGCTATGCTTGGGGCCAGGGCTGAGTCTGTGGTGCATGGACAGAACCTTATTGTGCCTAACACACTTTCAAGTGACGGTTGGATGAGGGCTCTCGTTTGTGTGTGTTTCACTGGCTTGGTTCTGTCCAAAGCACACGTTAGCGGTTTGGTTTTGACTAAAGGCTCCTCAACGTCCTTGTTTATTATAGATCTTCTCACACAGCCGTAGCCAGTGGAGTGTTCCCGTGAGAGACACTGGAGGAAAAGGGGTGGCCCCCCTCAGGTCCCACTGACGCCATATCCACTGTTCAGTCTTCCCTCAGTAGGAGATGTGTCTGAGCCAAGGAGAGTAAAAAAAAAACAAACCTCGTGGATGGGGGACGTGGCTCAGCTGATTCTCAGCCACCTAGGAACAGGCTGTTTTTCTAACTCAGGATTTTTTCTACTCTGAATCATAGAATCATAGAATCATAGGACTGGAAGGGATCTCAAGAGGTCATCGAGTCCAGCCCCCCGCCCTCAAGGAAGGACCAAGCTCCGTCTACACCATCCCTGACAGATGCCTATCTAACCTGTTGAAACAAATAAACAAAAAACAGTTTCCCTCCAGCTCTACCTCAACAAGCATTTGGAAGAGGTGACCTAGGGCCTGTAAATACCTAGCAAAACAAGCCAAGCACCAGCAAGACGACCAGGCCACACCAGGTGCAAGCTCCGTTGCTGCCCAGCACAGTGGGCCCGTCAAAATTTCCCTGTGGTGGAGCGTGGCCGTGCCTTCCTGCTACAGGAGTCCAGTGGGGACATGCTACATGTTACCCCTTGGGAAGTGTCTCCTGTATAGCACAACACTAACAGCATCTTGCCCCTGTTCTTACGTTGTATCGGAGGAGTTTGTGGATCACCGTGGGGGGTGCTGATACGTTCGTGTCATAGATCTGGATTATGTAAAATTACAAGCACTATTTTAAAGTCAAATTTCTGGACCACAGTACAGACCTCCTGTAAACATTTAAGCTGTGTCTATAGAGCACCCTTAGCTTGAAATAAGCTACGCAATACACATTAAGCAAATTGCGTAGCTTATTTTGAGGCTATTTCAAAATAGCTTATTTTATAATTTGGTGTTATATTCACAGAACCAAATTTCAAAATAACTCGCTATTCCGAAATGCCCTTAAGACTGGTGGAATGAGGGTTACCGGGACGTTGGAATAACCTGCCCTTATTTTGAAATCTATTTCAAAATAACGGGCTGCTTGAATAGATGCAGAATAGCTATTTTGGGATACTTCCGGTATCCCGAAATAGCTCTGCAGTATAGACGTAACCTTTAGAGAGCAGCAAATATTAAAGTGAGCCCTCAACAGGGGAGAGGAACCGAGACTTGCATTTTGTGGTACATGTGGGGCTTGGACAAAAGCGATTTGTTTTGTTTTGGAACATGTCACAGTTTTGGAAATCTATCAGCAGTATTCTTCAAAGGAACTTCCATGAAAACGCCCATTTTAAGGGAAATACCCACATGAACCAAACAGAAATGAATAACATTTATTAAAAAGTGATTTGTAAAGAAGTAACAAGACTCATGTTTAAATATGAATGTTCATGGCACACGTTGCCCATAACCTCAGTGTTGGTGCACAAGACCAAACTCCCTCCACTCAGGGATGGAAAAACTTAAAGGGACACTGGTTACAAGTGTTGCTGGCTACCCCACAGTCACAGGGGAAGGCGACTTTGGCTCCTGCAGCAGGAGCTCTGGCTGGAGACACCAATGAGATCTCAGGGCACAGATTGGTACAAATGGCTCCATGCTGCTGAGCAGCCTCTCCCCAAACCCCCAAACCCTGATTGGTTAATTCTGCATCCCGCCACCCCCACCTCCACCTGTCCCCAGCCCAGCTGTTAATTCTGCCTCTGCCCAACCCCCACCTCTGCCCCTGTAGCAGCCCAAAGGAGCCTTCTCTTTTCCCCTCCTATCTCTGGGGCTGCAGGGAGGGAGGGGGAGAAGCTTTCAGGCATCATAGAGATGAGGAGCCAGGGGCTGGGTAGAGGGGAGTCCTGTGAGGTAACAGAGCCTGGGCTGCGTGAGGCCAGAGAGGCTGATTTCAGGGGCACAGGCTGAGCGGGGATCCCCACCCGACCCAGATCCAGGGTCGGATTCTCTCCTCAGGGAGGGAGCCCGGCGGGAAAGTGAAGATCGGGGCCTCGGCACCAGCATCGATAAATGTCACCTGCCCCCGGTCACAGTCCAGACAAACCCGGATCCTGCGGGGGGGGCTCAGGGACAGGGGAGTCACAGGGGAGGTGAGAGCCCGGAACTGAACCCCCCACCGCTCCACAGCCCAGATCCCCCCCTCAGGGCTAAGGCTGATCTGTCCCTTCTTGCTCACAGACTCTCTGGCCACCCCCACAGCCCAGTAACACCCATCCCCCACCTCCACCTCCCAGCAATGTTTCCCCGAGATGAATCCCTCACGGCCCAGCACACAGGGCACAGGGTCAAATCTCTCCGGGCTGTCGGGCAGTCGCTGCTGTGTTTGTTCCCATCTCACATGTTTCCGATCCCCAGACAGGACGAGGTCGGGATGAGCCGTGTCTGGATCCAGAGTCACAGTCGCTGGGGAGAGAGAATCAGGGCGTGAGGGGCAGAGCTCAGCCCTGGGGGCGGCTGGGGCCATTTCTCACCCTCCCCTGAAGCCCTGTTGTGGCTGGGACAGGCCTGGGCCCCAGGGAGCTGCCTCTGCCCTGGGCCCTGAGACACAAAGCGCAGCCCCTGCCTGCAAAGCCCCCTGCCTGCAAACTGTGCCCATAGTGAGAAGTGGGGGGTCCGACCATCCCATTGCTTAAGGAGCAGGACACGGCCCCTCGTCCTTCTGATCCAGTGCCCCTGGGGCGCCTCACCGCTCAGTGGGCAGGTTGGGGCTCTGCCTGTCGTGGTCGCTGGGGGTTTGGTTGGTGACTTGAGCTACAAGCTCAGGAAGGTGTTTTCAGTCTCCTCGTGAAACCTCACCCTGTCTGAAAGCTCCCAAGGACTTTCCTCTTGCTCTCTCCAGTGATGAGGGCAGCGTGTCTGGTGGGGGAAGGGGTAAGAGAGGTGAGAATTCAGGAGTCCGTATTGCCCACGACATCCCCAACCCTAACACACAGACCTGGGTTTTTGTTATAGCAGAGACACATTTGGGTGTGTCTACACTGCAGAGAAGACTGCCACTGTTGATCTCCCAGGGTTTGAATTAGTGGTCGAGTGAAGACAGCAAATCTAACTGAGGGGTGAGTCTGTACGTGCCAGTAGCCCTCATTTCACGAGGAATAAGAGAAGTCAGAGGCAAAGTGCTTTTCCCTCCACTGCCTTTGTGGACAGCGCCAACAGCCGAGTTAATCTACTTCAAATTCAGCTACACAATTAACACAGTGGAAGTTGTGTAACTTAATTTGACTTTCTCCTGCAGTGTAGATGTACCCTTAGGAATTTAATATACAAAGGGTCTGGAGCCTCCTACTTCCTCTCTCACTCAGGCCTCTCCCAGCAAAGGAACCAATGTCCCCATGGCTCACAGCCAGCCCAGGACAATGTGTGAAGAGATTCGCTTTCTCCTCAACATCCCCCCCGCCCTGCAGACTCCACTGGGTTTGGCTCATTCACTTCCTGACATTTGTCACAGCCTAAGCCCAGATCCTGCCAAAACGTTGGTCTCAAAGTAACTTCACCCACTTTGGTCCCTTTGATTCTAGTGGGAAGTTCATTGTTTGCAGACTCCTGGCTCTGCCTGTGAGCCGTGGGGTCTGTGTACTCAGCGTCTCTGCAGAGAGCAGCACGGAGCTGGGCGTGTTTCTGTCTGTGTGTCGGCCATTTTGTGCTCTAACCATTGCTGTAATTACAAAGCGGCTTTTGGAACAGATATGGGTCAATGAATCAACCTGGAACAGCAAGTGGCTGCCATTCTCACCTCACAAGTCAACAGAAGCTTTGTCTAGCTAGGAACCAAATGACCAGCATCGGTCTCTTTCCATGGCCTCAGACGCTTCACTCACTCGCCCCTCCCCCGTCCCTTCTCGGTACCTGTGAACTGCCTCAGCGTCTCCGACAGCGCAATCGTTTTCTGGGAGAAACCCCTGACTCGCTCGCCCAGTTCAGGAGAAATCTCCTCTGGCGGCTGGAACGGCCCCGTCTCACACCTGGGGAGAGACAACGTCACATGGTGACACTGCACCGAGTGACTCAGTTCTCCAGCTCTGGCCAGTGAGTCGCTGCTCTGCCGGGCCTGGAGTTCGAATCCTCCAGTTCTCCCAGCCCCAGAGCTGGGGCAGCGCAGCCCTTGGCCCTGCAATGTCCCCTCAAAGGTCCCATGAACAGTCTGCAGCTCTGGCCTGGGGAGACCAGCTGGGGGACTAAAGGGGAATTGAGTCTCCACGGCCAACTCACCCCTTGGCCTCCAGGCGCTGAGGGACAGGAGGTTCCCAGGGGAAGGGCTGGAGGAATCTGCCCACTAGGGACTAGACTGAGACACCAGCTCCCCCCTCCCCAGCCCATTCCCACAGGTCTCCAAACAGCCCTCGGGTGGGACAGACTCTGGGTCCCTGCTGCCCTGGGCTGAATGTGCCCAGTGCCCAGCAGTGACAGGCCCATGTCCCACCCCACAGCCCTGCCTCAGGCTGAAGCTGATCAGAGATTTGTGCCCAGCCTGTGACCTTCCCCTCACATCTGGCTGCAGGGCCCTGGGGAGATGTGGTGCCACCACCAGCTCTAAGCCCTTTCTCTGCGCTGGGCAGTGTGAGGGGAGCGAGAGACACCTACCTGCTCAAGGTGCTTCTGATGTCCTAGAGGGGAGAGAGAGAAAAGAAGCTCAGCCCCATCGGACACACACACTTGTGATTCAGGAGCCTCCCTTCCTGTGTGGGGAGCTGGGACGTTTCTCCCTCAGTCTCACCTGCAGGAATTCACTCGCTGGCTTCTGACACTTCCCCTCCAGCTCACCGATCTGCTCACTGAGACGAGAAATCTGAGCAGAGAGTTTCCTGACAGTGTCAGTCTGGAACCTCCCAATCTCCTCATCCAGCTTCTCCAGCTGGGCCAGCAGGAGTCGCTCTTGTTCCTCCAGGAACTGACGCAGCTGCTGAAACTCGGCCACAATCTTCTGCCTCTCGGCTTGTGTCTGTTTCTGTGAAAACAGGGAAAGGGCTGGTCAGGGGCATGGGCAGAGCCTGAGAACCTGTAATACCATCTGTGGGTACTAGGCTGAGGCATCCCTCAGTTTCCTGTTTGGCCCGTATCCCTCTGAAAGGGACGATTCCCTGCCTGCCATGGGCAGCAAGTTCTGTTATTCTTGGGCTCTGGGAAATCACACCCAGATCTGCAGGGGACAGAACTCAGCACCAGTGTTCTCTTTAATCTTCTCCATCCATGTGTGGAATAAATTTGTCAATGTGCACCGAGGCATGTACATGTGCACCACCAGTTGAAACAAAATCTAGCTGTGAACATTCTGCTAATCAGCTGGGCACCATCTGAATCTCTCCTGAGCTGCTGCCCAACATTCAGACCTGCCCCTGCCGGTCCATAGCCACAGGCACCTACCAGATACTCCTGGCTTCTCCTCTCTCCCGTCGCTTTCCATCCCAGCAGCTTTTCTCTCTCTTCCCTCAGAGTCTTCAAATGGGCCTGGATTTTCCCCTGAGGAAACAGAAATGAGCTGGGAGGTTTCATTGTGATGCTGAGAGGGGTGGGGAACGGGGCGTTTTCCCACCCACAGCCCCAGTGACTGTTGGTCCCAGTCGCTGTGTGACATCAGGGCCCCCAAGCAGATGAAATCTTATTAATACAGCCTGGGAGTGTGTCAGAATCTGACTGTTACCGAGGCAGGTTGAGTCTGTTTAGTGGTTAGACAGAGAGCTCAGTTATCGCCGCGCGTTGTTGGTGTGCGTGAAACGATTGGCGGCACAGCCCGGGACCGGCCCTGACTCGCACTGGGGGTGAATCAACACATCTCTGTGTGAGGGGATTGAAATAGCTAAGAGATGCCAAACCCAGGAGCCACCAGGGTTTAAACAGGGGCTGGGAGCTCAGCTCTGGGGGCTGCGCTGGTTGGACACAGCTGGGCTTGGCCCCAGGGCCAGCCCATTAGTTGTAGGGAGGCTCAGCAGAGCAACGTCAATGGGCCCCTGGGCAGATCACCAGGCTCTTCTGTCTCCCTCCCTTCCCCCATCTGAGGGCCTGAGGAGGCCTTTTGTCCGGCTTTACGCTGCACAGTCCAGTTCTGTGGGGCTCTGTCCCTGCCCGGTGGGGACTCAGCCCAGGCCGTGACTCTATCTGGTGAGAAAGGGACAAGAGGAGACTGAGGCTGCAGCAGGAGGGGGTGGCTCCTCCACGCAGAATGACGTAGGTGGGGATGGTCTGACGGACGCAGGGATAGGCCCACAGAGGCCGACCAAGTGTTGAGGGTGGGTCTGGGCAGGTAGACGTGAGCATGTCCTGTGCTCTGGGGATGGGTCAGTGGCCCCTGTAATTAAAGAGGCTGAATTGTAGTAAGGAGGGTTCAGGTTTGCCCCAGCGCTGCCCTAAACCCTTTTTAGAGCAACGGCCTCTGGGCAGGTACCCGCTGCCACAGTCCCTGGTACAGCTCCCAGCAGCAGTGCATTCTGGGAGATTCCCACAAGCTGCCTGGTGGGACTAACGGAACCGTGCTGGCTGGTCTGTGCCCAGGTACCCACTGGCACAGGTCAGACCAGCACTGGGCAGCTCCAGCCTGGGGGTAGTTTTGCTCCATTCCAGTCTGATCCCAGTGGTGCCTGGCATGGCCCTGCACTGCCTGTAGCCCTGTTGTGGGTGGACTCAAGGCGCTCCAGATCCCACACAGCATCCAGCCCTGTGACCTCCTCTAGCGCTGGCTGCAGCATCTGAGTTTAACCCCTCCTGGAGCAGCCCAGGAGTTCAGCATCCCAGTGGGAAACCTCCTCTCCCTGTTGGGCCCGGGCTCGTAGCAAGGCGTCTTTCCCTCCTAACCCACACATTCATCACTGTAGTTGAGGTAGCAGCATTCCCTAGTGGTTAAACTCATGGACTGGGTCTGGAGAAACAGGGGTTCCATGCTGAACTCAGCCACTGACCTACTCTCGAGCCTTTGTGCCTCAGTTTCCCACTCCGTCTTTTGTCTGCCTAGACTGTAAACTACTCAGGGCAGGGATTGGCTCTGGCTGGGTTTTGTGCAGAGCCTAGATCTCACATGGGGTCTGTCAGGGCGACTATGATGCAAATACAAGTAATAACCATAAATTTTAGTCCTCAAATCTGTAGTAACAGTCGCTTGTACCACACCACCCCCTTCTCCAGTCTGAAGGCAGCACATTCCTATAAGCCAGCCTCCCATTGGATAACGGCCCCTCATTTCCCCGGTGGAGGGGGGGGGGGAGCTGGGTCCAGAAGGATTCCGCTGAGCATCTCAGAGAAGTTTCTCTCAGCCGGTGTCTCTAATGACTTGCTCTGTTGCCTCAGTTGCCCCTTGGCCAGAGCATTTCTTTTGTCACAGCCTCTCCCAGGAACAGTCAGGGAAATTAGCCAGTGACTAAAACCCAGAGTAATTCCCAGCAGACAGGGCAGCAGCTCCCTACCTTGTACTCCTGGGCAGCCTCCGCTATGGGCAGCACCGTGTGCGCGCGGTGAGCCCGGGACTCTCTGCAGATCACGCAGATGAGGGCTTGATCCTCCTCGCAGAACAGCTTCAGCACCTCCTGATGCTCCTCACACACCCCGTCCCCGCCCGCCCCTTTCACTGCCTGCAAACTCAGCTGTTTGACTAGTTCCACCACGTTTGCCAGCAGCCTGTTGGGCCGGAGGGGGTCCTGCTGCACCGGGTCCCTGCACTGCGGGCAGGAGGCGGCTGGGTTGGGTCCCCCCCAGCACCGGCTGAGGCAGGCGCGGCAGAAATTGTGCCCGCAGGCTGTGACCACCGGGTCCGTGAAATACTCCAGGCAGAGGGGACACGTCGCTTCCTCCTGCAGGCTTTTTACAGGGCTCACTGCAGCCATGGCTCCTCCGGTCGGGGGAACAGAGATAGTTTCAATTTCCTGAGCTCAGCCTTTGCCCTACCTCCAGCTACAACCGGCTGTGCCCTTCCCTGGAGCTGACTCAGGCTGTTTGCTGGATTGGAGGGAGCCAATGAGGACAACACAGCCCTGGAGGCTTTGTGAGCAATATCCCACTAGGGCTCTGGACCTGGCACCCACCCCTGGGCTGGTGTGGAGGGTCCCTGGGGCATCACATGTTCCCCGGAATCCACCAGGCTGGGCTGATCAGCTCCCAGAACTGTGCATGTAAGGAGTGAGCGAGGCTTGTGCAGAATTCATTGTGTTTGATGTGTGATGTGGACAGATAAAGTAACAGTTGAGTATTTATATGGATCTAGTTACATGCTCCCAGTTGCAGTTTTCCCATGTTCAATTTTCACAGCAGTGGGAAATGCTAGGGGGAGGGGCAGGCAGTACTTGGCTCAGACAGTAACTATTCAGTGACAGACACTGAGATTCAAACAGTAAAATCTTTATTATTAAACCACAAATTGTCGATGTGACTCCCAAGACAGACTAATTCAAGTCCTTGAACTCTAAGAAGTTCTCAAGCAGCCTCAGTTCTTTCTGGGCCTGTGTGTAACTTTCAGTTACTATGAATGGAAAGATTTTTTCCTGGGTTTGTAAGTGGCCAGTGAAATCGAGGTTCCCTGGCATCTAAGGATAAAGGTCTGCTCCCTCCAAGCCCAGTGACATTCAGGTCACAGGCCAAACGCTTATTCCAGCTGGAATCCATGTTTCAGGGGCCTGATCCTGACGTGCGCTAAGGCTGCTCTGGCTCGTTCTAAAGGAGCCTCAGTGTCACTAGCGCTGTCGATATTAATGACTTTATGGGTCTCCCACACAGGAGTGACCAGGCCGGGTCAGAGCAAAGACCCCTCCAGCCCAGTGTCCTGTCTGCCCAGTGCCCAATGCAGGTGCCCCAGAGGGAATGAACAGAACAGGGATCCCCCAGTGAGAGCCCAGGACACTTCTGTCAAAGCCCTGTGGGATGAAGTGGGAGGTTCAGAGGGAGTGTGGCGGGCTCACAGGGAGGGCTGTGGGGGGCCCCATAGGGAGGATTGTAAGGGGCTCGCAGGGGGGGCTGTGGGGTGGGGCTCGCAGGGGGGTGTCACGATCGCAGGGGAGGTTGTGGGGGGGCTCGCAGGGGGTGTCACTGTCGCAGGGGAGGTTGTGGGGGGGCTCGCAAGGGGGTGTCACGATCGCAGGGGAGGTTGTGGGGGGCTCGCAGGGGGTGTCACGATCGCAGGGGAGGTTGTGGGGGGCTCGCAGGGGGTGTCACGGTCGCAGGGAGGGTTGTGGGGGGCTCGCAGGGGGGTGTCAGGGTCGCAGGGGAGGTTGTGGGGGGCTCGCAGGGGGGTGTCACGATCGCAGGGGAGGTTGTGGGGGGGCTCGCAGGGGGGTGTCACGGTCGCAGGGGAGGTTGGGGGGGCTCGCAGGGGGGTGTCACGGTCGCAGGGGAGGTTGCGGGGGGCTCGCAGGGGGGTGTCACGGTCGCAGGGGAGGTTGCGGGGGGCTCGCAGGGGGGTGTCACGGTCGCAGGGGAGGTTGCGGGGGGCTCGCAGGGGAGTGTCAGGGTCGCAGGGGAGGTTGTGGGGGGCTCGCAGGGGGGTGTCACGGTCGCAGGGGAGGTTGTGGGGGGGCTCGCAGGGGGGTGTCACGATCGCAGGGGAGGTTGTGGGGGGGCTCGCAGGGGGTGTCACGGTCGCAGGGAGTCGCGAGGGGGGGGTCCCATGAGCTGCCTGCCCCGGCCCAGGGCCCGGCCCCCCTGCACGTGCCGCATGTCTCGGTCCGAGCGGCGGGTCGGTGTCTCGCGCCAGGAGGCGGGGCCCGGTGACGTCGCTGTGGCTCCGCGCTCTGATTGGTTCGTGGAGCCCCGGACCCGGCCCCCTTCTGAATCCCCCCCCCCCCCGCCCTCAGTGTCCCTGGGGCGGCCCGTCACTCCCGGCGCCACAGCGGGGTCAGGGGAATCCCCGTCACCCGGGCGCGAGAGCAAGGGGCGGAGCGAGCAACGTCACTGAGGGGAGCCCCTCGGTCTGAGCTAAGCCCTGGCGCTGGACTCTCCTCGGAGCCATTGACCCGCTGCGCATGCGCGGTCTGACCGCCCCCGCCCCATTCCCTGAGTTCCCGGCCGTGCTCAGACCCGCGCGCCCTGAGGCTGGAGCCGTTGGGAGGGGCCGGTGGCGCCGTTACTCGCTGCGGGGCTGGCCCAGCGCGGGGGAGGCCGCAGCGCAGCGCGAGGGAGGTGGGTCCGGCGCTGGGTATCGGGGAGCGCGGGGGGCGGCGCCTCTGCGGTCGCGTCACAAACACCCCGCGCGTGTCGCCCCCCCCCCCCCGGGCTCCCGGGCGGCGGGTGCGGGGGGGGCTGCGGAGTGTGCGGAGAGGGGGGGCCCTGGCATGAGGAGCGCAGGGGCAGGTCTGGCTGGGCAGGGGGCTGAGAGGCCGGGGGGGGCGGTGAGCGAAGCTTTGGGACTTTTGGTTTCTAATTTTGATTTTTTTGTATCTTCAGTGCTGGTGCCTCAGGCCCCCCCCCCCGACCTGCCCCCCCATTGCTGAGCTCCAGGAAGTGGTGCAGCCCAGCCCAGCGGCAGCCATGGCTGCAGAGAGCCCCGTGGAAAGTGTCCGGGAGGAAGCGCCGCGTCCCGTCTGCCTGGAGGATTTCACAGCCCCTGTCACTCTGGAGTGTGGGCACAATTCCTGCCAGGCCCCCCTCAGCCCTCAGGGCAGAGACACTGAGCAGCAGGGACCCCTCCGGCCCAACCGGCAGCTGGCAAACGTGGTGGAACTAGCCAAGCCGCTGAGTTTCCAGGCAGCACAGAGAGCAAGATGGGACGGGGTGTGCGGGGAGCACCAGGAGGCTCTGACGCTGTTCTGTGAAGAGGATCAAACTCCCATCTGTGTGGGGTGTGACAGATCCTGGGATCTAACGATGGCGCCTGTACAGGAAGCTGCCCAGGAGTACAAGGTACAGAGTTGCTGTCCAGTGTGATGGGAAATAACATTGGGTTTTAATTACAGGATAATTTCACTGACTGTTACCGGGCACAGGTGTGACACAGCTCTGTAAAGCCTTCATGGTACAAGTGATGCTGTAAAAAGTAAACGCTCTGGCTTTGTGGCAACTTACATCAAGTCTTTACAGGTACCTGATGTGGGAAATGTTTCTCTGAGGCTCTGAATCCTGAAACCCAGCCCACACTGGTGGCAGAAGGGGTGTTTGCACAAGGGAAGTTAACAATCAGAGAGGTTTAGATCACAGGAGCAACAGGCCACTCGGTCAGGCCACTCGGCCACTCCAGCCTTGGGACTGGAGAAGAGGAGGTTACACGCTGTTACTGATTGGAGGAACAGGACTAATAATCTGGCATTTGCCTTATAGACCCGCTGTGGCATCTGGGCCCTGCACAACACCCAGCAAGGGAAAGTCCCTGCCCTAACTGGTAGGGACCTAGCTCCCTGCCCCTCAGCATCACTGAACAGTGATGAAGTGTGGCCCTTATGAGGGAAAGATGCCTTGATAAAGCCCCAGGCCCCGCAGGGAGAGGAGGTTTCCCACTAAGATGCTGAACTCCTGGGCTGTTCCATGAAGGGTTAAACTCTGATTCAGCAGCTGGCACTAGATGAGGTTGCTGGGATGGATGCTGTGTGGGGCCCCGAGCGCCTTCACTCCACCCATAGCAGGGTTTCAGGAAGCACAGGTCTATGCCAGGCAGAACTGGGATTCAACTGGATTGTAGCAAGAGTTCAAACTGGTTAACTGATGAGCTAATGGTTATTGGTGCCAGTTACTGGTTAAACTTCCCACTGTCCCAGCAGTGCCCGCTTGCCTCTGGCAGCTACTGTCAGTCTGCAGCTGCTGGGAGTTCCTATTGACCAGCAGTTATTGTGGCTGCCCCCAGCAGACCTTGTGAGAGATCCCCGATACCAGGAGAGCCTATTTCCACTACCAGCCCTGCCTGTCAGCAGGGTAAAAAATACTGTCATTGATAAAATTGTAATCGGTTACATGATTATTATTCAGTATCAGAGGTGTAGCCGTGTTAGTCTGAATCTGCAAAAGCGGCAAAGACCCACTTCGTCAGATTCATGTAGTGGAAATTTCCAGAGGCAGGTATAAATATGCAGGCCAGGATCAGGCTGGAGATGACGAGGTGGTGATTAGTATTGTTAAGCATTTTTACCTCCCTAATCCCCACCTGCAACGTTCTTTAGGAAGGTGCCACCACTGATCCGTTCTCAACCTTTACAGGTGTCCTCCTGCATCCTCAGAGTATGTCTACACCACAGCGTTAATTTGAGTTATCTTAATTCGAAATAGTTAATTCGAATTAAGCTAACTCGAATTAACGTGTGTACACACAAAATGCAGTCTGAATTAGCGTTTTGCTAATTTGAACTACTGCATCCACACTGAGTGGACACAGAATTGGATTTAAGGCTGGCTGGAACCAGGTCAGGGGTATCTTTGTGTGGCTGTTGCCTGAGGCTGAGGCTTGTGCTTAAGGGGACACACACATAACCCCCCTTCCCCCCCTCCCCAGGCAGCCAATGCTCAGGTGTCCCTGCTTGATTTCCTGCCTTGCTGCGGGACAGCAAAGCATTTGTGTCTCGGAGTGCTCTGGTTGCTCTCACTCAAGACACCCTGGCACTCTGCAACATGGAGCCAGAGCAGCCCCTGGGCACTCGGGTGCATCTTGTGGATGCGTTGCTGTCAGCCTGGCTGCACCTGCTGCAGGCTGCCATCCAGGATATCTATTGGGGGGCTGTCAGTATCCAGGAGGCCCTGCGGGAGAGCATCCACCCTGAGGAGCACTCAGCCTCCCTGGTCTGCCCCACTGGGGGCTTGTGCCTCATTCCTCCCTCATGTCCTTCCGCTTACCCCTCCTTAACCCCCCTTCCTGATGTCCAATAAAATACCTGTATTTTCATGAACAAAAACTCTTTATTTAACAAAACTGGGGGGGATGAAACCCTGGTGAGAGTTGGGAAAGGAGGCTGGAGAGGGGAGGAGGGAGAGGGACACCTGGGAGGAAGGATCTGGAAGGGGAAGGCAAGGGGAAGAAGGGGGAGGAGAACCTCAGGGTTGGGGGGTCTTCCCGGCCCTCCTGTCTCCCAGCACTGCGTGTGGGGGGGCCTTGGCGTCCCCGAGGGGGCGGGAGGGGGAACAGGTGGCGGGGGAGGAAGAAGAAGCGGGGAGGGGAAGCAGGAGTCAGAGGAGGAGTGATAGCTGGGGCAGCCACAGGGGCTGGAGCGGCAGCCGGCACCAGTCTCTGCACCAGAGTCTACAGGTTGTCGTGAATGGCACGGCCCTGCTCCAGCAGCTCCTGCAAGCCCTCCTGCTGCAGGTCTTCCTCCACCCAGCGCTCCTGGCAGCAGACCTGCCTGACATATAGTGCCAGGTGCTGCCGGTGATACTCCTACAGGTGCCGGGTCATCCTGCTGGCCTGGGTGTGGGAGGCTGTACTGGGCGGGGTGCTGCGCCCTGCACTCGCAGCTGGTGCAGCTGTGGAGAAACAAGAGACCTGCTCAGTTATCCCTGGGGACACAGTGGGTGAAACCCTGCCCCGCTCTGCAAGCTGAAGACGGCAGGTCTCCGCACCATCATGTCCTGCTATCCCTGGGAGTGTGAGCTGGCCCAGGACTGCACCCATGCCCCTGTGCTGTATATTGTGTGGGGGGAGGAGGGGAGATGTGCCCTGCCTCTGCATAGAGGGAGCTTCTGGAGAGAGGGCATTGTGCAGTGTCTCTCCCCGGGGTCAGGAGCATGTCATGTGCCTTCATACATACATGCGTGTGGGTAACAGGCCAGGGCCCCTGTGTGGCACATGCACAGGTTGCTGCATGATCTGTGGTCAGCAAGGACCACATGCGCAGTCCCTAGGTTTCCCCCCACACACACACATAAGGGGACAGTGATGGCACTCACATGTCGAGGCCTCCCTGGCCTCGGACGACACTGTCGACAAGCTTGCTGGGATGGCTCTGGGTGCCAGGTCGCACGGCAGGCTCCTTCCAGGCTGTGATTCCAAATTAACTTTGCTGTGTAGACATACCCTCAGTCTTCTCCTGTCTCTTTTTCTATGGACAAACCCACGTCCAGGGCTGAGTCCCTGCTGGACAAGGGCAGAGTTCCACAAAATTGGGACTCAGGCAGATAAATGGGCTCCCAACATCCGATGGGGTTTGCCCTCATGCTTATATCTGTTTCTTCAGGAAAAATTGGAGGCCCATTTGAAGGCTCTGAGGGAAGAGAGAGAAAAACTGCTGAGAAGGAAAACAACAGCAGAAGGGAAAAGCCAGGAGTATCTGGTAAGTGCTTGTGGCTATGGACCAGCAGGGACTGGCAGTGGGAGAGCTGTGTTCAGAGGCAGACTCCTGCGTGGCCTTGGTGAGGTTGGGCTTGTTTGTGTTTCTCTAGGATTATGGATTGCTGGCTGAGATCCATGTGTAGACAGGCCCTGAACATCCATGTCAGCATGAGTTCATGTCCAGCCTTTGTGGCTTTCCCAAGTGAGCTGAATGTCCCCTGAAGGGCTGTCCGCTCACTTGGTGCATTAACATGTTTGCTTCTTTTTCCTCTCTGGGTATCTGTCAGGCTGGTGCTGCGTCCTGCCTCCTGCTGCTCTGGGTCTGAATTCCCAGAGGCCATGAATGACAGAAGATGTTGCCCATGACTGAGGGACATGGGTCAAAGGAGACGCTGGGAGAGACGCCTCTGCTGAGTAACCACAAAGTAGAGTCAAATGTCACACATTTTAGGTTTTTCCAAGAAATTCTTGCTGCTGCGCGCTGTTCCTCATGAAAGAGCCCTGGATTCTGTCCATGCCCCTCACCAGCCCTTTCCCTGTTTTCACACAGAAATGGACCCAAGCCAAGAGGCAGATGATTGTGGCTGAGTTTCAGCAGCTGCAGCAGTTCCTGGAGGAACAAGAGCGACTCCTGCTGGCCCAGCTGGAGAAGTTAGATGAGGAGATTGGGAGGTTCCAGACTGACACTATCAGGAAACTCTCCGTGCAGATTTCCCGCCTCAGCGAGCGGATCGGTGAGCTGGAGGGGACGTGTCAGAAGCCAGCAAGTGAATTCCTGCAGGTTAGACTGAGGGAGAAACGTCCGAGCTCCCCACACAGGGAAGGGAGGCTCCTGAATCACAGGTGCTGGGGTCCAGCCGTCAGATCTCAGTATAATACCTTGAGCATTGCTGCCATGTGAGTGACTCTTGTGCTTTGTAGAGTTGCAGGCACAGATCTATTAGAGATGGCAAAGCCCCATTCACTCAGTGGATCCATGTTCCTGGGGCCAGGGCAGGGCCTCTTCCCATGTTTGCAAAATCCCTTCTGTGAGGTCCCCAGTGTGTGTCCAATGGGGCTGAGATTCTTTTCTCTTTCTTTTTTCTAGGACGTCAGAAGCACCCTGAGTAGGTACGTGGTTCTCACTTCCCTCACAGCGCAGGGAAAGGGCTTGGAACTGATGTTAGCACCACATCTCCCCAGGGCTCTCTGACTCGTTTAATTCTGAGGGTCTCATCCTCGCACTTTAGACTCTGGAATTCCCCATTCAGGGCACAGTCTGACCTCAGGTGTTTCCTAGAGCTGTCACCTCCCTGGGGACTGGCTACTTCAGGACTGGGGTGGAACATGGGCCTGTCACTGCTGGGCACATTCAGCCCAGAGCAGCAGGGACCAAGAGTCTGTCCCACCTGAGGGCTGTTTGGAGACCTGTGTGGAAGGAGCTGGGGAGGGGGGAGCTGGTGTCTCACTGTAGTCCCTAGTGGACAGATTCTTTCAGCCCTTCACCTGGGAACCTTCTGTCCCTCGGTGCCTGGGCCAAGGAGTAAGTTGGCTACAGAGGCTCAATTCCCCTTTAGTCCCCCAGCCAGTCTCCCCAGACCAGAAGTGAAGAACAGCAGTGGGACCTTTCAGGGGAAGGTTGCATGGCCATGGGATGTGTTGACCCTGCTCTCAGGCTGGGAGAATTGGAGGAATTCTAACTCCAGGCCTCTTAGAGCTGAGACTTACTAGCCAGAACTTATCAACAGTAAACTAAATACAATCACATTGAATTGTTTCTGTCCAGATGTGAGACGGGGCAATTCCAGCTGCCAGAGATTTCCCCTGAACTGGAAGAACAAGTCCGAGGTTTCTCCCAGAAAACGATTGCACTGTCAGAGACTCTGAGGCAGTTCAAAGGTACCTGGAAGGGACGGATGAGGGGAAAGTGGTTCAAGTATCTGAGACTATTGAATCTGGCCTCTGAAGCCAACCTTCCCCTGCCTCAGTTCCCACATGGAGAATGATGGCCCCATCACACTGCTCTCTTTAGAGACACTGAGCAAACAGACCCAACTGCTTGCAGAGAGAGCCAGGGGTTTGCAAACTCTGAACCTCCCATTCTGAGATCAAAATGGCTAAAGTTACTGTGATGGCCACATGTTCTGTCACCACAGCTCCAGGTTATGATAAGAGGCAGTAAGTGAATGAGAAACCAAGTGGGAGGGGGTGAGGAGGGAAGAGTAAATCTCATTTACAGCTTGTCTCTCCTGGGACAGGTGTGAGGCTGCAGGGATATTGGCTCCTTTGCTGGGAGGTGCCAGAGTGAGAGAGGAAATGAAAGTTTCAGACTTTCATACTAAAAACCTGAGTGTGTGTGTATCTGGTCTCTGATACAATTGAAATGCAGAGCTCAAAGTGGGAACATTGTTATAAATAAGAGAACCTGGAATCTCACTCTCTTATTCCTTCCCCCACCAGACACTCTGCCCTCTGCACTGGAGAGAGGAAGATTAAAATCTCTGGGATCTTTCAGACAAGGTGAGTTTGCAGGTGGAGATTCTTTAAATGATGAGAAATTCCTCTGAAAACATCTTCATGTGATTGTTATTGAAGTTACCAGCCAAACCCAGTGACCATGGTGCACACAGCCCTAAATCTCATACACTGATCAGTGAGGAGCCCCAGGGGCACTGCATGGGGACCTGCAGACACTTTGAGAAACACTGATCTACAAGGTGTGGTGCTAAAGGGGTGAAGTTAAAGCACAAAACAGACGGCACCATCAGGCTCAGATTTCACTGCTCAGTCAGTTTCAATATGGGGTTGGTTTCAAACAATAAATAGGCTGAAAGGCTGAGAGCTGACTGGCTTCCTTGGTATCAGTTTGCTTATGGCGAGAAACTGCTGGATACGCAAGGGCTCTTCAGTCTAGTGCAGGCCTGGGCAAAATACAGCCTTTCTAGCTCGCCAGGTCATAGGATGCAGCCCACTGATGCTTGGCGAGCCATGGGCTAGTTCCAAGCTTGCCATTTCCCACATGCAAGCCACTTCACCAGAGGTGAAGTGGGAAGGCTACAGGCCCTGCTTCCACCCCCAGGACAATCTCATTGGCTGGTTTCTGGCCAGAAAGGAAGCACTGTGCTCCTTCCCCTGTGGCTCAGTTATTCACTCACCCACATGGCCCCACAGCCGGTGTGAGGGTTGAGCAGGCTCCCTGCCTGCCTCAGAGAGGTGCTTGGCTGCTGGTCGAGAGTCACTCAGGTAAGTCTCCTGGCCAAAGCCTGCCTCTGGCACCCCAACTTCTCCTTTCCCCATCTAATTCTCTGCCCCCCACTCCTGGCTCCCACTCCACATACCCAAACTCTTGGTTCTTTTCCTGCCTCCAAGTAACCCTCGTCTCTTTATTTGTCCACTTAGCCGCTTCTCTAAATTAACTTTACTTTAAATATCTCATGAGTAGTTGCTAATCCAGTGCCGTAAATCACACCTGCCTCCTTCACCCAAACTCCTTCCCAGATCCCTCTTTCCCTCCTGCATCCCAACCCCTTACGCAAAGCTCCCTTCTTCTCGCAATGTTCATCTCATACTCTCTATTTCCTGCTTAATGTCTTGGAAGAGTGCAGCTCTCAACCACTTTCCAAAATCTTGGTGTGCCCTCCCCCTCCCCCAATCAAAATGAATTGCCCACACCTGGTCTAGTGGATATAGTTCAATGAGAGCCAGTAACTGAAAGCTGCAGCCGGAGAATTTCAGGCTAGAGAGAAGGCACAACTATTTGATGGGTAAGAGCATTAGCTGCTGAAACAAATGAGCAAAATTCTCCATCGCTTTATGTCTTCCAATCAACACTAGGCAACTTTCTAGAAAACGTGCTGTGGGGAAACAGCTTTGTGCCTGGGTAGCTGGGCTAAGTGTAATGGCTTGTGCCGCAGAGGGGCACATTGCATGGCTCAAGATATCTTCTGATGCCAGGAATCCTTGAATTTTAAGGCCTCATCCTGCAAACACTCTCAGCACACGTTTAATAATATGCATTTGAATGCTCATATGAACTTCCCTTCCTCTCTGTTATGGAGAGGATTTATAAAGTCTCTGTCAGATAAGAGATACCAAGTTTGGGCTGCAAATCAATCTATGAAGACTAAGGATTATAAATACAGCAGCCCAAATTAAATTAAACCTATGTCCATGTTCAGGCAGATGAATATGTGGCTTGTTAGCAGAAACACTGGGTGCTGAGAACTGAATCCCATTGTTGCAAGCAAAGTAATGTAACTCCAGCCAGGTATTGAGAGAAATAAATACAGTTTTTGGATCTAACTTGTGTGTGGTGTTTATGGAATAGCTAGACTCAATGTTTACCCAAAACTGCAGAGTCCAGCATGTTTTTCACCAGGGACAGAGTCTGAACAGAATTAGGGTGTGGAAAGGATTAAAGCCCCTTCTGAAATATCTCTGATTCCCCTTCTCCCCACCAGGCTGCAGAACACCCATGTTTGACTCCAGCTCAGCCCCCGGCCTGCAGAGCCAGGGACAGGAAATATCCGTGGCGGAGCTGGTGAGCTTCGAGGAGGTGGCTGTGTATTTCTCTGAGGAGGAATGGGCTTTGCTGGACCTGGGCCAAAGAGCCCTCTACAGGGATGTGATGCAGGAGAATTACGAGGCTGTGAGCTGGCTGGGTGAGGATTCCTGTCCCCTTGTGTAACAGAAGCTAGGTGGGCTCTGGAGCAGCTGGGTTGGGCTTGGTTCAGGGTCCCTCATTGCCTGAACCCCCAATATCAGCAGTATCTGCCCCAGTAATCCTGGCTCCTGTGTGAGAGGAGGTTCAGTGACATAATAGGGGTGCTGCTCTTCCCATAGCCAAGGTTTCATTATTGTTCCCACCATCTTATCCATGTCATGGCTTGGCCGGAGGTGTTAGTGGAAGGGCCTATGCAGGAACGGCAGGTACCAGAGTTGTGGGGCTGGGTGCAGCTGCTCTTAGTGTCTGCAGGGTCCCCTTGTGCTATTGTTCTGAGCCCCAGGAAGGAAGGTGTCAACTCAGAGTCCTTCCCTGCCTCTGGTAGATTCTGTGCAAGCCAGAGGGGCACTAAATGGCAGGCCCGACTGGCCACAAAAGGAGGGCTGCTGCTGCTGGCAGAGTCGAACCAAGGCTGCAGAAGGGGAGCTGAGCTGCAGGAGCATCTAGGAGCAGCAGAGAAGCAGCCCAGCCTGTCTCCACCTTGGCTGGCCACAAGAATAGCCCGGCACTGCCCTGGCTGTCTGCAGGAATGACAACTGTTGTGAGCACCCAGGCACAGTCAGTCAGGATCAGGAATATGGAGCATAGGCAGGGCCTGAAGTGGTCAGCCAAGGATTCATTTTCCTGATCAAACAACTTCTCTTGCCTCCTCCTGGCTCAAGTAGAGCATCTGAGCCCAAGAGCAGGGCAAGTCCAGCCCCAAGGCCCAAGAGCTCTGTGGGTAGAGCCCATAGGGCTCTAGAGCTCTGCTGGATCCTTTCTCTCCCAGCCCTAGTGACCTCACCTGTGGCAGCTCAAATATGAGTCCTGGCTAGGGGTGTCTGTCAGGCCTGAAAGTCCCAGAGCTTTCCCCATATGAGCAGTCCTGCCCAAGTATGGAACAGGCCCTAAGGGAGACTTGAGTTGTATCCTGCAGAGTGAGGCAGAGCGCTCAGTTCCCCATGGGAGTCAGCTGGGCTATTCCCAATATGGTGGTGGGGTCGGGGGAGGATGGAATTAGTGTGTCCTGGAATCTTGAACCAGCCAGAGAACAGTCTCTGGAAGGTTAAGAAGGAGCCTGTCTGGGTAGGAGACTCAGATCCTGGCTTTGGAAGCAGGAATGGCACAGACCTTAATGAACAAGATCAGCACTTGGTTAATTGCTTCCCTGAATAGGATTTCCAGGCTTCAAAGCTCATGTGCTGTCCTGGGTGGAGCAAAGCGAAGAGCTGCAGATCCCGGATCTCCAAGGCTGTGAGGAAGGGGAGATCATCAGTGATACCCACACAGGTGAGAAATCAGCTAAACTGACTCAAACCAATGTCTGTGTTCTCATAGCAGATGTTTATTATGTGTTTTCATCAAGTCTGACTGGCCCTTCAGCCTGTCTTCAACTCCAATCTGAGAGTGCTGGGTGGGGAAAGAGTTATGGGGGAGCAGGGTGAACTCAGTTTAGGATTATTGTATCTTTCCAGCCATTCTTTGGGTGTCTCCCCCATTTTCTGTTCACCATTCAGAATTTTTCTTTCAGCTCAGCACAGGGAATGACTCCTGTGTGGTTTCTCTGTCTATCCCAGCAGGTGATGGGATGCTGAATGAGAACAGTGAGAGGAATCTTCAGGAGGAAGGACCTGAGCGAATGGCTGCATGTGGGGTGTTAGTGGGAAGATCTGAAGGGCATGTTTCTCAGAGTCCTGAGCAAGAGGAAACCTGTATGAGTCAGCATAGCCTACAAAGGCAGCAGGGAAACCATCCAGGAGTGGGACAGGGTAAATCCAGTCAGAGGAGCAGATGGTTGAAAACAAACACAGAAACTGTTCAAAAGAAAATCCCTCATCAACATTCACCTTGTGCTTGCAGTGACTGTGCAACACTTATTAAACATGAAAGAGCCCAAACAGGAAAGAGACCCTTCAGCTGCTCTGACTGTGGGAAAAGCTTCAGTCGGAGGTCATACCTTGTGACCCATAGGAGAGTCCACACAGGAGAGAAACCCTTCAGCTGCTCTGACTGTGGGAAAAGCTTCAGTCATAGGTCACACCTTGTTAGTCATAGGAGAGCCCACACAGGAGAAAAACCCTTCAGCTGCTCTGACTGTGGGAAAAGCTTCAGTCGGAGGTCACACCTTGTGACCCATAGGAGAGCCCACACAGGAGAAACACCCTTCAGCTGCTCTGACTGTGGGAAAAGCTTCAGTCGGAGGTCATACCTTGTTAGTCATAGGACAGCCCACACAGGAGAGAAACCCTTCAGCTGCTCTGACTGTGGGAAAAGCTTCAGTCACAGGTCACACCTTGTTAGTCATAGGAGAGCCCACACAGGAGAAAAACCCTTCAGCTGCTCTGACTGTGGGGAAAAGCTTCAGTCAGAGGTCACACCTTGTTATCCATAAGAGAACTCCTACAGGAGAGAAATCCTTCAACTGCTCTGACTTTGGGAAATGCTATAGAAAGAGTTCAAGTCTTGTTGCTTATAGTTGAACCCACGCAGGTGAGAAACCCTATAGTGGTGGTGAACAAAATTTTCTCTGTTGGCACAATCCAGACTACCTAAGGCTTTGATTCTGTCCACAAGGCAGTACCAGGCCCCACCTCCAAATGAGCATGTGCTGAGGGAGAAGGAGCTTAGCTCCACCCCCTCTTCATGCTGTGTAGCCACTAGAGAGGAGGCAGCGCTAGGCTGAGTTTTTGAAACACAACCTGAGGCCAACAGTAGAGGCACTACTGTCACTGCACTGCTGGCCTCCAGGGACACATGGCCATGTCAGGGGTGCCTCTGGGGCTGGTCCTGGGCTGCATGGCTACAGCAGCACCCCCAGTCCTGGACTGAATGGGTGCAGCAGTGGTGCCTCCAGTGTCCAGGGCCGGTCTTGGTCTCTGTGGCTGCTGCAGGAGCAGAGCCTTCCTCCGGGGTGACCAGGACCGTGTGGCTGGAGATTTTGCTGTAAAGGGGCCCAAAGCCAGGTAATATTTGCTGTCATCCCCTAGACACCCCCTCCCAATCTCCTCAATTCCCTTTCCCCCAGCAGCCAGCACCCCCAGCTTGCTCTGACAGCCTCCTTTTTTCTTGTACCCTCTCTCCTGGCCACATACTGCACCTTACTCCTGGCCAGACTCCTGCCTCTTTCTGCATCCCAGATCCTTCCTCAGACTCCAACCCTTTCTTGAGGCCCCTGTCACATTATTGGATTTTAAGGTGAGCATGCAGATCACTGGTGTGATCACAGTGAACTGTTTGCCCCAAATTTGGTACAAAGTGGGCCATGTGAGGTGTCAAACAAAAGTTGATATTTTGCTGATTCTATGTATGGTATTCGTGTACAGGCAGTCCCCGGGTTACATGGATCCGACTGACATCGGATCCCTACTTACAAATGGGGTGAGGCAACCCCACACTAGCTGCTTCCCCCCAGCAGACCAGGGAGATGCGAAGCTAGCACCTGCCCCCAGCTGACCAGGGAGACGCGGAGCGGCTTTTCTCAGTAGACACCTCAGCTTGAGAATAAAGGACTGAGGGAAGTGAGGTGTGGGAGAATAAAACTGAGCTCTGGAAAAATGTTTGGCTAGAGTTTCCCCTACAATAAGTACCAGTTCCGACTTACATACAAATTCAACTTAAGAACAAACCTACAGTCCCTATCTTGTATGTAACCCGGGGACTGCCTGTACTTGTTTGGAGTTTGTATGGGGAGTTATGACTATGGGCTCTGCTGATGCTATGTATGGATTGCCTGTCATAAGGAAGGAATGTCCAATGAGTGACTATGCTAGTCAGTATGGCTCCAAGGACAATGGCTCTCCAGGTGGCCAATACACACCTGAGGAATACATGTGGAAAGTTGCAAAGCAGGCATGCCCCAGTGGCTGCTGGCATATGAAACAGACAGGTCACTTGACCATATGATTATCTCCAGCTTGGGAGACACCAGAAATGAATATCAAATGCCATGGGCGGGGCTCCATCTTGTCTTCAGTCTTGCTTCTTATCCCAGATGCAGCCTTGCTAAGGACAGAGACACAGGAAGGATTGCTGCCTCATCCTGACATACGGTGTACGCCAAAGACTTTTATGCTAGCAGTCTGTAACATCTCCGCTAAGATCCTGCATCAAGTATTTACTGATTGATGTACATAATGTATTCTCCTTATCAACCTTACTCTCAACCTTTTCTTTCTTTTATTAATAAATGTTTAGATTCTAAAGGATTGGTCCACTGTGATCTTGTGGGTAAGATCTAAAGTATAAATTGACCAGGAATTCATGGCTGGTTCTTTGGAACCAGGTGGATCTGTTCTGGGTTGGAGAGATTGGGCTCTATAACCCCTCACCTGTGTGTAAGCCCAGGGCTGATTGTGGCAAAGGAAGAGCTGGGGTATCTGAGGGGTTTTGCTCATGAGGCTTCCTGCAGGCTGGACTGGCAGATGAAGTGCTCAGTATGACTGGTTTGTGGCCTGTTTTGGAAAGGTCTCCAGTCAAGGGCTGTCAGCAGTCCTGGTTTTGAGCAATTTGCCCTGAGTGGATTCCCTCAGCAGTGCCCAGGCCTTGCCCTGCCCAGCCCATCATAGCCCTGCCCTCTCTAAACCTTCTGTAGGCTATCGTTGCTAATGGAAACTCACTGTTAATTACATAATTAGTCAAGCCATTTTGCTAGGGCTGCATCTGGAGAGTTGCATGTAAATTATTAAAGAGATTAAATCTTTTAAATTTCTCATGTTAGTTGATCAAACTTTATTGTAAATTAAGTAAAATATTTATGTCCAATACATACAAAGAAAATCAATGTTTTTATTTATTGCAGTGTTGGAGAACCTTTTTTGCATTGGGGGCCACTAACCCACAGAAAAATCAGTTGGCAAACACACAAGTGAGAAGCAAAAAACTCCTCCCCAAAGCCCCAGCCCTCAATGATGTGGCCCCCAACTAAGACACCTCACTCTTCTGGCATTCACAGGGTGAGGGGAAGAGACAGGGAGTGCTGAGGTTCCGGGCTTCTCATAGTCCAGATTTACTTTCCTGGGGTTCCAGAGTTAGTGGATTTTGTGGCTCTCCTTAGGCTCTAGGGTGGAAACAAAAATGTGCCAACCTGAATCTGCACTAGGCTAGTGCTATGTGTGTGCCATGTAGCTTCCTGCAGTGCTGCGGACAATGTCCAGGTCCTGTAATCACTCTCCAACATACCTGAGGAAGGTCTCCAAGAAGCCCTGGGCATTGGGTTCCTGCAGAGCCTAGAAGGTAGCCTGCAGGCAGTGCTGCATCAGTAGTAAATGCCTTGATAAGTTTAATCACCGTATTGTTTTGACATATGCCCCACCCCTCCCTTAGGCCTTGCTCCTAACCCCACTCCCTTCCACCACCAGTGTTACCAAAAGACAGACAACGTAGAGGGCCACGAGTCTTACATGTGTAACGTCCTGTCTCCAGAATAGGGGGAAGACTATCCATTTTACAATTTTGAATATATGCAAGAAACGGGTACATGTGGCAAATTGTGTTTATGCCTTCCACTTTGTGACAAAGTCCCTTGTTAGCTCCTGCTGGGTTCTGTGCTTTTTGACAGTTTCTTGTGTGCCTCAGAGACTCAAGCTACAGAAGTTGTCCATTTGATCTTATTTTCAAAAACGTTTTAGTGTCTACACAGCACTAAATATCAAAATAACCTGCTATTCTGAAATGTCCCTTATGCCTCATGGAATGAGGTTCACAGGGACATTGGAATAGTGAGCCCATTGCATTTCAAAATCAGGGGGCACTGTTAACCCACAGGATAGTTATTATTACAGGGGTCTCCGTACCCCGAAATTGTACTGCAGTATTGTGGTTACCTTACAGGCCTATAGCAGGGGGCAGGTTTGATGCTGAATTTTCAGCCTTCTGCTCTTGGGAGACTCTGTTGCTGTCTGCAGCCATGGGCATCTCTAGTGCCCCCACCCGTCACAGATTGCCAGACAAGAGACAGAGCTGCAAGGGGGGCAGGTGTTTTCAGACTTACAGTAGAGGGCACAAATTTCTCTCTAGGGAGCCTGCAGGAAAGGAAGCCAAAGAAGATGGATTTTGAGGGGTTTGTAGCAACCAGTCTAGCCTCATCAGGTCCCCCTGAGATGTGACCTCAGATTGCAGGATTCAGAGTCCTGAGTGCTGCCCCTTACACCACAGGATCTACGCAAGACACCTGTGACTCAGCTGGGCCAGACTGGAGCCCGGGACCATACCTACTGGGACCAGCTTTGCTTGTTTTCCTTCCACCCAGGACCCCCTTCTTCTCCTCCTGGGCTGCAAGGAGCCTCCCTGGGATGCCCAGAGACAAACACAGGACTCTGCCTCCCCGCAGCCAGCCCCACCCCACAGGACTTGGCAGAACAAAGGGGAGGGGGCTCTGCTCACCCCACTGAGTCCCACTGAAATGCTGAGCTTTTGTCCTGCCCCCCTCAGCTTGGCTTCCCCCCTCCTCCCCATTTCTGCCTTGCTTCCTCCTTAGGCAAATCATACAAGGAAGGCAGCAAGAGGAACCAGCCCCATGCACCAACCTCCCAGGGCAGGGGAGGCGAAGCTACAAGCCTCCAGCAGGTTCCTGGCCTAACCATCTTACTTCCCTAGGCTGGCACAAAAGTGCATTCTCATCTGATGTCACCCCCCGAATCACATAAGAGTTGGGCTTATCCCAGGGAGAGGGCCAGGTAGCAGAATCTGCACTTACCTGGGCACCAGTCTGTGTTTCTGCCTGGCTTTGAATCAGGGATCTTTTGCATGTTAGGCAAAAGTGATAACCACTACACCAGAGAAGCACATCTTGCTGGTGGAAATTGGCTGACTATTCTGTTCCTAGCTCTTTCCAACACCCTGCTCTGCAGGGGAGGGGAATGCACCTTGTGAACACTCCACCTCTTGTTCTCATGGAAGCCACTAACCCGAGCTGCGAGCTCCTCCTTTCCTCACCAGTCCCTTGAGATTTGTAGCTCAAAGCTGGAGCAGCTGTGGAAGGAGGTGAAACTACAGAAGCTGATGGGACAATCAGCTGGCAGAGGGTTATTTTTTCCCCTCGCTGGGGCTGATGTGGCTAGAACTGAGAAGAAAATCCTCTTCCCTTCTCAGGGGATAGGAACTGCAGCTTCTCCTCTCTTTGGTTCTACTGAAGTTGGACCCCAGGACTAGACTATTTCTTTCTAAAACCCTGGTGAAAGCTGAGGGTGAATTGCTTATAGTCTGAGAATGTGAGTTAAGGAAGGGCATCAACCAGCATGGGGCTTGAACCCATGACCCTGAGATTAAGAGCCTCATGCTCTAGCCACTGAACTAGCCAAAAAGTGTGCAAGTGGCCTTCTCATAGCCAAGCACAGTGTAGCAGGAGCCAAGTAGTCTCAACTGCCTGACTCAAGGCTCTTTCTTGCTCATAATGTGGGGTTCTGGTCTGTGGGGAGGTTCGAGCTCAAACCCCACTCCTGACACACGCACTTCTTTCCCCACAAGGAACAGCCTCATTTTCATCTCTCCAGTGAGAGGAGAAGGGCCCCAGAGTCTCCCAGCAGGGCTCTGGCCTGTTCTCTGCAAAATGTCCAACCTGTTTCATTTTCTGCAGGAACGAGTGGGAGCCATGCACCCTGTTCCCCAGTGACAAGTGTGTGTCCTGTCCTCTCCCCCCTTTCCACAGACACAGCAGGCCAGGGGGATATGATCCTCCAGTGGCTCCTTCCTACTTGACCTCCCACAAAGCTGGAGTGAAAAGCTGCTGGCAGGAGTACTGACTGAAGGAAGGTTGCAGGTGGAGCACAATAAACTTAACTGGAGAAGTGCTGCCTTTACAGGCCAGAGGTAGCAGGATTCACTCCCATCTTCTCCTGCCTGCGCCTTGGTGCTGAGGGACCGGCCCCTTTCCTGCTGCCTCAACTCTTATTCCCACAATGCACTTTGTGCAGGGGCCATTGGTTTTTGTGCCAAGGTACATGGCTGGGAGCCAGGACTCAGGGCCCTTCCCCAAATACACAAATCCCCCCCTCCGACCTGCTCACACTGTCTGGCTGCCTCCAGCATGGGCTAAGCTCAGGGGCCAGGTGGGTGACCTGCCTTGCAACTGTAATATCATCAGACCCCTCCCACCCGCCCGCTTTGTCTGGCAACAGTGCTCCAGTGGGCCTCAGACACCCAGCAAGAGGAAAAAAACCATGTTTTTTAAAACCTCAGTGCATGGAAGACAAAGCACCAAGATTTCACAGTACCCAACCCAACCCCAGCAAGTCCGACTCAGATCTGAGCTCAGATTACAGGATTCAGAGCCCTGAGTGCTGCCCCTTACACCATTGGACCTGGGCAGCTAGTACTCTTAGTTCTCAGGCTGGCCTCTGTTTTCCTGGCTTCCCGCCAGCTGCTTCATCTCTCAGGACTGCTGCTTTCAGGACAATTCCCTTGTTAGAACCAGTCACACTCTGGGGTCCGTGAGGATCCATCCCGCATGAAATGTGTGTTACACAAAAGTCTCTTGTTCCTGGCCCAGTTCCCAACACTGGATGCAAACGCATGGTTGCTATGGGGGTGTAGCAAGTGCCCCCTTACATAGTGGATTATTTTTAATTAAACATTTGCATCTCCATTTGTGTCACATTTTGGATTTCTATTAAACAGGGATTCTTAAAATGACCACAAACCCCTAATGTGTTCCTGCGCCAATGCATATAAACCAGGCAAACCCAGCCCTCAGCTGGAACCAGTTCAAACCCGCTGTGTGTTTGGTTTCTGTTTCCATCCATTCCACAAGGGAGAGATCTGGATGCCCATTGGCAAACCACAGAGCTATTACTAGTCACCCAGCTGTTTGGCAGACAGTATTTAAGGGCAATAAACTCAAGTGAAGTACTGGGGTTTTGTGTTCAATCCTACTCTAAAACAGTGATTTATACTTGCTTTACCTTTACAATTAACTTATAAAGCTGGAGTCCCAGCCCAGAGGCCAGTGAGGAAGGGAGCAGTTAAAATGCTCCTTTATGTCTTCTCTCCTCAAAAATCCACCCTCCTTTCTTACGCATCTGCCGCTGTGCCAGGCTCCCTCAAGCAGAGGGAGAAATGGGGCGATAACCTGATGTAGATATGAAATGCTGATGACCCTGACTCCATTTAGTGGCTCCGTCATAACGTAACCTAAACACGGTTATAACATTGCTTTTTAATGAGGTAGAACAATTAAACCGAACACCCTCACCCAGGGGAGATGCAGAGAGCAGAAGTTTCCTGCCTCCCTCAGCTTGTCTGGCTTCTCGGCCCCTTTCTTGCCTCTCTTTCCCAGCTGAGCTGACCGAGGGGCTGAAAGGGACTGCCGCTGCTGCTGGCCGGGAAGAAGATGGGCAACAAGACTCTGGAAGCAAGAGGGGTCAAGGGTCCAAACCTCTCTGTACCAGTCTGCCGGGAATCCTGGCCACCCCAGCATTCACTCTGATGAGGCCATAATATGCGAGAGGGAATTTTGACTAGTCCCCATCTCTCAGATGCAATCCCAACTCCCACAGGGTTCACTAGAAGGGTACAGCCTGGTAGGGCCTGAAAACCACTGCTCTAGGTGAAGTTTGAACTCACAAGCTCAGCCTGTTTTCTATGACTATTACTTTATAGGTACTGGACACTGACCCATTGCACCACTGGAGCACTTTCTCCAAAGTCCTCAGATTGTGAAAGTCAAGAAGCACAAAGTGGAATTGAAGCAAAGGGGGCAAGAAGATCAGTTCTCAAGGTTTTCCAACAAACCAACATCTCACCAGCAGATCCCACAGAGATTTGAACTCAGCTTGTAGGATTCAAAGTCCTGACTGCTGCCCCCTTACGCCATAGGACCATCACTCTGTTACATACATGAGTTTCTCAGCTGGCATCTGATCCTCTGATCTCCCTTTTTTTCCATTCAGCTGCTTTACCTCTCCAGACCCTGCCCCATCTGTATGTGGCCTCATGGGAACTATCTGGCTCCCTCTCCAGCAGAGGAAGGAGAAATGTTGCCATGTGTTACACACGTTGGCACTGTACAGACATCGTCCCAGTATCCTCCTGCCCTGAGCTCCATGGGACAGGGAGAAGCTCCAAGAGATGGCTCCCCTGGGATCACATCTCACATGGATCCAAAGGCTGGGGGCTCCCAGATCCACCCTACAGACGGGAATGCCAGTTCCTAGAAGCTCCCACCTAGAAACCCGTGAGTGAGGGTTCACAAAGAAGCTGGGGGAAGAGTAGTTGCAGAGGTTTTTGGGTGGGAGAGTGCAGCTTCTTGGCTGTTGAGATAAGTTCAAGAGCAACAAAGGGAGAGGAGGAGAAGTGGCTGCCAGACACTCTGCATGGCCTCAGGAACTGGACCAAGAGCTGTCCTTGTGTTTCTTGCTTTAAAGTGTTGCTTCTCAGCCATTTGGCTAAGATCAAGCACTTCCCGTGTCTCGGAAAGGATGAAAAGTAGTGAGAGTCAGCATGTACCTCCCCACATTATATTAGCTGGGAATCAAACCCAGGTTAACTGCTTGGAAGGCAACTATGCTCACCCCATACCACCAATCCCTATGCTTAGCATGGCTGTGAAAATTAGTGAGGGAAGTCCATGTCTGCCATGACATGCTGGAGGGTGACCGTGTGGTTTGGGTAAAGCATAACTTCTTGCCCAATTGGCAAAAATCAGGAGTGGTGATGTTGGGGGAGTAGCAGCTCTGTATTCTCTGTGGTGTGAGGAATTGGGTGGCAGAGGAGTCCCAGAGGTTTCTGGGTGGGTGAGTACAGAATCTCAGCTCTTGGGCTGGGTTCAAGAGCAGCAAAGGGAGAGGCAGGGAAGTGGCTGCTGGACACGCTGTGTGGCCCAGGGATACGGACCAACAGCTGTCTTCATATTTTTTGCCATAAAGCCTTGTTTCTTGGCTGTTTGGCTAAGATAAGAACATAAGAACGGCCGTAGTGGATCAGACCAAAGGTCCATCTAGCCCAGTATCCTGTCTACCGACAGTGGCCAGCACCGGGTGCCCCAGAGAGGGTGGACCGAAGACAATGATCAAGCGATTTGTCTCCTGCCATCCCTCTCCAGCCTCTGACAAACAGAGGCCAAGGACACCATTTTATCCCCTGGCTAATACCTTTTATGGACCTAACCTCCATGAATTTATCCAGCTTCTCTTTAAACTCTATTATAGTCCTAGCCTTCACAGCCTCCTCTGGCAAGGAGTTCCACAGGTTGACAACACGCTGTGTGAAGAACTTCCTTTTATTAGTTTTAAACCTGCTACCCATTAATTTCATTTGGTGTCCTCTAGTTCTGCTATTTAGGGAACTAATAAATAACTTTTCTTTGTCTGCCCTCTCCACAGCACTCATGATTTTATAGACATCTATCATATCACCCCTCAGTCTCCTCTTTTCTAAACTGAAAAGTCCCAGTCGCTTTAACCTCTCCTCATATGGGACCCGTTCCAAACCCCTAATCATTTTAGTTGCCCTTTTCTGAACCCTTTCCAAGGCCAAAATATCTTTTTTGAGGTGAGGAGACCACATCTGTACACAGTATTCAAGATGTGGGCGGCCCATAGTTTCATACAGGGGCAGTAAGATATTCAGGGTCTTATTTTCTATCCCGTTCCTAATAATTCCTAGCATCCTATTTGCCTTTTTGCCCGCTGCTGCACACTGCATGGAAGTTTTCAGAGAACTGTCCACGATAACTCCAAGATCTCTTTCCTGATTTGTCGTAACCAAATTAGCCCCCAACATACTGTACGTATAGTTGGGGTTATTTTTCCCGATGTGCATTACTTTACACTTATCCACATTAAATTTCATTTGCCATTTTGTTGCCCAATCACTCAGTTTGGTGAGATCTTCTTGGAGTCCCTCACAGTCTGCTTCTGTCTTGACTATCCTAAACAGTTTTGTATCATCTCCAAACTTTACTACCTCACTGATTACCCCTTTCTCCAGATCATTTATGAATAAGTTGAAAAGGACTGGTCCCATGACTGACCCTTAGGGGACACCACTAGTTACCCCTCTCCAATCTGAAAATTTACCATTTATTCCTACCCTTTGTTTCCTGTCTTTTAACCAGTTCTCAATCCAAGAAAGGACCTTCCCTCTTATCCCATGGCTATGTAATTTACACAAGAGCCTTTGATGAGGGACCTTGTCAAAGGCTTTCTGAAAATCCAAGTATACTATATCTACTGGATCCCCCTTGTCTGCATGTTTGTTAACCCCTTCAAAGAACTCTAATAGATTAGTAAGACAGGATTTCCCTTTACAGAAACCATGTTGACTTTTGTCCAACAAATTATGTTCTTGTACGTGCTTCACAATTTTATTCTTCACTATTGTTTCGACTAATTTGCCCAGTACTGAAGTTAGACTTACCGGTTTGTAATTGCCAGGATTGCCTCTAGAGCCTTTTTAAAATATTGGTGTCACGTTGGCTACCTTCCAGTCATTAGGTACGGAAGCCGATTTAAAGGATAAGTTAGTATCCACAGATAATAGCTCAGCAATTTCCCATTTGAGTTCTTTTAGAACCCTTGGATGAATGCCATCCGGTCCCGGAGATTTGTTAACATTAAATTTTTCTATTTGTTCCAAAACCTCCTCTAATGACACTTCAATCCGGGACAGATCCTCTGATTCATCACCCACAAAGGAAGGTGCAGATTCAGGAATCTCCCTATGTCCTCAGCCGTGAAGACTGAAGCAAAGAAATCATTTAGTTTCTCTGCAATGGCTTTATCGTCCTTGATTGCTCCTTTTTTAGCTCTATCATCTAGGGGACCCACAGGTTTTATAGCAGGCTTCCTGCTTCCAATGTACTTAAAAAACATTTTATTTCTTTTTGAGTTTCTGGCTAGCTGTTCCTCAAAATCTTTTTTTGCTTTTCTTATTACATTTTTACCCTTGATTTGATAGTGTTTATGTTCCTTTCTATTTATCTCACTAGGATTGAACTTTCACTTCTGAAAATATACCTTTTTGTCCCTCACTGCTTCTTTTACATGGTGGTTAAGCCACAGTGACACTTTTTTAGGTCTCTTGCTATGTTTTTTAATTTGGGGTATACATTTAAGTTGGGCCTCTATTATGGTGTCTTTAAAAAGTTTCCATGCAGCTTTCAGGGATTTGGCTCTAGTCACTGTGCCTTTTAATTTCTGTTTAACTAACCTCCTCATTTTTGTGTAATTCCCCATTTTGAAATTAAATGCCGGGGTGCTGGACTGCTGAGGTGTTTTTCCCACCACAGGAAAGTTGAATGTTATTATATTATGGTCACTATTCCCAAGCGGTCCTGTAACGGTTATTTCCTGGACCTGATCCTGCACTCCACTCAGGACTAAATCGTGAATTGCCTCTCCCCTTGTGAGTTCCTGCACCAGCTGCTCCAAGAAGCAGTCATTTAAGCCATTGAGAAATTTTCTCTCTGCTTCTCTTCCTGAGGTGACATGTATCCAGTCAATATGGGGGTAGTTAAAATCTCCCATTATTATAGAGTTCTTTATTTTGGTAGCCTCTCTAATCTCCCTCAGCATTTCAATGTCAGTATCGCTGTCCTGGTCAATTGGTCGGTAATATATCCCTACTGCTAATTTCTTATTATTGGAGCATGGAATTACTATCCATAGCGATTCTATTCAACATGTTCATTCACTTAATATTTTTATTTCATTTGATTCTACATTATTTTTCACATATATTGCCACTCCGCCACCCACCTGGACTGCTCTATCCTTTCTACATATTTTATATCCCAGTATGATTGTGTCCCACAGATTTTCCTCATTCCACCAGGTTTCAGTGATGCCTATTATGTCAATCTCCTCCTTTAATACGAGGTACTCTAGTTCACCCATCTTATTAGTCAGACTCCTAGCATTTGTGTACAAGCACTTTAAAAATTTGCCACTGCATATTTGTTTGCCCTTCCCTGATGCACTGGATTCTTTTGTATGTGGTTATTTGTCTACTCTGGCCCATGGTTTGCCCTCTCCTCTCTTCTCTCTCTGACTACAACTTAGAGAGTCTCTATCAATGGATTCTCCTCTAAGAGAAGTCTCCCTCCGATTCACATGCATCTCCACACCAATCAGCTTTCCGAAACTTTTCTTGCACAAAAGGCCAGTGTGGACAGGCAACATGAATTTCTTGCGCAAGAAGCCCCATGGCTAAAATGGCACATCTTTTACACAAAGGCACATGCCAGTGTAGACGTTCTCTTGCTCAAATACACTAATGCAAAAACTCATGTAAACGAGTATTTGCGCAAAATCTTGCCAATACACATTGGCAGTAGCCAATTACTCTAATGCAGGGGGTAAGGAATGGTGCCCCTGGCCTCTGTTTGTCAAAGGCTAGGAGACAAATTGCCTCATTATGATCTTTGGTCTACCCCCTCTGGGGCACCTAGTACTGGCCACTGTCGAAAAAAAGGATACTAGGCTAGGTGGACCTTTGGTCTGACCCAGTATGGCTGTTTTTATGTTAAAGTTAGACCTGTGTTTGAAGCCTTTTCTGCAATCAGAGCTGTTATGAGGTGACTCTCTTGTATGTTTTATCTGATGGTTAGTAGGGCTGGAGCACCAACTCTTTCCCTGCAGTCAGAGCAGGTGAAGGGTCTCTCTCATGTGTGGGTTCTCCTATGTATAACAAGGTGTGAGCTTCTACTGAAGCTTTTCCCACAGTCAGAGCAGGTAAAGGGTTTCTCTCCTATGTGGGTTCTTCTATGTCTACCAAGCACTGACTTCTGACTGAAGCGTCTCCCGCAGTCAAAGCAATTGAAAGGTTTCTCTCCTGTGTGAGTTCTCCTATGTTTAACAAGGTCTGATCTCTCCATAAAGCTTTTCCCACAGTCAGAGCAATTGAAAGGTTTCTCTCCTGTGTGGGTTCTCCTATGTCTAACGAGGTTTGAGTTCTTCCTGAAGCTTTTCCCACAGTCAGAGCAATTGAAAGGTTTCTCCCCTGTGTGGGTCCTCCTATGGATAACAAACTCTGAACTTGTACTATAGCTTTTCTGGCAGTCAGAGCAATGGAAAGGTTTCTCTCCTGTGTGGGTCCTCCTATGTCTAACAAGGTGCGACCTCTGATTGAAGCTTTTCCCACAGTCAGAGCAGTTGAATGATTTCTCTCCTGTGTGGGTTCTTCTATGTCTAACAAGGTATGAGCTGCGACTGAAGCTTTTCCCACAGTCAGAGCAATGGAAAGGTTTGTCTCCTGTGTGGGTCCTCCTATGGTTAACAAGGTATGAGCTGCGACTGAAGCTTTTCCCACAGTCAGAGCAATGGAAAGGTCTGTCTCCAGAGTGGGTCCTCCTATGGTTAATAAGGTGTGAAATCTGACGGAAGCTTTTCCCGCAGTCAGAGCAGTTGAAGGGTTTCTCCCCTGTATGGGCTCTCCTATGTGTAACAAGGTGTGAGCTGCTCAGAAAGCTTTTCCCACAGTCAGAGCAATTGAAAGGTTTGTCTTCTGTGTGGGTCCTCCTATGTCTTACAAGGTGATCGCTTCTACTGAAGCTTTTCCCACAGTCAGAGTAGTTATGGGGTGTCTCTCTTGTATGTATTTTCTGATGGTTCATAAAGTGAGAGTGCTGACTGAGGCTTTTCCCAGAGTGAGAGCACTTCAAGGGCTTCTCTCTCATACGGGCTCTTTGATGTTCAATAAGAGTTTCACAATCACTACAAATGCAGGGTGACTGTTGATGGGAGATTTTCTGTTGAACAGTTTCCGTGTTACTTTTCTCCCCTCTGCTTCTGTGACTGTATTTACCCTGTCCCTCTCCTGGATGGTTTCCATGCTGCCTTTCTGGGCTATGCTGACTCTCGCAAGTCTCTCCCTGCTCATGTATGTGGGAAACATGCCCTTCAGGTCTTCCCAGTAACATCTCACATGGAGACACTTGCTCCGATCCGTCCTGCTGAACAAGATCATGGTTCTCAGTCAGCATCCCATCACCTGTTGGGATAGAGAAATAATCCAGACAGGAGTTATTGTCTATGATGAGCTGAAAGAAAACTCTGAAAGAGGAAAGGAAAAGGGGACACGCTAAAATAATGACTGAATTATCATGAGCTTAGCCCCCTTCACAACTCTTCCACAGAGGAGAGATCCCAGCCTCTCCCCACCCACCACACTCTGGCTCAAGTTGAAGACAGACTGAAGAGTGAGATAGACTACATGAAAACACACAAGTTACACCTGCTATAAGCTGGTTTCTGAGGCAATTTAACTGATTGCTCACCTGTGTGGGTGCCACTGATGATCTCCCCTTCCTTACAGCTCTGGTGATCTGGGACCTGCAACTCCTCCTCTCGCTCCACCCAGGAGATCACATGAGCTTCAGAGAGTGGAAATCCTGTTTGGAGAGCAATTAATCAAGTGCTAATCTTGTTCATTAAGGTCTCTGCCATTACTGCTTCCAGAGGCAGGATCGGAGTCACCCATCCAGAGAGGCTCCTTTCCCCACCTTGCAGAGAATGGGATCTGGCTGATACAAGAGCCCAGGACACACACACCTGCAGTAAAGGTGCACCCCCCCACACCTTGAGAATGGCCCAGCTCTTTCCCCGGGGGAGCTGAGCACTCTGCTGCACTCTCTAGGGTACAACTCAGTCCCCCTCAGAGCCCATTCCATCCCCCCCATCCCCAGTATCTCTGGGCAGGACAGGAACACACTGCTCAGAAGGGGAGCTCTAGGGAGGGCTGGCAGGTCTGACACCAAGGCCCCCAGACAGGGCTCAGACTGTAGTGACCACATGCCAGGTCACTAGGACTTGGAGAGGAAGGACTAGCTCTTGCTTCCCAAGGCTCTGTCCACAAAGCTCCTGGCTGGTGGGCTGGGCTCCCCCTGCTCTTTGGCTCAGATGTTCTACTTGGGCCAGAAGGAGGCAGAGGAGGTTGTCGAAGCAGCTAAGTGAATCCTTGGCAGGCTGCTTCAGGCCCTGCCTATGCTCCTAACCCCGACTACCTGTGTCTGGGTGGGCCCTGCTAGCTGCCCACAACAGCTGCCATTCCCACGGCTGCCCAGGGTGGCGCTAGGCTTCTCCAGCGACCAGCCAGGGTGAAGCTGGGTCGTGCTGCTTCTCTGATGCTTGGGGCTGTTACTCAGCTCCTCGTCTGTAGCCTTGGTTCTACTTTGCCAGCAGAAGACTTTGTGTGGTTTCCCAGTCTGCCTCTTCCAGCGAGCCTGGCCTTTGATTTGGGAGGCACAGAATCTACCACATTTGCACCTTGTAAGCGCCTTCCCCTGAGCTTTGCCTCCACCCCTTCTTGGACCTGCATTTAGTGTTTGGAAGAGCCACCTGTGATGTGACCATGGAGATCATTGTGCTACCACTGTTACACAATCGCAAGAAACCTTGTGCAAAGTGTGCTGTGTGCCGAGTCAATGGGAAAATTCTGATCTGATGACTATGATTATCTTGTTTATGTCCATTATTTTGTAACTAAAACAAGCCAGGCTTTGGCAGAATGGTGGAGCACTGGGTACCAACTAACCAAGAAATCCCATTCCTGAGCAGGAGGAGGGCAATCAACTCAACGCTCTCTGCAGTAACTGCAAACACACAGTCCTAACAAATAGCTGTGCACATGAACAGGATGAGGGGATAATGGATATGGATGTTTTTTTCAAACAAACAGGCAGAAGGCCAAAGGGGGTAGCAACACATGGAACGCAACATGCATTTTGTTTGTGTCAATGTGAGAGGAGGGGCATGTTGATACTGGCTGAGGGGCAGTGTTCTAGCTGCTGACTGAGCTGGTACCATTATTGGGTTGGGACAAGTCTCACTATACCTGTGCCTGAGGAGAGGGGACACTAGCACCCTGCTCCTTTCACAATAAACCTGGCCGAGTGCCTTAGCCTCCGAATGGAGCTTAGGTCTTTCTTAGCGGCAACCCTGTGGTGTGCTGCATGGATAAGCTGCACGCTCTGACAGTGCCGCTGGCATCAAGGCTCCAGAAAGAGCCGCACTGAATAAGCCATATCAACGCTCTGTGGCGCTAGCAGCAATTCTAATGGCACTGCAGTTGCTGAGGGAAGCAAAATTATCAATCACAGCAGCACCTGGGAACTCTGATGTAAATCAGGACCCCATTGTGTTATCGCAGTGCTCATATGGAGCTAAGCATCACCCCTCTTTAGTGTAGGTATCCTTCCCAGCCCTGAGAAACAGGGACACACTATAAAAGCTAGTAAAGAGAGAAATGACCACACAGAGAGTCTAAGAGACTTGATCAAGGTCACACAGGAAGATTGTGATGAGCAGAGAACTGAACACAGGTCTCCTGAAGATAAAGCCAGACATTCACACAGGAAGAAAAAGTCCCTATCCAAAGATATTTCACTCTAAAAACACAACACAGATGACGTGATTTATCTCTACTGCACACAGAGGCAAGTGAGCCCCAGAGAGAATAAAGCTGAAGTTTTGAAAGGAAACCCAGCCTGTGCCTGAAATGCAAGGAGAGCTCTGCTCACGTTTCTCTACTACAGAGCTACCTCGGACAAAATACTCACAGAGCGTGAACTGCCTCATCCACCCTCCCTCAGCCCCAGTATCCAGCCCCTCCCACTGGCAAGAACAGGATGTCACAGATTAGCTAGAAGCAGGGAAGGACTCTGGGAACCACACCCTCCTTCCAGTGGCTGAGCACACTGCCACATGGGGACCCTGCAGCCACTAACAGCAGCCAGACCCAGACCTCTAGTACCTGCTGTTCCTGCCTGAGCCCTTCCATTCACACCTCTGGTCAAGGCGCAAGATGGGGGGGCAGAAGCGCAGTGAGACCTTAGGTGTGGGAAGAGGCACACCATTGTTACATCCCTGAACCTGCTTTCCCTGGGAGTGGGCACGGAGGGGACAGTCTTTCACACAAGAGCCAGGATTATTATGGCAGATACTCCTGACATTGGGGGCAGAGGCAATGAATAACCCTGAACCAAACCCAACCCAGATGCTCCAGAGCCCACCCAGCTGCTGTTACCCAAGGAGGCAGGAATCCTTACTCAGCCAGCTCACAGCCTCATAATTTTCCTGCACCACATCCCAGTAGAGGGCTCTCTGGCCCGGGTCCAGCAGAGCCCATTCCTCCTCAGAGAAATACACAGCCACCTCCTCGAAGCTCACAGGCTCCGCCACGGCCATTTCCTGTCCCAGGCTCTGCAGGCCAGGGGCTGAGCTGGAGTCAGACATGGGTGTTCTGCAGCCTGGCAGGGGGAGAAAAGGAATTGGAGACATTTGAGAAGAGGCTTTAATCCTTTCCAAGCCCCCATTCTTCCCAGACTCTGTCCGTGGTGACACACATGCTAGACTGCCATTGTGGGCAAAAGTTTTAGTCTAGATATTCCATAAACAGCGCACAGGAGTTAGATCCCAAATACACATTCATTTCTGTCTGTACCTGGCTTGTGTTACATTACTGCGTCTGTAACAACGGGATTTAGTTCTCAGCACCCAGTGTTTCTGATAAGCCTGACCATGGACGTAGGTTAAATGTAGGCTGCTGTATTTAAAACCCTTAGTCTTCATTCATTGATTTGCAGCACAAACTTTGCTCTCTCATCTGAAAGACGTTAGAAACTCTTTCCACAACAGAGTCAGTGAAATTAACACCACCATTCAGATGTTTATTATTAAACATGTGCGCTGAGTGTTAGCAGGATGAGATCTTAAAATTAAAGATCTTCTCAGTCATGCAGTCTGACCCCCTCAGTGGCACAAGCCATTGCACTTAGTCCAGTTACCCAGGCACAAAGCTCTGTTTCCCCACAGTAGCTGTGTCTAGACTGGCAAGTTTTTCCGCAAAAGAAGCTGCTTTTGCTGAAAAACTTGCCAGCTGTCTACACTGGCTGCTTGAATTTCTGCAAGAACACTGACGATCTCATGTAAGAAATCAATGCTTCTTGTGGAAATACTATGCTGCTCCCGTTCGGGCAAAAGGGCCAGTGTAGACAGCTCAAATTTGTTTTGCACAAAAAGCCCCGATCGCGAAAATGGCAATCGGGACTTTTTTGCGCAAAAGCGCGTCTAGATTGGCAAGGATGCTTTTCCGCCAAAAGTGCTTTTGCGGAAAAGCGGCCGTGCCAATCTAGACGCTCTTTTCCGCAAATGCTTTTAATGGAAAACTTTTCCGTTAAAAGCATTTGCGGAAAATGCCAGTCTAGACGTAGCCAGTGTTTTCTAGAAAGTCCCCCAGTGATTTGAAGACATCAGGAGATGGAGAATCCACCAGTTTTTTGCTCATTTGTTTCAGCAGCTAATCCTCTTCCCTGTCGAACATTTTTGCCTCTTCTCCAGCCTGAAATAGTCTGGCTTCAGCTTTTACTTACTTGGCTCTCACTGAGCCTTATCCAGTCAACGGCATGGGCAATACATTTTGATGGGGGGGCCAAATGGAATGTGGCTGAGAGCTGCACTCTTCCATGACATTAATGCAGGGTCTGGGATGGACATTGGGAGAAGGAAGCAAGCTTGGGGTAAGGGTTTGGGATGCAGGACAGATAGAGTGGTCTAGGAGGGAGTTTGGGTGAAGGAGGCAGGCTGTGATCTAGGACACTGGATTCGCCAACTACTCATTAGATATTTAAAGTAACTTTAATTTAGGTAAGTGGCTGAGTGGACTAATAAGGGGTTGTAGGTTTCTGACCACTGAGAGCTCTTGCATATATAGATGAAGGAGTACAACAGAGTTTGGGCATGGTGAGTGTGGGGCAGGAGTGGGGAGCAGAGATTAGGAGGGGAAGGGAGAGGTTGGGGTGGCAGAGGCAAGCTCTGGCCAGGAGATTTATCTGAGTGACTCCTGGCCAGAGGCCAAGCACCTCAGGAAGGCAGGGAGCCTGCCCGACCCTCTCACAGGCTGCAGGGCCATGTGGGTGTGTGAATAATTATGACCCAGAGGGGAGGGAGCGCGGTGCTTTATTTCTGTCCAGAAACCGGCCAATGAGATTGTCCTGGGGGGTGGAAACAGCACCTGAAGCCTTCCCCCCTCCCCTCCAGGCTCACAGTTGCTTTCTGAGGGACCTGTAGATGGGGAGTGGCATCTGTGAGCTGGATCCGATGGCTTGGTGGGGTGGATCCGACCCATGGGCTGTATTTTGCCCAGGCCTGCACTAGACGTAACAGCCCTTAGGGATCCAGAACTTTCTTGCCTTGAACGAACTGCCGATTTATTGTTTGAAACCAACCCCATATTGAAACTGAGCAGTGAAATCTGAGCTTGAAGGTGCTGTCCACTGTGTGCTTTAACTTCACCCCTTTAGCATCACAAACCCACAGACCAGTGTTTCTCCAAGGCTACGTCTAGACTGGCCCCTATTACGAAATAGCCATGCTAATTTCCAACTTGGGGATATTTAAATCCCCCACGGATTTCCCTATTCCAAAGTTGGAAATTAGCATGGCTATTTCATAATAGGAGCCAGTCTAGACGTAGCCCAAGGGTTCACAGGTCCCCATGCAGTGCCCCTGGGTCTCCTCACTGATCAGTGTGTGAGAAATAAGGCTGTGTGCACCGTGGTCACTGGGTCTGGTTGGTAACTTCAATGACAATCCCATGAGGATGTTTTCACTGGAATTTTCTCATCATTTAAAGACTCTCCACCTGCAAACTCACCCTGTCTGAAAGCTCCCAGGGATTTTCCTCTTGCTCTCTCCAGTGTAGAGGGCAGCGTCTCTGGTGGGGGAAGGGATAAGGGAGGTGAGACTCCAGGCACTCCTCTTTATAACAATGTCCCCACTCTGAACTCTGCATTTCAATTGTATCAGAGACCAGACAGACACACACTCAGGAACTGAGTATGAAAGAGTCTGAAACTTTCATTTCCTCTCTCATTCGGGCACCTCCCAGCAATGGAGCCAACATCCCAGCAATGGAGCCAACATCCCCGCAACCTGTCCCAGGAGAGACAAGCTGTAAGTGAGATTTACTTTACCCTCCTCACTCCCTCCCACTTGGTTTCTCATTCACTTACTGCCTCTTATCATAACCTGGAGCTGTGGTGGTGGGACACGTGGCCAACACAGTAACTTTAACCATTTTGATCTCTGAATGGGAGGTCCAGAGTTTGCAAACCCCTGGCTCTATCTCCAAGTAGCTGGGTCTGTTCAATCAGTGTCTCTAAGGACAGCAGAGTGATGGGGCCGTCATTCTCCACGTGGGAATTGAGGCAGAGGAATATTGGCTTCAGAGGCCAGATTCAATGGTCTCAGATACTTGAACCATTTTCTCCTCATCCATCTCTTCCAGGTACCTTTGAACTCCCTCAGAGTCTCTGACAGAGCAATCATTTTCTGAGAGAAACTGCTGACTTGTTCTTCCAGTTCAGGGGAAATCTCCTCTGGTAGCTGGAACTGCCCCATCTCACACCTGGACAGAAACAATTCAATGTGATTGTATTTAGTTTACTGCTGATAAGTTCTGGCTAGGAAGTCTCAGCTCTAACAGGCCTGGAGTTAGAATTCCTCCAATTTTCCCAGCATGAGAGCAGGAACACCACAGTCAATGGCCATGCAACTTTCCCCTGAAAGGCCCCATTGCTGTTCTTCACTTCTGGCCTGAGAAGACTGGCTGGGGGACAAAAGGGGAATTGAGTCTTCATGGCCAACTCACTCCTTGGCCTTCAGGCACTGAGAGACAAGAGGTTCCCAGGTGAAGGACTGAAGGAATCTGTCCAATAGGGACTAGACTGAGACACCAGCTCCACCCTCCCCTGCTCCTTCCACACAGGTCCCCAAACAGCCCTCAGATGGGACAGACTCTTGGTCCTTGCTGCCCTGGGCTGACTGTGCCCAGTGCCCAGCAGTGACAGGCCCATGTTCCACCCCACAGTTCTGAGGTAGCCAGTCCACAGGGAGGTAACAGCTCCAGGAAACACTTGAGGTCAGACTGTGCCCTGAATGGGGAATTCCAGAGTCTGCTGTGTGAGGATGAGACCCTCAGAATTAAATAAATGAAAAATATTCGTATCTAACATCTGGCTGTAGAGCCCTGGGGAGATGTGGTGCTAACATCAGCTCCAAGCCTTTTCCCTGCTCTCTGCAGTGTGAGGGGAGTGAGAGCCACATACCTAATCAGGGTGCTTCTGACGTCCTAGAAAAAAAAGACACAGAAAAGACTCTCAGCCCCATTGGACACACACAGGGGATCTCAGGGAAGGGATTTTGTAAACATGGGAAGAGAGGACCTGCCCTGGCCCCAGGAAAATGGATCCCCTGAGAGAATGGGGCTTTACAATCTCTAGTAGCTCTGTGCCTGTAACTTTACAAAGCACAGCAATCCTCATATGGCAGCAATGCACATGGAGTTACACCCAGATCTGACAACTGGACCACAGCACTTGGGATTCAGGAGCCTCCTTTCCCTATGTGGCGAGCTGAGACATTTCTCCCTCAGTCTCACCTTCAGGAGTTCATTTGCTGGCTTCTGACACTTCCCCTCCAGCTCACTGATCCGCTCCCTGAGACAGGAAATCTGCACAGAGAGTTTTCTGACAGTGTCAGTCTGGAGCCTCCCAATCTCCTCATCCAGCTTCTCCAGCTGGGCCAGCAGGAGTCGCTCTTGTTCCTCCAGGAACTGCCGCAGCTGCTGAAACTCAGCCACAATCATCTGCCTCTCTGCTTGGGTCCATTTCTGTATGAAAACAGGGAAAGGGCTGGTCAAGGGCATGAACGGAGCCCAGGGCCCTTTCATGGAAAGCTGAGTGCGCAGTAGGGAGAATTTCTTGGAAAACCCTAAAATGTGTGACATTTGACTCTACTTTGTGGTTAGTAGGTAGAGGTGGCTCTCCCAGCATCTCCTTTGGCCCCTGTGTCCCCCTGAAAGGGATTTTCCCATGTCTGTCATGGGCAGCTGTGACGTACTGTTGGTATCTTGCTGGTTGCTGGGCTTGGGCTGTGGGTGACCCCCACTGGTCATTTTCTGTACCGCGGCCCAGCAGAGTAGCTGATGGTCAGGGAGGTAACCTGTTCGACCAGTTACCTACCCGGGAGAGGAACAAAGGAAGGTGGAATGCCGCCACTGCCTGGGGGCAGGGCTGGAAGGGTTTTTTTTTACTGTTGGTCTAGGAAGCAGGGGAGAAGGAGCTAGGGAGGGGGCTGGGATTGTAGGGCCCAGTCATCCCCCATCTCAAGGGGGGGCACTGAGGCCTCCTAGTCCAGTTCCTGTAACCAGATTACATTCGTGCTGTGCTGTATTCTGGAGAAGCAATAAACTCCCTCTATTCTACTGGCTGGTGGAGTCTGTTCGTGCCACTACAGGGGTGCAGGAGGCGGGGGACCCCGATGCGCCGCCACAGCAGCATCTTTTGTTATTCATGGGCTCTGGAAATTCAGACCCTGAGCAGCATGAGGCAGGACTCAGCACCACCCTGACAGAGATACCCTGTGAGGAAAAAGAAGGAAACATGTTAATGTACCAAGTGAGCAGAAAGCCCTTCAGGAGGGGACACAGCTCCTTTGGGGAGGATGTCTGGGAAAGCCAGAGAGGCTGGTCTCATGCAGGGCCGCATTATGACTTTTGTGGGCCCTAGGCACTTTTGCCTTCATGGGCCCTTTCTTCCATAAAAAAATATATATATATAGACATAAAAAAATTATATTTTACGACTGCGTTGGTATAAGGACGAATATAATCCAGGCTCAATTATATTCGTCTTTATACCAATGCAGTCGAAGTAAACTGCCCTGAGGCAAAGTGGGCCTCCTATCCGCCATCATTCAGTTGGCGCCTATGGCCGAAGCCATACTGGCCATACAGTTTACAGTCACTAAGCTTCTCACTATAGTACAAAATAATAGTGCATATATCAAAGCGTTCTCCATTTTGATTACTTAAAAGGTATATGTATTATAATTAATTTCATCAGTAAGTTATATCTTTAGGTTAGTGATTACCTTATATAAATAATTTATTAATTTTGCAAATATGGGATTGTTATTCACTAAATGTGTGAATAAATTTGAATGGAATGAAGTGCACATGTATATTTTATTGTGTTTATATTGGGTGCTTAATTATAACATTTGAAAAAAACCGTTACATCTCAAATATACTCACCTTATTTCAGAATTGATAAGTAGTTCCATAAAATTATTATATGTACAGGCAGTCCCTGGGTTACGTACAAGATAGGGACTGTAGGTTTGTTCTTAAGTTGAATCTGTATGTAAGTCGGAACTGGCGTCCAGATTCAGCCGCTGCTGAAACAGACCGCCAGTTCTGACTTGGTTCTTAAGTTGAATCTGTATGTAAGTCAGAACTGGCGGTCAGTTTCAGCAGCGGCTGAATCTGGACGCCAGTTCCGACTTACATACAGATTCAACTTAAGAACCCGAAGTCAGCTGCTGCTGAAACTGATCAGCAGCTGATTCCAGGAAGCCCGGGGCAGAGCAACTGTGCCTTGGGCTTCCTGTAGTCAGTGCTGGTCAGTTTCAGCAACGGCTGACTTGGGGACGTCTGGGTCAGAGCAGCTGGGGTGCTGCTGGGTTGCTCCAGTAGCACCGCTCCTCGGCGCTACTGGAGCAACCCAGCAGCACCCCAGCTGCTCTGCCCCAGGAGTCCCGATTCAGCCGCTGCTGAAACTGACCAGCAGTGGCTGAATCAGGACGCCTGGGGCAGAGCAGCTGGGGTGCTGCCGGGTTGGTCCAGTAGTGCCCAGAGCGGCGCTGCGGGACTAACTGGCAGCGCCCCAGCTGCCCTGCCCCAGGGTCCACAACAAAAGCCTGGTCTGCTGGGGAGGGCACACTAGCTGCGCCCCCTTCCCCAGCAGACCAGGGACACAGGGAGAAAAGCGGCAGCGGGGGGTGCCTCGCCTCTGAGGCTTTGCTCTAGCGCGGGACCACTTTGCTCCCGGTGCCCCTGGTTTGCTGGAGACGGTCCCCAGCAGACCAGGGGCACCGGGAGCAAACCCGCAGCAGCGGCGGGGTCCCCGCGCTTCTGAGACTTTGCCAGAGCAAAGCCTCAGAAGCGCGGGAACCCGCCGCTGCTGCGGGTTTGCTCGCGGTTCCCCTGGTCTGCTGGAGACGGTCCCCAGCAGACCAGGGGCACCAGAAGCAGCTTTTCTCGCCCCGGAGGTCGAGGTGGCTGACCGCTGCCTGTGAGCTCCGGGGCGAGAAAGCCCCGTTCGTAAGTGCGGATCCGACATAAGTCGGATCCGCGTAAGTCGGGGACTGTCTGTATACATGTGCAAGTAAGTATTCGGTAAAAATGCAAATGTGTATTACTGACGGAAATTCCGTTACGGTGTAATATCCGATTGTTGAGTTGAGCTCTAACTTTCTATTTGAATTATTGCAATTAATAATATAATATAAACAATTAAATTTTTAAATACTGTGGTTTTTTTTATTTTAATAAACATTTTTCTGAGCCCTAAAAATTTCGTGGGCACAAGGTACTTATGCTTTGGTGGGCCCCTTCCACCATAATAATATCAATATTAAAAATTATTTTTGATATAACTTTAACTACTTCAACATTTTATTTTTTTTCTTTTTTAGGCAAAATTTAATAGATTTTCGTGGGCCCTAAAAGTTTTTTTTTTTCTGATGTGAGAAAAAAAATTAAAACATTTTCTTCAACCCTAAGAGTTCATTTTTTCTTCTGACTTTAAAAGAAATTAAAACATTTTTGTGGGCCCCTAAAAGTATCATAGGCCCCAAGCACTGCGCCTAATGAATACGTTGGCCCTGGACTCATGCACTGACATGGATGCTCAAGGCCTTTCTACACATGGATCTCACCCTGCAATCCACGATCCAGGAGAAACACAAACAAGCCCAACCTCACCAAGGCCACACAGGAGTCTGCCTCCTAACACAGCCCTCCCAATGCCAGTTCCTGCTGGTCCATAGCCACAGGCACCTACCAGATACTCCTGGCGTTTTCCTTCTGCTGTTGTTTTCCTTCCCAGCACCTGCTCTCTCTCTTCCCTCAGAGTCTTCAAATGGGCCTCCAATTTTTCCTGAAGAAACAGATATAAGCACGAGGGCAAACCCCATCAGATGTTGGGAGCCCATCTGTCTGCCTTTAAGAGAGTCCCTGTTTTGTGGAGCTCTGCCCTTGTCCAGTAGGGACTCAGCCCTGGACATGGTTTTGTCCGTAGAAGGAGACTGCAGATGCAGCAGGACACCTGCGACGGTGGGAGAATGATCAGTAGTAGCACCTTTATAAAGAATGATGCAGGTGGGGATTAGGGAGGTAAAAAATCGTTAACAATACTAATCATGTAACCGATTACAATTTTATCAGTGACAGGAGTTCTTTAACCTGCTGACAGGGCTGATAGTGGAAATGGGCTCTCCTGGGCCAGGGATCTCTCCCGAGGTCTGCCTGGGGTGGCCACAAGGACTGCTGGCTGATGATAACTCCCAGCAGCTGCAGACTGACATTAGCTACCAGAGGGAAGCAGGCACTGGTGGGGCAGTGGGGAATTTAACTAGTAACTAGCACTGATAATTAAAACGCCCCTGACAGCAACTCTGTACCTTGTACTCCTGGGCAGCTTCCTTTATGGGCAGCACCCTGGGAGCCTGGGATCTGTCACACACCACATGGATGGGAGTTTGATCCTCTTCACAGAACAGCTTCAGAGCCTCCTGGTGCTCCCCGCACACCCCGTCCCATGTTGCTCTCTTTGCTGACTGGAAACTCAGCGGCTTGGCTAGTTCCACCACGTTTGCCAGCTGCCGGTTGGGCCGGAGGGGTCCCTGCTGCTCAGTGTCTCTGCCCTGAGGGCTGAGGGGGGCCTGGCAGGAATTGTGCCCACACTCCAGAGCGACAGGGGCTGTGAAATCCTCCAGACAGACGGGACGCGGCGCTTCCTCCCGGACACTTTCCACGGGGCTCTCTGCAGCCATGGCTGCCTCTGGGCTGGGGGACAGGGGCCGTGTCACTGTCCTGAGCTCAGCGATGGGGGGGGCGGGTCCGGGGGGCGGGGGCGGGAGGTATCAGCACTGAGGATAAAACAAAATTAAAAACTGAAAAAGCCCCAAAATATTCGTTCAGTCCCTGCCCCCGCCAGGGCCCCCCATGGCCCCTCAGCCACCTGCCCCAGCCAGACCCCCCCCCCCGCACACTCTGCAGCCCCGCTGTGAGCCCCGGCGCGCACCCCCAGACACCCCGAGCCCGGCGGGAGAATCAGGAAGCCCGACGGAGGGACCGCGGGGGGGGGGCGCCCCGATACCTAACGCCGCCCCCTCCCCTCTGTGCCAACCCCGCAGCGAGTAACGGCGCTAACGGTCCCCCCCGAACGGCTCCCACCTCAGGGCGCGCGGCGAGTGACGTTACTGCGGCCGCCGCGGGGCGGGCGGGGAGCGACGGGCGGGGACGCACTAAACTGCCGGCTGCGGGGTGTAGAATGGGGCGGGCGCGGTCAGACCGCGCATGCGCACCGGGCTAGTGACCCCGCTCAGAGTCCAGCGCCCGGGGTTTAGCTCAGCCCGCGAGCTGCCCGGCCACGCCCCCAGCGAGATTCTCCAGGCCCCGGGGCACCCGCTCCCCGCGTGTCTGTGCCGAGAGCAGCTCCCCTGGGGCGGGCACCGGCTCTGCGGGGGGAGCCTCCCGCGGGACAGCGGAGCGGCCCAAACCAGCTGCTGCGCCGGGGGCCCGGAGGGGGGGAGCCAACGGGCTGCGGGTCCCCCCCCCTGCCCCTGAGCCCCATGGCCCCGCCGCAGTGCAGCCCCTGCTCCTCCATCGCCCCCACAGCCCGGCGCCCCAGCACTCGCCGTGGCAGCCACTGGCCGCAGCGGGAGCCCGACGGACCCCGCCCCCCACTGTGACGTTGCTTGCTCCGCCCCTTGTTCTCGCTCCGATTGACAAGGGTTCCCCGGGCTGTCACGCCCCAGTGACGCACAATTGCCAGCCCCCCCGTGGCCTCATCATCATCAGTGACGTAATTGCTCCGCCCCTTGCTCTCCCGCCCAGGTGACGGGATTCCTCTGGCCCAGCTGTCAGGCCGGGAGTGACGGGGCCGCCCAGAGACGCTGAGGGCGGGGCAGGGACTCGGAAGGGGGCGGGGCCGGGGCTCCACGAACCAATGAGAGCGCGGAGCCCAGTGACCCGCCTGCTGCCGCCTCCCCCTCCGGCCGAGACACGGACCCGCCTCTCGGGCCACTGGGGCGGGAGCGCGCGGACTCGGCCGGGCCCGGGCCCTGGAACGTGTCACCTGCGGGGGGGCGCCGGGTCCTCGCCCTGGGCAGGCAGCTCCTGCGACTCCCCCCCCCCGCGACCGTGACAATCCCCCTGCGAGCCCCCCCACAGCTCCCCCGCGAGACCCCCGCAGCCCCCTTGCAAGCCCCTCACAGCCCTTCCTGCGAGCCCGCCCCCCTCCAAACCTCCCACCTCATCCCACGGGGCTTTGACAGACACCCCGATATCGTGCAAAGCCCCGCTCTGAAGTGCCCCTGGGCTCTGTTTGTAGGACGCTGGGAACGGGCCACAGGGGGCCGGTCACTGGGGATCCCTGTTCTGTTCATTCCCTGTGGGGCACCCACATTGGCCACTGTGGGCAGACGGGACACGGGGCTGGAGGGACCTTTGTCTGACCCGGCCTGGCCGCTCCTGTGCGCATGAGACTCATAAAGTCATGAATTTTGGCAGCGCTATTGACACAGGCTCCTTTTGGAACGAGCCAGAGCAACCTTAGTGCACGTCAGAATCGGGCCCTTGAATCATGGATTCCAGCTGGAATAAGTGTTTGGCCTGAGAATTGAATGTCACTGGGCTTGGAGGGAGCAGATGCCAGCGAACCTCGATTTCACTGTCCGCTCACAAACTGATGAAAAATCTTTCCCTTCATAGTAACTGAAAGTTCCACACAGGCCCAGGAAGAGCCAGGCTGCTTGAAAACTTCTTATTTTTGAAGAACTTTGACTTACTCTGTTTTGAGAGTCACATTAACAATTTCCGGTTTAACAATAAAGTTTTTCCTGTTTGAATCTCAGTGTCTGTCACTGAATAGTTACTGTCTGAGCCAAGTACTGCCTGCCCCTCCCCTTAGCATTTCCCACTGCTGTGAAAATTGAACATGGGAAAACTGCAACTAGATCCATATAAATACTCAACTGTTACTTTATCTGTCAACATCAAACACAATGAATTCTGCACAAGATTCACTCTCACTCCTTATAGGCACAGTTCTGGGAGCTGAGCAGCACAGCCTGGTGGATTCTGGGGAACATGTGATTCCCCAGGGACCCTCCACACCAGCCCAGGGGCAGGTGCCAGAGCCAGAGTGTGGGACATTGATCACGGAAGCCTCCAGGGCTGGGATGTCTCCTGCTGGCTCTTCCCCTTCCAGGAAACAGCCTGAGTCAGCTCCAGGGAGGGGAACAGCCAGCTGTTGCTGGAGGCAGGTAGAGCCTGAACTCAGGAAATTGAAACTGATCCTCTTCCCCAGCCCAGAGGGAGCCATGGCCGCAGCGAGCACAGTGGAAAGTCTCAGAATGGAAATGACTTGTCCTGTCTGCCTGGAGTATTTCACGGACCTGGTGGTCACAGCCTGCGGGCACAATTTCTGCCATGCCTGCCTCAGCTGGTGCAAGGAGGGACCCGGCTCAACCGTCACCTGCCCGCAGTGCAGGGCCCCTGTGCAGCAGGGACCCCTCAGGCCCAACAGGCAGCTGGCGAACGTGGTGGAACTCGTCAAACAGCTCAGTTTGCAGGTAATGAAGGGAGCGGGCAGGGGCGGGGTGTGCAGGGAGCACCAGGCAGCACTGAAGCTGTTCTGCCAGGAGGATCAAGCCCCATCTATGTGGTCTGCAGAGAGTCCTGGGTGCACCAAGCACACACGGTGCTGCCCATCTGGCTAATTTCCCTGACTGTTCTCTGGCCCAGTGCAACTCACCAGCCAGCTGAAGTCTGCCTGGCCCAGGAGAGGCTGTGACAAAAGAAATGCTCCGGCCAGGGGGCAACAGAGGCCAAAATCCAAGTCTTTAAAGACACTGCATGTGAGAAACTTCTCTGAGATGCTCAGCGGAATCCTTCTGAACCTACCCCCCTCCTCCCGGGAGAAATGAGGGCCCATTACCGCATGGGAGGGGTATGGATCAGCAGCAGGCTGGCCTCTGGGAATGTGCTGCCTTCAGACAGGAAAAGGGGAGTTACAAGCTGCTGTTGTTGTTACAGATTTGATGACTAGAATTTAATGTTATTACTTGTATTTGCATCGCAGTTGCCATGTGAGATCCGGGCTCTGCACAAAACACAACCAGGGACAATCCCTGCCCTCAGCAGTTTACACTCTAGATAGACAAAAGTTAGGAAGGAAATTGAGGCACAAGGGGAGGGGGGAGAGAGAAGAGACAGTGAATCAGCCAGGTAGTTCACGGGTGAGGTCTGTTTAGAACCTCAGTTTCTCCAGACACAGTTCATGATCCTAACCACTAAGCCATGCTGCCACCTTAGCCCCAGGGCTGAAATGTGTTGGTTAGGTGAGAAAGATGGCCAGCGGGGGGTCAGTTTCCCACTGGGATGCTGAACTCCTGGGCTGCTCCAGGAGGGGTTAAACTCAGATTCTGTGACCAGCACTAGAGGAGATCGCTGGGCTGAACACTGTGTGGGACCCAGGAACCTTGAGTTCACCCACAGCAGGGCTCCAGGCAGCGCAGGGCCACGCCAGACACCACTGGGAGCAGACTGGGTTGGAGCAAAACTACCCCCAGGCTGGAGCTGCCCAGTGCGACTCTGACCTGTGCCAAGCAGCTTTTGGGAATCTCCCAGGATGCACTGCTGCCAAGAGCTGTACCAGGCACTGGGTACCTGCCCAGAGGGTATTACCACTGCAGGGCAAACCCCAGCCATCCTGAACAGAAATCAACCTGTTTAATTAAGGGAGTCACAGACCCATCTGCAGAGCACAGGACATGCCCACGCCTGCCTGCCAGGCCTCCCCCACCTGCATTGGTCGGCCTCTGTGGGCCTGTTCCTGCCTCAGTCAGACCATCCCCACCTACATCATTCTGCATGGAGGTGCCGCCCCCTCCTGCCCCCACCCTCACAGGTGTCCTGCTGCAGCCTCAGTGTCCCTCAGCTACGGCTACACTATAGCCTTCTTCCAGAAAAGCTTATGCAAATGAAGCACAGTGTGGAATATCGCTGTGCTTCATTTGCATCAGTAATTAGCATCCGCTTTTGAGAAAGAGGCTTTTGCGCAAAAAGGAGCTGTGTAGACAGCAGATAAAGGCAACTAAGTGGAGGGAGAAAAGGGGATACTTGAAAGCAGCAGCGATGCACAGCTAGGCCTGGGATCAGCTGGGCGGCACTGCTGCTTTGAAACGCCAAGGCACCGTTCTAAGGGGCAGCACCGCTGAGCTGATCCCTGGCTCGGTGTTTCAAAGTGGCAGTGCTGCACAGCTGATTCCAGCCTCAGCTGAGCGTCGCTATGCATATGGAGCCTGGGGTCAGCTGGGGACACCCCAGCTGATCCCGCGTTCCACGTGGCATTTCAAAGCAGCAGCGCAGCATGGAGCCCGGGGTCAGCAGGGGACTCTGACTCTCACTGGGGACTCTTGTGCATTTCAAAGCTGGCACCCACCTGCAGCCCGGAGTCAGCGGGACTTCCCACCTGCCCTGGGCTGCACACAGAGTTCTGCATTCCTCCTTTGAAACATACTAGAACCCCAGTGGGAGCTCTTTTACATTTAACATGAGGAATGCAGAAGTGCCTATCGACTAATCGAGAAGTCGATGGAAATTCCATCTACTACTCGACTAGACAATTAACCACTAGTTAGCATCCTGAGTTTCTCCATGATCTTGGGTGTGGACAGGCCCTGAACTTCCATGGCAGGGGATGAGTTAATGTCCAGCCCTGGTGGCTTTCCCAGAAATCCTCTGCCAGGGTCAGACATGGAAACATCCCTTTCAGAGGGACATAGGGGGCAAAGGGGAAACAGAGACACCTCAGCTTAGTACCCATAGGGTGGAGCCAAGTGTCAGAAATCTGTGGGTTTGCCAAGTTCTCCCTGCTGTGCACTCAGCTCCCCATGAAAGGGCCCCGGGCTCCATCCATGTCCCTGACCAGCCCTTTCCCTATTTTCATGCAGAAACAGACACAAGCCGAGAGGCAGAAGATTGTGGCCGAGTTTCATCAGCTGCGGCAGTTCCTGGAGGAACAAGAGCGACTCCTGCTGGCCCAGCTGGAGAAGCTGGACGATGAGACTGGGAGGCTCCAGACTGACACTGAACTGGAAGAACAAGTCAGGGGTTTCTCCCAGAAAACCACTGCGCTGTCAGAGACTCTGAGGGAGTTCACAGGTACCTAGAAGGGATGGGGAAGGGGAGAGTGAGCGAAGCATCTGAGGCCATAGAAAGAGACCATTGATGGTCATTTGGTTCCTAATTTGATGAAGCTTCTGTTGAATTATGGGATGAGAATGGTGCCCACTTCCTGTCCCAGAAACTCAGGTGGATTAATTGAACCTTATTTGTCCCAAAAGCCACTTTGTAATTGCACTGACAGAGCACAAAATGGCCGACACACAGACAGAAAGGCACCCAGCTCCGTGTTGCTCTCTGCAGAGACGCTGAGCACACAGACCCCACGGCTCACAGGTAGAGCCAGGAGTTCGCAAACTCTGAACCTCCTGCTCGTGTCAAAGGGACCCAAGCGGGTGAAGTTACTTTGATGCCAAAGTCTTGGCAGGATCTGGGCCTAGGCTGTGACAATTGTCAGGAAGTGAATGAGCCAAACCCAGTGGAGTCTGCAGTCGGGGAGGGGTTGTTGAGGAGAAAGCGAATCTCTTCACAGATTGCCCTGGGCTGGCTGTGAAGCTGCAGGGACGTAGGTTCTTTTGCTGGGAGAGGCCTGAGTGAGACAGAAAGTAGGAGGCTTCAGGACTTTTTAATTGCATTAATGCCTAGCTGAAGTCGAAGTAGCTTAATTCAGCTTTTAGAACCATAGCATCATAGGGCCGGAAGTGACCTCAGGAGATCATTGAGTCCAGCTCCCTGCCGAAAGCAGGACCAACCCTAGTTAAATCTTCCTAGCCAGGGTTTTGTCAAGCCAAGACTTAAAAATCTCTAGGGATGGAGATTCCACCATCTCCCTAGGGAACCCATCCCAGTGCTTCACCTCCCTCCTAAGGTAATAGTTTTTCCTAATATCCATCCTAGACCTCCCCCACTGCAACTTGAGACCATTGCTCCTTGTTCTGCCATCTGTCACTACTGAGAACAGCCTCTCTCCATCCTCTTTGGATCTTCCCTTCAGGAAGTTGAAGGCTGCTATTGAATTCCCCCTCACTATTCTCTTCTGCAGATTTCTTCTTCTTAAACGTTTGTACTCCAAGTGGAGCATAGGTCATCTACAAGTCTCCACCTCACTGTGTCTTGACTCACATGAGTGTAGATTATGAAACTTTGTAGTTGTTGTTGCCTTGGAAACTCCCCACAGACCTTCCCTTGGGGTCCCGGGCAGCCGGTCACACTGCACAGCTTACTGTGATCTGAGGGTGCTGTGTAGACACACCCACCCTGTTGTGTACTAGACTGCAGGGGGGATGCTCTGGCCACTTCCTTTCCTCGTCTCTCTCAGGCTGTGTCTCCACTGCAGGGATACGTCTACACTGCAGGCTTTTTGCACAAGAGCAGCTGTTCAAAAACTTGCAGAGCATCTACACTGCATCAGAAAACAGGGCTTCTTGAGCAACAGCTATTCCTCTCCCCCTGGGAGTTGCCCCCTGGGAAAGTGCCTGCTACACAGGGGAGAGGCAGCTTCTCCCTCCACATGGTCTCCAGCCGGCTCCCTGGGGGTGGGGCCTTGGCTGCTTCCTTGCTGGCCTAACAAGAGAGCTCATTGCCCCGCCTCCATGAACCTCCTCACAAAGCTGATTGGCTGGCTAAGAAGGCCACTCAAGGGCACAATCACTCAGCTCCCTGGCATGCACTGAGTGATGGAGCTGACTGACGGGAGGTGTCGGTGGAGTAGGACAGAAGCCCAGCCCCGTCTCCTGTCACTGGAGAGATGGCCCTGTGCTGGGAAATGAGAGTATCCCAGTGATGCTCCTCGCAGCCCAGGAGAAGAAGGGGGCTCTGGGTGGAAAGAAGCCAAGTAAAGCAGGTCCTAGTGGGCATGAACTGGGCACCAGTTTGGCCCAGTTGATTGAGGGGTGGTTGGTGTCATGGGCAGCGCTCAGGACTCAGAACCCTGGAATCTGAGGCCCCTTTCCTGCCCCCCTTCCCGGGCTGTCCCAGTGGCAGAAAGGGGCTGCGGCTGCTGCTGGCAGGGAAGAAGCTGGGAGGCAAGGTGCTGGCAGCAAGAGATTCCGGCTTCTCTTTGCCCTGGGTCTGCCGGCCACCAGCCACCTTGACCAACCCTCAAACCAGCTGCACTAGCCAGCGCACGTCACAGTGAGTCGCTAGTGGCCCTGTCAGAGAAGAGCCATTGGCAGCTGCAGAGACGTCCCTGCAGCTGCCTGAGGCGCCTTTCTTGAAAGGGCCACTGGTGAGCTGTGGAACTGCACTTTTGTAGGCTGGCTAGCTCAGTTGGTTAGAGCGTGGTGCTAATAACGCCAAGGTCATGGGTTCAAGCCCCATGCTGGCCACAGGGGTGTTCAGTTTGGTGACTTCCCTTCCTTTAGCTGCCTGCTATGGACAGGGAAGCAGAAACAAGCAAAAATGTGAGCTTTGCAGGAAGCAGGGCAGAGATCTGGTAGGGGGAGGCTCCAGCCTGTACAGCTCCAGTGGCTAAAAGGGCCTGGGCCTGGCTTCCTGTCCCCAAAAGCAGGGGACCTGATGCCCAAATTCCTGCTGCTGCAGTGGCTACCTCAAGGCACCAGCTGGGGGGCAGGCTCTGGAGCCCAAGCCACACAGGGAGACTCAATATGACTGGGAGGCCTGGAGCGTGTGAGCCCTGCACAGAGGCTGCTGCTGGGGGCCTGCTTCAGTGGCCCAGCAGCTCAAGTTCCCCTGAACCAGCTTCTCTCCCTGGAGCCACCCCCCAGCGCTGCTGAGGCCCCTGACATGAGGCAGTGGGACCACCAGAGGAAGGTGCCAGCCTTAGCCCTTCCTCCCAGCCTCCTCCCCCTCCCAGGGTCTTTCCCCAGCCCCTCCCCAGTTCTACAGTCCCCACATAAAAACCAGAGAGTTTGTTCTTTCAAGGGAAAAGTCCTGATTGTGTTACCGGGGCGGGGGGGAGGGGTAGTGGGAAAGGGGGTGTGTTGGAGGGGAGACACAGAGGGCAAAAAATGAGGAGTAAAGTTAGTTGGAACCTAGGGGCTGGGTTTGAACTACTGCAGAAAAAAGGACTCTGCCCCTGGAGCTGCCCTGTCCGCTCCAGAGCCCTTAGGCTGGCACTGGGGAGGCCTGAGCCCAGGCAGTGCCCAGCCAAGGGGGAGGGAAGGGCTGGGGGATGTTCTGAAAGGCTGCTGGCAGCATTAGACCCTTTTTTTAGCAGTAAGGGAGAGGTGGGAAAGGGGCCCTGAGTTAACCTCTTGGGTCACAGCTGCTGTAACATGTGGCAATAAAGTTGACTAAGGCCATGAAAGTAGACTATGGAGTTGTTTGGTAAAAGTTGCCAGGGGCTTCCCTGACTGGGAATTGAACCCAGACCACAGCAGTGAAAATGCTGGATCCTAACCACTAGACCATAAGGGACACATAAAGCATGTCTCCTTGCTCACCTACACTAGCCTTTCACAGGCCATTTAATGTCCACTTCAGGATGGGGGGGAGGGTCCATTCTCCCTTTCCCAGAGGGGACAAGAACAGCCAAATAGAACATCAAAGCAGCCAGACTGGGCCATGCCAGTTTGCCAGACCAAATAACTAGCCCCTCCCCCGCCACTCTGGAGTCTCTGCCTCTCATGGGCCTTCTCATCCTCAGGCTCCGCTTTGTCTCCAGACAGACCCTGCTCTGCTGCAGCCACCTCCCTCCGGCTGTCACTTCTAGAGCAAAATGCATCCCCTTCATTCTGACTTTGCACACCTGGGATTTTAGCACTCAGAGCTGCACCTAACACCAGCATTGGCTAGTGAGGGGTCTGAACAGCTTCTGCAGAGAGGGAGAGAGAGAGAGAACCACTGTGGAGCATCCTTGCCAACTGTCTCAGAAAGCAGAGGAATGTAAATTCTTTGAGAGGTGGGACAGTGCCAGAGACAGAAATTCACCTTCTAAATGTCCCTTCTTCAACTTTAGCTCCTGATTAAGCCCCTTTGAAGAAGCCAGATACACAGGAAGGGCTGATCACACCTCTCTGAAAATCAGCTTTCCATGGGTATCTGTAGCTGGCTCCAAGTCATGGGACTTGACATCTCGTCTCCCTCCCGAAACCAGGGAAGTGTCTCCCACTGCTGCAGCCTCCTGAGGCTCTATGGCCGTGTCTGTACAGCAGGGACAGCAACACTCACAGCCCCACAGGAGGGTCCCTGGCCTAGCAATGTGAACCCCTGAGCAGCCTCTGATGTTCCCTGTGTGAGCCCCAGAACCAGCCCTGAGTAAGGGGGGCAGAGGGGGAGCAGCTCACACATGCCAAGGGGCTGGCCAGGAGCAGGACATGAGCCCTGGGAGGCAGCAGTGACATCACAGGGGCCTTGTTCAGCACCTCAGCTCATTGGCTGGGAGGCAGTGACCTCACAGAGGGACCATGGCAACAGCCAGGTGGGACAGGCTGCAGGGCTGGGGCATCTCAGAGACCCCCATGGCCTGGCTGCCTGGAATCTCCTTTGTGAGGTTTCCCCTTGAGGTCAGAAGGGATTGAGGGTCCCAGCTGGGAGTGTCTCTCTGGAGATTTCCCCTGTGGAGCAGGCAGGGTTGCAGGAGAGGCTGGCACTGAACCTCCAAGAGAGGCAAGAGAAAGGGCTGCAAGCACCCGGTGAGGATGGGATTTGAACCCATGCATGCAGAGCACAATGGATTAGCAGTCCATCGCCTTAACCACTCGGCCACCTCACCTGAGCTGTTACAATTTGCTTCAAATCACATGAAGTCAGCACTTCAGGGAACCTTTCTGCCACTTGCTGACTGGCCAAGGACACCCAGGGCTGGAAGGTTTTGGCTTTTCACAATGTTCCCTGGGCTGTTGTACAAAGCTCAGTGCTCGTAACAAACCCAAACACCCCCTGGCTACATCTACCCTGTTTTGTGCAAAAGGTCTTGCCCAACAGTGTGTCCACACTGCCATGTGCTGTTGCACAAGAGAAGTGCTTTTCTGTTAAGCAGCCATGGCAGTGTGGATGGTCTCCTGCGTAGGAAAGCTCTGACGGGCATTTTAGATATTTGGCTTTCTTGAGCAAGAAACCCCTGTTGTCGGTCCACACTGCCTCCTTGTCTACGAGTTCTTGCACAAGAGGGCTTATTACTCATGGGGAGAGCAATAACTTCTGTGCAAGAAGCCCTGTTGTCTGATGCTGCACTATAAATTTACTTGTGCAAAAATGTGCCTTCAGTGTAGACGCTCTGTAAGTTTTTACACAAGAGCAGTTGCTCTAGCACAAAAAGCCTGCTGTGTAGACGTAGCCCTGCAGTGTAGACACAGCCTGAGAGGCACGAGGAAATGAAGTGGCCAGAGCCTCACCCCAGCAGGCTGGTCCTCAACAGGACGGGCACGTCTACACAGCACCCTCACCTCGAAGTGAGCTGTGCAATGTGAGCGGCTGCCCGGGACCCCAGGGGAAGGTCTGTGGGGAGTTTCCAAGGCAACAACAACTACAAAGTTTTATAATCTACACTCATGTGACTGTGATTTATTCCTCCACTAACAAGTGTCTCTGAAGGGATGAGAAATGCAGGGCCCAGGTGCAGGGAGCCGGGTCACATTCTCCTGCCTGAGTCTCAGTCCTGGCTGAAGCCTGGCGACAGAGAGAAGAGGTCAATGCAAACAGCCCCATGGCAGCGAGGGAGTCAGTAGGTAGGTGGGTGAAGCAGGGAGCTGGGGGCAGAGTTCAGCTCTAACTCACTAGGGGTGCGTCCCGTACTTCAAAATAATCAATGCGCCTATTTTGAAATAGCTTATTTTGTAATTTGGGTCTGGCTACACAGCACTTGGAAATAAATCCGCATGCAGGGACGTCGGAATAGCGAGCCTGTTATAGCTTGAAATAAGGGGCTTGCTCTTAAGACGCGTCAGTGTGATATGAGCACCACGTCCTCTAAACCTCTGAGCTAGCCGACCCACAGTTGTGAGTCTCACAAGTAGCACTCGCAGGGATGTTGTGGGCTCTGGAACAAGGTGGGTGAGGCAGCAAAGCCTTTCACAGGCAGGGGAATTAGCTCAAGTGGTAGAGTGCTCGCTTAGCATGCAAGAGGCAGTGGCATCGATGCCCACATTCTCCAGTTACAGCTCTCTCTTTTAATTTCAGTGGCCCCCTCCATCTTCCTTCCTTCTCACCCAAAAGAGACAGACCCCGCCCTCCCCCCCCCAGCAATTGCCATGCTGCAAAGCAGAGAGTGGAGATATCAAACTCACCAGCCCATCAGGCTCTGTGGTGCAATGGAAAGCACTTTGGACTTCTAAGCTGTAATGGTTAATGTGAGTCCAGCTAGACATTCAAAGATTGTGGGTTCCAGTCCCACCAGAGTCACTTTAGCTGCTTCCTCATTTCCAGGATGCAGCTTTTACAGACCAGTCAATCCTTAGGCTGACACTGGGGTGGGCTGGCATCCAGGCAATTCCCAGCAGACCCCAGTAAGGGTGGAGGGAAGGAGGGAAGGGCTGGTCCTTGGGGTTAGGGGCTGGGGGTTGCTCTGAAAGGCTGCAGGTGCCATTAGACCATTTTGTCCCTCCCTGTCTCCTGCTAGTGCTGAGCAACACTCAGGCTGTGACACGGCTGCCAAACATCCTGGACAGTTAATAATGAGCCAGACGGGTTTGTTGGCAGCTCAGTGTGTGGAGCCTTAGATGAAACATTTAAAGGTCCCTGGCTCAATCCCAGGCTTTGGCATGTCTCTCGGTGCAGCAGGGCCCTCTCTGCTCCCCTGGCCATGCTCGTGCCCTGTGACATCCCCTCATCCATCCTGGCAGCAGCCCATCTTTGCTTCTAAACCTCCCTCAGATTGGCTGCTTCTGCTTCCTTGGCTAAAGTCCCTCCCCCTGTGCGTGTGGCTGGCAGGGATTGCTAGAGGGATCCATTTACATGTAGCTTCACTGAAACCCCCCTCACTGGCCTGCGCCCAGGTCAGTCCATGTGTGTTAAAGGGCCTCAGGGAGCACAGAGCAGAGGGATCCCCTCGACACACACACACAGTCCCAGCCCCAAGCCTCCCCCATATCCCAGATCCTGTGCCCTGACTTCTCTACCCTCCCACATCCTCACCCCTGCCCTGAGCCCCCCCCCACTCTCACACACTCCCCAAATCCCTGCCATGAGCCTCCCACACTCCACATTTTAATTTCTTACAGGTACTGTCCTATCACAACCCCTCCCCCAACTTCCTGCCTTGAGCCTCCCCCTCCCTCCTGCCCAGCCCAAGGGGTGGTGCCCAATAGAACAGGCCCTGTGAGAAATGTGTCACTTTCACCCCTGGGAGCAGCTCAGCCATGCAAAGGGGCTGCCTGGGGCAGGACATTAGCCCTGGAGGGCAGGTGTGGGTGTGGCAGTGACATCACAAAGGCCTTTTCCAGCCCCTCAGCTTATTGGTTAAAGGAGGTTGGGAGGTGATGACCTCACAGAGAGTCCATGACAATGGCCAGGTGGGACAGGCTGCAGGGCAGGGGCCATCTCAGAGCCCCCCCCCTCCCCCCCCCCATGGCTTTGCTGCAGGGAGTCTCCTTGAGAGTTGCCCTTGAGGCCTTTTTGGAGCCTTCTCCTTTCCCACGACTAACTGACCTAGAAGGTCGATGTCTCTGTGGAGAAGGGAAGAGCTTCCAAGAAGACCATTATATGTATAACAGGAGAATTAGCTCAAGTGGTAGAGCGCTTGCTTTGCATGTGAGTGGTAGTGGGATCGATACCCACATTCTCCAATGAGGGGAAAAATTTCCAATTTTTCTTTTTACCAGCAGAGCCAGCCAGGGGGCTAAGTGGCTCCAGTAGGCCCCCCGCCCCGGCCCCCACTTCCTACTTACTCTCCCCAAAAGCCAGCCACGTTGGGGCAGAGAGCTGCTGGACACCAGCCCTCCTGGGCCGGACAGTGGCAGAAGCACTGGAGAAAGGTTGCAGGTGGGGCAGAATTAGCTCCATTGGAAAAGTGCTGCCTTTGCGCATGAGAGGTAGCAGGATTCACTCCCATCTTCTCCCACCTGCTCGCTGGTGCTGAGGGGCCAGCCCCTTTCCTGCCGCCCCACAATGCGCTTTGTGCAGGGGCCTCTGGTCTTTCTGCCAAGGCGCGTGGCTGGGAGCCAGGACTCAGGACCCTTCCTAAAATATACAAATCCCTGCCCCCCACAAGTCTCTGTTCCACTCACACGCTCTGGCTGCCGCCCACATGGAGCTCAGGGGCCAGGTGGGTGACTTGCCTTGCAGCTGTGACAGCATCAGACCCCTGCCACCCGCCTGCTCAGTGTGGAGACCAAGCCCAAGGGTGGCACCTGGGATGTGAGTTACACAAAAGCCTCTTGTCTCTTGTTCCTCGTCCAGTTCCCAACATTGGCTGCAGACACCACTTTCTGTGGGGGTGTAGCTCAGTGGTAGAGTGTTTGACTGCAGATCAAGTGGTCCTTGCTTCAAATCCAAGTTCCCCCTTGGAAAATTTCCTTCTAGTGGAAATATTTTCCTTTCCAGTTCCATCACAATCTGGCTTTACATTGCTTGAGGTTCTTGACATTAATAAGAACCCATAATGCAGAGCTACTCAACTTTGGAAGCCCTGGTGGCCACAATGAATGGCATTTCACCAGGATGGACAGGGAAGGTGTCCCTAGTTAGTGTATTCCAGGAGCTGGGAATGGGTGACAGGAGGGATCACTTAACAAGTGTCTGTCCTGAGGATTCCCTCGGGACAATGAAATTGGCTGCTGTTGTGAGACAGGATCCTGGGCTAGTTGGGCAACTGGCATGGCCCAGTCTGGCTGCTTTGATGTTCTGTTTGGTTTCTGTTCTTGTCCCCTTTGGGCAAGGGAGAATGGACCCTCATTACCCTCATCCTGCGAAAGGCTAGTGTAGGTGAGTAGTGTAGGTGAGCAAAGAGGCATGTGTCAGGTGTCTCTGGTGGTTAGGATACAAAACTCTTGCTGGTCTGGTCTGATTCCCACTCAGGGAAACCAGCCAGATGTTCCACTTGGCCACTGTCTAGTCATTTTTCTCACCTCAGTGTCTCATTGTCTCATGTAAAAGCAGCTGTGACCCAAGAGGTTACTTCAGGCTCCTTCCCACCACTTCCTCACTGCTAAGGCAACACTTGCCATTTTCACATGGGGCAGAGCTGGGTGACTCAAACTGCCCCTTCTCTCTCTCTCTCTCTCTCTCTCTCATGGGCAGTGCTACAGGAGGAGAAGCTGACACTCTGCTCCATGCTTCCTTTCCACTCTTTCACCTTTCAGAACTTTTTTCTCCTTGCTTGTTCATAGCAGGTAGGTACACAAAGGCAGGGCACCAAACCAAACAGCCTTGGCACCAGCATGGGGCTTGAATCCATAACCTTGGCATTACTAGTATCAAGTATTAAACACCCAAACCAGCAGTGCCACAAGAGAGCTGTTGGAAAAAACACTACAGACAGCTACAGGGACGTCTCTGCAGCTGCCAAGGGCTTTTCTGTGATGGGGCCACTAGTGACTCACTGTGATGTGGGCTGGCTAGTCCAGCTGGTCTGAGGCTTGGTCAAGCTCATCTTGCCCTACAGGGCCACTGGCAACAGCTGCTCTCTTGTGTGCTGCTGTGGGGAAAAGCTTCCCTGACAGCTGCTGATCTAGCTTGGTGGGGACAGTGTTAAACTGAAGGTTTAAAGGTGTCTGGTTCAATTCCTGGCTCTAGCAAGAGACCTTTGTTTCTGTGGCTGAGCTGTTGGTTGGGTCCTCTGTAGAGAACCTGTCTGTCCCCCCTAAAAGGGCCTTGCCTGCTCTGCCTCATCCAGGGGAGGGGAAAAGAACTCTCCTTAGAAGTAGAGTCAAACCAGCCACCTAGGGGCAGCTGCTCCAGTCCTCTGCTCTATAAGCTGAGATATGGAGGGGCCTATGGAGGGGATGCTTCTCTGTCAAGGTGTATCTGTACACAAGGGCAGGAACAGAATCCTGGAATCACCTTCTGCCCAGACTCACCCTCTTGGAAACAGCTGGTTTGTATAGGTGAGGAGAGAGGGTCTGTGCCCATCTGCCAGTAGCTCCTGGGGTGGGGGGCAGGGCTTTGTGTGTTGGTATCACACGTGACATCACAAATGCCCTGATGCACATGGCTTGACACCCCCTCCTGGAGCAGCAGCAGGCTGGGAGGGTGGCGCGCTGGGATGGAACAGGCTGTCAAGCCTCTTTGGCTCCTGCCATCTGCTGCTACATGGCACCAAATTTTGGAAAACCCTGTTCTCTGGACATGTCCCTTCTGCCTCGTAGAAAGAGTGTCCTCTTCAGTCTGGACGTGGCACTGAAAGAAGTAGAAGGAGATTGACGGGATGGGGAGAGTGGGGAGAGTGTCTCAGGAGTTTGTTGCTTTGGTTAGAGGTGTGGCCAAAACACAGGCCTCTCTGTGAGGAAGATTTGAACCTTTGCAAGGAAAGTCTATTAGATTTCAAGTCCAACACCTTAACCACTTGGCCATCACAGCTGTGAGCTCAGCGGTGCTTGGGCACCAGCAAACAAAAGATCTGAGGGCCACATTGTCATTCCCTTCGGTGGGGCCCTGCTAGACTGTAGCTGTGAAAGCTTAAAAATCAACAAATGGTCCTAGAATGAGAGAATCCTGCCTTGTGTCCATGTTTGCTGTCCCAGAGAGCGGCCCCATAGCTAAGCTGGCCCAGGCACCTGCCAGGTCTGGGGGAGGTGAGGGATGCAGCCCCCAGTGGTGCCTGGCCAATGTGTCTGCTCTTCCCACCATCCCCCCTTATGTAGCTGGAGGCAGCTTCCTTCAGTTGAGCTTGGCCATGTCCTCACAGCAGGAAGCCAAAGGCAGCAAGAGCAGATTTCTGGCACCTAGTAAGGTGCTCTCTGGTAATAAAGGTTTTCTGTCAACTTTTAAGTTCAAAAAATATGAACAGGAACATAACACCAAGTATACATGTTGTGTCCAAATATATTTATAGCTGATTTAGACCAACTGACATTAACTGAGATTTTACAATGTATTCATCTCAATACATATGGATTCGTTGGGGGCCATAAAAGATAGATATTGCCAAATTACCTGTGGGGCCGTATTAAACCGGAACACGGGCCGCAATTGGCCTCCGGGCCGGACTTTGGACATGCCTGCCTTAGCCAAACAGTCTGACGTCAGGGCATCCAATTACAGAAATCGTCAATTAAATTTGGAAAAAAACAAAGCCTTATCAACAAGATGGCAGACAGGTACGAGGGAGTACATCTCCTGTCCCAACCAGCCCAATTAACACATACCAATAGCCCATCCTGTAGGCCTCTTCTCACGGGGTGACAGAAAGTTCACTCTGGTCTACGTGCTTGAGAGAAAAGCTGAAATGGTTTCTGATATACAAGATGGCTTCTAGCTAAACATAAAATAGCTTCTACACAGGGAACACGAGGCTTTTGTGTAACACACATCTCAGGTGGGATGGACTCTCACTGAGCCCAGACTGAGATGGACCCTAACGAGTGAATCTTGCTACCTCTGGGGTCTAGCAGCTTTTCACCCCAGCTTTGTGGGAGGCCAAGTAGGAAGGGGCCTCTGGAGGCTCATAGCCCGCTGGCCTGCTGTGTCTGTGGAAAGGGGGGAAGAGGACACATACTTCTCACTGGGGAACAGGGCGCATGGATCCCACTCGTTCCTGCAGAAAATGAAACAGGCTGAGCATTTTGCAGAGAACAGGCCAGAGCCCTTCTCCTGCCCCTGGAGAGATGGAAATGGGGCCGTTCCTTGTGGGGAAAGAAGTGGATGTGTCGGGAGTGGGGTTCGAGCACAAACCTCTCCACAGACCAGAACCCCACATTAGGGGCAAAAAAGAGCCTTGAGTCAGGCAGTGGAGAACACCTGGCTCCTGTTACGCTGAGATGGGATATTAGGAAACTTTTTCCATGCAGCCTGGCTAGATCAGTTGGTAGAGCATGAGACTTTTAATCTCAGGGTCATGTGTTCAAGTCCTTTGCTGGGCAGTACCCTTCTTTAACTCACATTCTCAGCCTGTGAGCAATTGGCTCTCAGTTTTCACCAGTGTTTTAGAAAGAAAAAGTCTAGTCCTGGGGTCCAGCTTTAGTAGAACCAAAGAGAGAACCAACTGCAGTTTCCATCTTCTAAGGAGAAGGGAAGAGAATTTTCTTCTCAGTTCTAGCCACATCAGCCCAGGGAGGAGAAAAAATAACCCTTCGCCGGCTGATTGTCCCCCGTCAGCTTCTGTAGCGTCACCTCCTTCCACAGCAGCTCCAGCTTTGAGCTACAAATCTCAAGGGGCTGGTGAGGAAATTAGGCGCTTCCCTGAGAACAAGAGGTGGAGTGTTCACAAGGAGCATCCCCCTCCCCTGCAGAGCAGGGTGTTAGAAAGAGCTAGGAACAGACCAGTCAGACAAGTTCCACCCCTCAAAATGTGTTTCTGTGGTGTAGTGGTTATCACGTTCGCCTAACATGCAAAAGGTGCCTGGTTCAAATCCAGGCAGAAACAGAGAGTCTTCTCTTATTGCGCTGCCCAGGTAACTGCAGCTGCTGCTGACCAGCCTGTTGATGAGCCCAACGCTCATGTGACCGGGGGGGGGGGGAGTAACGTCAGCTGATAATGCCCCTGGGTGGCAACCTGGGGAAGCCAGATAAATTAGGCCAGGCAGCTGCTTGTGCCTTGGCCTCCCCTGCCCTGGGAGGCTGGTGCATTGGGCCGGCTCTGCCTACTGCCTCCCTTGTGTGACTTGTCCAGTGTAACAGGCCACATGTCGGAAAAGCCTCTTCCCCCCCCCCCAAAAAAAAAGCAGAAGAAAAAGCTGCACAAATTGGGTTTTGAAGTTTGCGTAGCTTTTCCCAGAAGAGCAGTGTAGGGCAGACATAGCCTGAGTGTTGCTCAGCACTGGTAGGAGACAGGGAGGGATAAAACGATCGAATGGCACCTGAAGCCTTTCAGAACAGCTCCTAGCCCCAACCGCAAGAACCAGCCCTTCCCTCCATCCTCACTGGGGTCTGCTGGGAACTGTCTGGACTCAAGCCCACCCCAGTTTCACCCTAAGGATTGCCTGTTCTGTAAAAGCTGTGCCCTGGAAATGAGAAAGCAGCTAAAGTGACACTTGTGGGACTTGAACCCACAAACTTTGAATGTCTAGCTGGGCTCACATGAATCACTGCAGCTTAAAATAGTGATAGAAAAGTAGCTATGTTAGTTTAGGGTAGCTGAAACAAAATACAGAAAAATAGAGAAAAAAACAGTTTCTTGCCATTTCAGCCAGAAAGGACATTATATCAATGACTTAATTACCTGCATCCTGCTTCAAAAGCCTTTTAAAACTGCACTTTTAAGGGAATTCTCTGAACTGTTATTCATGCTAAAATTCGACACTTTACGGCGGGGTCCTAACAAAGACTCTAGTTATCTTACCCATTACAAAGATAGCTTCCCCAATTATCACCTCTAATATCATTAGCTCACAGACATTTACCTTCCCCCCCCCCCCGCATCCCCGTTCTGTTCTGAAATTTGATTTGTCCTTTTCATATGTGTTCGGTTTTTTTAATTGTATCCGTTGATATATATGGTTGTGACAATTTTCTTCCACTATTTGATCTGAGGAAGTGGGTCTGGCCCACGAAAGCTCATCATCTAATAAACCATCTTGTTAGTCTTTAAAGTGCTACGTAGTCCTGTATTTTGTTGCAGCTTAAAAGTCCAACATGCTTTCCATTGCACCACAGAGCCTGATATCTCCACTCTCTGCTTTGCAGCATGGCAATTGCTGGTGGCAAAGAAAGGGGAGCCAGGTCTGTCTCTTTTGGGAGAGCAGGTAGGAAGAGGGAGGGGGCCACTGAGCCCCTGACAGTGAAAATAAGGGATAAAAGCTGAGCTGCAGTTGGAGAATGTGGGCATTGATCCCACTGCCTCTCGCATGCTAAGCAAGCGCTCTACCACTTGAGCTAATTCCCCTATTGCATTTATAGAGCCCTTCTTGGAGGCTCTTCCCTTCTCCACAGAGACATCGGCCTTCTAGGTCAGTTAGTCGTGGGAAAGGAGAAGGCTCCGAAAAGGCCTCAAGGGCAACTCTCAAGGAGACTCCCTGCAGCAAAGCCATGAGGGTGGGGGGGCGCTGAGATGGCCCCTGCCCTGCAGTCTGTCCCACCTGGCCACTGTCATGGATTCTCTGTGAGGTCATCACCTCCCAACCTCCTTTAGCCAATAAGCTGAGGGGCTGCAAAAGGCCCTTGTGATGTCACTGCCACACCCACCCCTGCCCTCCAGGGCTAATGTCCTGCCCCAGGCAGCCCCTTTCCATGGCTGAGCTGCTCCCAGGGGTGAAAGTGACACATTTCTTACAGGGAGTCCTGGGAGATGAAGCAGCTGGAGAGAAGCCAGGAGAGCAGAGGCCAGCCTGAGAGCTGAGAGTCAGAGGTGCCCACTGCACTGTCACACCACAGGTCGTATGGTGTAAGGGGCAGCACTCAGGACTCTGAATCCTGCAATCTAAGTTCAAATCTCAGTGGGATCTACTAAGACTCAGCTGGTTGTTACAAGGTTCAGGTGTTTTGGCTTCCATGCCCTGAGGCTCAAAGAAGAGAGTTTTGTTCCTCTTGCTGGGTGTCTGAGGCCACTGGAGCTCCATCTCCAGACGGAGGAGGCCGGCGGGAAGGGCCTGATGCCATCACAGCTGCAGGGCAGGTCACCCACCTGAGCCCAGCCCGTGCTGGAGGCAGCCAGACAGTGTGAGCAGGTCAGAGAGGGGATTGGGGGAAGGGCCCTGAGTCCTGGCTCCCAGCCACGCACCTTGGCAGAAAGACCAAAGGCCCCTGCACAAAGTGCATTGTGGGAATAAGAGTTGGGGCAGCAGGAAAGGGGCTGGCCCCTCAGCACCAGGGCGCAGGCAGGAGAAGATGGGAGTGAATCCTGCTACCTCTGCCATGGCTTGGCCCAGGAGGGCTGGGGTCTAGCAGCTTTTCGCCCCAGCTTTGTGGGAGGCCAAGTAGGAAGGGGCCTCTGGAGGCTCATAGCCCCCTTGTCTGCTGTGTGTGTGGAAAGGGGGGAAGAGGACACATACCTCTCACTGGGGAACAGGGCGCATGGATCCCACTCGTTCCTGCAGAAAATGAAACAGGCTGAGCATTTTGCAGAGAACAGGCCAGAGCCCTTCTCCTGTCCCTGGAGAGATGGAAATGGGGCCGTTCCTTGTGGGGAAAGAAGTGGGTGTGTCGGGAGTGGGGTTCGAGTTCAAACCTCTCCACAGACCAGAACCCCACATTAGGGGCAAGAAAGAGCCTTGAGTCAGGCAGTGGAGAACACTTGGCTCCTGTTACCCTGAGATGGGATATTAGGAAACTTTTCCCATGCAGCCTGGCTAGCTCAGTTGGTAGAGCGTGAGACTCTTAATCTTAGGGTTATGGGTTCAAGCCCTATGCTGGGCAGTGCCCTTCCTTAACCCACAGACTCTGGTGCTGATTGTGGAATAAAAGCACTTTATCTTTAAACAGCTGCCATGTGAATGTACCTGAAAGTCACAAGGATCAATGATCTTTGTGAAAGGCAGGTGGCCAGTAATTAGAGCCCCAGGTATGTTGTGTGCACAAAGGAAGGTAGGAATGTGCACTGGGCAGTCTGATAATGGTGCTTAGTGAAAAGTAATAGGTGTAATCGCAGTGCGCAGGAGGGTTTTTCTTGTGCAAGAAGGGGCAGTGTAGACGCTCCTTCTTGTGCAAGAGTCTCTTCTGAAAAAAGTGGTGGCAGCTTATTAGCTATGCAAATGAGGCTCAGCAATATTCCACACTTAGCCTCATTTGCATATTACTCATGCAAGAAGCTACAAGTGTAGAAGCACAGGTGTCCCTTCTGATGGGTCAGGCACGTTCTTCTCAGGAGTCTCAGAGTTTGGGTACCTTGTTGCCTTAGGAAGGGGTGTTACCAAAACACAGGCCTCACTGTGAGCAGGATTTGAACCTACAGAGGGAAACCCTATTGGATTTTTAGTCCAACACCTTAACCACTCAGCCATCACAGCTCTGAGTCCTAGTAGCTCAGGGAAACCGGTAAATAATCTCAGTGCCAAGGCCTGACGTCACCTGACAGAATTCACACAGCAAACCATTTCAACGGTCGTACAGAGGGGTCCTGGGCGCTCTGGTCTGAGGCTGCCTTGGAGGTGAGTTCAGCTTCCAGGTCTCCCTCCTCCTTCTTGGTCTTCTTCCTTCCTTTCCCTTTCCCTCCTTCTTCCTCTTCTCTTCTCCCCTTTTCCTTCTTCTCCCTGGTCTCCTTCTTGGACCCCAGTTTATATAGTGATAATTTAGTCCTGCTTAACCAATTATTTTAGTTTAATGTTACTAACCAAAGCTAACATACTATTATGATTTACCTAACCAATCATACTTCACCGCCTTTGTTGATTTTCCCCCAGCAACATTAATGATACAGCCGACAGAAACAGCTACAAACCAGACAGCGATCACACAGACAAACAATAGGAAAGTGAGGACAATAATCATAGAATGCCGACTGCACAAACACAACTCTTGCTAAGCAGTGTTTTGCCAGACAAAGTGCTGTTAACTAAGTTCTCTCTACCCATCCTTAGATCTCTTTCTTACTTGGTGACAGTGGGGGTCAATAGGATCAGACCCCATGGTCACAGCCTAGTGTGACCCTATTGAAATGCCACTTAGATGGAACGTGAGCCCAGTCTCTACAGTTAATTGCTGCTGTTCTGCAGTCTGCTTTAGTTTAGATCTGCCAAATAGCTAGAGGTCTTTCAATGGACACACATTGTTACAGAACCTTTCCAAGCATAAGACACCCAGACCCACAATCAACACAACTGCAAAAGGACTCAAACCCTCAGTCTTTTGACCCAAAGTCAGATGCCTTATCTTTTAGGCTACACAGTCCTATTTAGGAATGGATATTTTGAAGTGTGTAAGAAGGGAACAGTCTAGCTAGCCCCCCCCCCCCCCCCGCTTTGTTCTGCCAAAGCCGGTTGGGTGGGGTGGGGCTGGTTATGGGGAGGCAGAGTCCTGTGCCTGTCTCAGGGTATCCCAGGGAGGCTCCTTGCAGCCCAGGAGAAGAAGGGGGCTCTGGGTGGAAGGAAAACAAGCAAAGCTGGTCCGAGTGGCCATGAGCCAGAACTCCAGTTCAGCCTAGTTAAATCACTGCTGGCTCATGTAGGTCCCATGGGCTGTGTCTCGACGGGCCAGTTTTTCCGGAAAATCAGCTGCTTTTCCAGAAAAATTTGCCAGCTGTCTACACTGACCACTTGAATTTCTGCAAAAGCGCTGACTTCCTACTGTAAGAAATCAGTGCTTTTTGTGGAAATACTGTGCTGCTCCCATTCGGGCAAAAGTCTTTTTCCAAAAGACTTTTGCACAAAAGGGCCAGTGTAGACAGAGATTTCTTTTTTGCAAAAAAGCCCCAATCGAGAAAATGGTGATCGGGGCTTTTTTGCGGAAACGCGCATCTAGATTGGCCACGGACGCTTTTCCGCAAAAAGTGCTTTTGCGCAAAAGTGTCCTGCCAATCTAGACGCTCTTTTCTGAAAATGCTTTTAACGGAAAACTTTTCCGTTAAAAGCATTTCCGGAAAAACATGCCAGTCTAGATGTAGCCATGGTGTAAGAAGCAGCACCCAGAACTCTGAATCATGTGATCCGAGTTCAAATCTCAGTGGGACTTGCTGGGGTTGGGCTGGTTGCTGCAAAACCCTCCAACTTTATGAGCTTTGGGCTCCTTATCTGCAGGCTCCCCAGAGAGAGAGTTCTGTGTCTGATGCCCCCTGGAGCTCAGTCTGATGCTATGGTCTGCCTGGCTGAGATGGGCTGGGCCCTAAAACTTAACCTGCCTGGAGCTTGCTGCTTACCCTTGTGGTCTCTTGTGTGGTCCCCAGGAGCTGCCAGGCTCTGACTCTTGCCCCCCTGGCGCTAACTGGTGCCCCCCCCCAAACAATCTTTTAAATGGGTCTTTCTGGTCCCTCTCAGGGTGTTTTTCTCCTCAGCAGCAGCGCACAAGAGAGAAGCTGTTGCCAGTGGCCCTGCAAGACAAGATGAGCTTTGCCTGCCCCCCTCAGCCTGACTCGTTACTTGGCCCCATTCCTGCCTCTCTTCCCAGTGGCTGAAAGGGGCTGCGGCTGCTGCTGGCAGGGAACAAGCTGGGAGGCAAGGTGCTGGCAGCAAGAGATTCCGGCTGCCTCTTTGCCCTGGGTCTCAGTGCGCCATGCCGGCCACCAGCCACCTTGACCAAACCTCAAAGCATCTGGACTAGTGAGCCCACATCACAGTGAGTTGCTAGTGGCCCTGTCAGAGAAGAGGCACCTTTCTGAAAGGGCCATTTGTGAGATCAGCTTCCGAAGGCCAACTAGCTCAGTTGGTTAGAGCGTAGTGCTAATAATGCCAAGGTCATGGGTTCAAGCCCCATGTTGGCCACATGGTTGTTCACTGCAGTGACTACTCTCCCTCTTTTTCTCTCTCTCCCCTCCCCCTAGACACAGTCTTTAGCTGCCTACTATGGACAGGGAAGCAGAAACAGGCAAAAGGCTGAGAGCTTTGCAGGACTCAGGCCAGAGAACTGGTAGGAGGAGGATCCAGTCTCCACAGACCCAGTGGCTAAATGGGTCTGGCCAGCTTTCCCCTAATGGCAGGGAAAACTCTTCTCTTCCCTCCATTGTCCCCAGTGGGGTGACCTGATCTCAAATTCCTGCTGCTGCAGTGGCTGGCCCATGGCTCCTCCAGCCCAAGCCACAGAGGGAGGCTCCATATGTCCAGGTGATGGGACCATGTGCCCAGCCCACAGAGCTGCTGCCAACCACCTGGTCACCTGCTTCAGTGGCCCAGCAGCCCCTCTCCCAAAACCTGCTCCTGCTCAAGGCCCCCCTGAACCCACCCAGGCTCCTGCTCCTCTGACTCTGCACTAGCCAGACCACATCTCAGTGAGTCGCCCGTGGCCCCATCAGAGACGAGCTCTGGGCAGCGGCAGAGACGTCCCTGCAGCTGCCTGTGGGGTCTTTCCCAAAGGGCCCCTCGTGGGCTGCTGGCTCAGCTGTTTAGAGCTTGATGCTGATAACGCCCAGGTCGTGGGTGCAAGCCCCATGCTGGCCACAGGGGTGTCTGGTTTGGTGACCTGCCTTTGTGTAGCTGCCTGCTATGGACAGGGAAGGAGAAAGAAGCCCTGGGAGGTGAAGCAGCAGGAGGGAAGCAAGGAGCAGAGTGTCAGCTGCCAGCCGAGAGTCACAGGTGCCCTCTGCCTCCTGGGACCGCCCCTCCCTGAGCCCCCAGCCCCCTGTCTCTCACCGTGTGCCCCTTGGGGAGTCCACTCGCTCTGGGCTCCGGGGGCCTCCCGCTCCCACAGGGAATGACACAGCCCTGTGCCCTCGCCCAGAGCCACTCCTAGCCCATGTGAAACAGGAGGGTTCATTGAGCGTCTGACACAGCACAGGGACCCAGGCAGGCAGCAGGGGCTGCGGGTGAGGAGTGAGGGCACCAGAGGGGGCAGGGAAACAAGTAGCACCAAGACTCTTGCCACCAGGGTCTGGCCACCCGACTCCCTGCCCAGGCTGCTGGGCCCCCGACCACTTCAGCTGCCAGGTCAGCCTGGGAGCTAAGGCAGGAATGGGGGGAAGGAGCAAGTCAAACTGCAGGTGGCAGGAAACACCAGTCTCGCCTTCCTGGGCCGGGCACGACGGCATCATGTTTGTGACACGGCTGCCAGACATCCCGGACAGTTAATAACCGACTAGAGGGGTTTATGGGTAGCTCAGTGTGGGGAACCTGAGATGAAATATTTAAAGGTCCCTGGTTCAATCCCAGGCTTTGCCATGTCTCTCGGTGCAGCAGGGCCCTGTCTGGTCCCCTTGCTGTGCTAGTGCCCTGTGACATCCCCTCATCCATCTTAGCCACAGCCCAGCACTGGAAACTCCCGTCCATCTGATTAACCCCCTTCACTTCCAACCCTCCCTCAGAGTCCTTGCTTTCTTGGCTAAAGTCCCCTCCCTTGTGCGTGTGGCTGGCAGGGGTTACTAGATGGATCCATTTACATGTAGCTTCACTGAAACCCCCCTTGGTGGCCTGCGCCTAGGTCAGTCCGTGTCACTGGCTCAGGGGTTTCTCCCCCCAGCGCGCTGCAGAGAAAGCCCTTGTGTGTTAAAGGGCCTCAGGGAGCCCAGAAACCAAGTTAAAAATAAACCAAAAGGAAACATTTTTGCGCCCAGTGGAACTCCTTGCCAGAGGATGTTGTGAAGGTGAAATCTACAAGAAGGTCCAAAATAGAACTGGAATATTTAATGCAGGAAAGGTCAATCAATGGCATTTAACCAGGATGGACAGGGCAGGTGTCCCTAGCTGGTGTATACCAGAAGCTGGAAATGGGCGACAGGAGGGATCACTTAATAACTGTCTGTCCTGAGGATTCCCTCCGGACAATGAAATTGGCTGCTGTCATGAGACAGGATCCTGGGCTAGTTGGACAACTCACATGACTCAGTCTGGCTGCTTTGATGTTCTGTTTGGTTTCTGTTCTTGTCGCCTCTGGGCAAGGGAGAATGGACCTGCCACCCCATCCTGAAGTGGACAGAAAATGGCCTGTGAAAGGCTAGTGTAGGTGAGCAAAAAGACAAGTTTCATGTGTCCCTGATGGTCTAGTGGTTAGGATCCAGCACTCTCACTGCTGTGGCCTGGGTTCGATTCCCAGTCAGGGAAACCAGCCTGTGGTTTCATGTGACAGCTACCTAGTCTCTATTCTCACCTATGTGACAGCAGCTGTGACCAAAGAAGTTACTTCAGGCTCCTTCCCACCTCTCTGGCACTGCTGAGACAACACTTGCCATTTTCAGAAGGGGCAGAGCTGGGTCACTCAAACTGCCCTTTCCCTCTCCCATGTCGGCAGCCCTGCAGGAAGCTCTGTGGCACACACAGCACTAGCCTGTGTAGTCAGGTTGGTACAAGATCCATTGGTTCAGTTTGGTTGTTGAAGGAGACAGAACTTGCTGCAGCCTCAGTACCCTGCGGAAATGACCCATCAGGCCTGGGCCCCTTGGAGAGGCAACGATTCCCCACTGGCCAGGGCAGAGCCTCCCTCTGACACAGTCATGGAGCCTTCTCCCCCTGGTCCTGCCTCCCCCTTCACTCTGCTCTCACTGCTCGGTGCTGCCAGGGAGGGGCCTCACTGCTCATCAGTGTTTCTGTTCCAGGAGCAGGGTGAGTTTCATCTTGTGCACCAATATTGAGTCTGTGGGTGCCTGTTCGGGGGTGAGCCCCTGCGGTGCCTGCCAGTTACTAACAGTTACTAACAAATATCTTAGCTACACGTTATGGGAGAAAGACACTAACCCAAGGGATAATTAACACTGGGCTGCGGCTGGGCTGCGGCTAGTCTCTGCCTCCCGCAGGGCCACTAGGGAACAGATGGGAGACAAGGCATAAGGCAGATCCAAGGGGCTGGCTAAATCCAGTGTGAGAAGCAAATGGAAAAAGACGCAGCAGCAGGTGAGAGAACATCATGAAAACATCAGGATCAGGACCAGAGCAGTTTGGCTATGTCTACATTGGCAAGATTTTGGGCAAAATCTTGCCGCCTGTCTACACTGGCCACAAGTATTTACGCAAGAACAGTGAGTTTGTAATGTACAAAATCAGTGGTTCTTGCGCAAACACTCTGACGCGCCCACTCACGGATAAGCCCTCTTGTCAAGTATTCTTGCGCAAGAGGGCCAGTGTAGACAGCAACGTTAATTTCTTGCACAGCAAAGCCCAATGGCTAAAATGGCCAGCGAACCTTTCTTAAACAAGAGAGCATCTACACTGGCACGAATGCTTTTGCACAAAAGCACATGCCAGTATAGATGCTCTCCTGTACAAATGCTTTAATGCAAAAATTCTTGCATTAAAAGTATCTGCACAAAGTCATACCAGTGTAGATGTAGCCTACAAGTAAATCCAGAAATTAAACAAAAACCAAGACAAAACAATAAAGTGAAATCCCCATTCCTCTCTACTGCAAAACTAATTTTGAACATTAGCTAACCACTCAGCCTGTGTTCTCTTCCTCCAGCTTCCCAAAAAGAAAGAAAGAACAATCATCAACAGCAGACAGCAATTACATTAAAGCAATACTGTCTGCTTGCCTCATGCTCAGAAGAGAACACTGTCACTCATCCTCATGGATAGCGAGACCAACCACTTTCAGCTGTATTTCTCTAGTTACCAACTATAGGAATGATCCCTGAAAGTACAGTCTTATTAACACCCGCTTCCCTACACACCCACACTCATGTGCATTCACTTTCTCCTCATGAGGAATGTTTTCAAACAACACTTAGAAAACTAAAAAACAGAAATAATCTCAGCAAAGTGCTTGTCCCATTCAAACACACTCCACCAGGTTTAGAAATCTGCATATTAGAATATGCTCCATGTCCCTGTTTACAGAAACACGCCTCCTGATTAGCATGTGGAGCACCTGGCAGCCAATCAAAATCTCCTGGTCTACGTCTACACTGGCACCCTTTTCCCGAAAAGGGATGCAGATGAGCCAAGTCAGAATTGCAAATGCAGCGGGGATTTAAATTTTCCCCGCTGCATTTGCATGAACATGGCTGCTGCTTTTTTCCGGCTCGGGGCTTTGCCGGAAAAAAGTGCCAGTCTAGACGGGATCTTTCGGAAAATAAAGCCTTTTCCAGAAGATCCCTTATTCTTCTTAAAATCAGGAAAATTTAAATCCCTGCTGCATTTGCAATTCTGACTTGGCTAATCTGCATCCCTTTTCCGGAAAAGGGTGCCAGAGTAAACACAGCCCTGCTGTTTCATCCTGAAACTGCAGTTCCTGGGGCTACTCTAAGTCAGTGGTAACAAACTGCCAGTCCGCAGACCAGCAAGGGGCCAAGAACCCCTGCCTGCCGGGCAGAAGTGGAAAGTAATAAAGTAGAAATACTTGATCACACTACTCAAGACCTTTTTTGGGTATTTGTACTTTACTCAAGTAATTTATTTTTGTTGCACTTTCATTTTTATTCAAGTTATTTTATTTTTTATAGACAATATTGTACTTTTTACTCCACTCCCATGTCCAGAGGCGCTGGGTTACTCACGACTTACATCGTTCTGATTTGCTAAAGCCCAGCTGCATGTGCAAGAACCAGTCATCCAAGAAACAGCCAATCCAAAAGCACAATGCCCCTGCCAAGGAAGAAGCCTTTTAATAGCTGCTCCAACACCTTGTCATTCAAACCCAGTATCCCTGCAGGCCCTGCCAGCCTGAGACCTGAGCGAGCAGGGCGGCTGCCCAGGGCTCTGTGCTGAGCGGGTGATATGAGCAGTCTCATGTGACCTTACCTGGGGCCAGGCAGCTAAACAGGAGGGAACCCAGCAGCCGGGGTCAGGGAGGACAGAGACACTTACTTGTGCAGGGTGAATCCTCTGCTCTGGTGGGTGGGTGCCGGGGGCAGGGGCTCCCCATTCCCCCTGGGACAGAGGTCCCTGTAGAAGCCCTGTGGGGGGGGGGGGCAGGCTGTGCTGGAAGAGGCTGGGGGTGGGCGGCCGAGGGGGGTGGGGATTGAAGAAGCATCTGTGTGGGCACTTGGGCAGCCAGCTCGTCAGTGAGCAGCAGAGCACACGGGCCCAACACCCCCCAGCCGAGCCCCCCAGCTGCTCTCCCAGGGCTGTGGCCGACCAGCCTGCACTGCTGCCAGCCCGGGCTCAGCTCTGCCAGCAACCTGCCCAGTTGCCTCTCTGCCAGGGGCTGCAGACGTATCTGCTGGGGTAGAGAGGAGGGACGTGTCTGCCCAGCCAATGTGAGGGGTGCGCCTTTGGGACAGAGAATTTCTGTCCCATCTCCTTGTTTTTTGTCTTGTCCCAGTGGCCTAATGGACAAGGCACTGGCTTCCGGAGCCAGGGGTTGTGGGTTCAAGTCCCACCTGAGGTATAGAGCTGTGACCTTCTGGGGTTTGATTTTGAAGCACTGTTTTGCTTTTCCCCATGGGAACTGAGAGATGGTTTCCCAAGAAGTGTCACATCCCATAGGACAGCAGCTGTCTAGTCCCACCAGCTCCAGGAGTGACTCAGACAGAGCGAGGGGGCTGGAGCAGAGCAGGGCCTGTCTGGTGACAAGGCAGAGCCTGAGGAGGGGCAGCTCTGGCAGAGGCTCAGTAGGAGCCAGGGGGGAGCTACTTGGCCTGGCCCTTTTACAAAGCCCTTGAGCATGGGGCTGGCTTTGGGGGAAAGTTCCCTCAGCGATGGGATGGGGAGGAGGTTGGGCTAGGAAGGCGCCGTTCTCCCTGCTCTTGCCCCCAGATGACATGGCTGCCAGGCCTGGGTGCGGGCAGACTGGCAGTTGCTGCACCAACACGGGCAGGAGTCCCCACTGATGTGGGGGGAGGCAGCCCCACCAGCAGGCACAAGGCTGGGCCAGCATACGGGGGGAGGTGTTCGACTGCGTTTCCCTGCTGACATGGAGCTGGGATGCCAGGTGTCTGGATTTGAACCAGACAGTCCAGTATTTGAGCTTTCTGATCAGGAAACAAACTGAGAAAATAGAAATGTCCGGTATTTTCTAAATAACAATAATGTCGATTGTGGTGTCATGTCAAGTGTCTCTGGTATTTTTGTAGAAACCATCTGGCAGCCCTACACGGAGCCCAGGTGACAGGACACCTCCTAGTACTCACTGCTGCTAGCAACACCCTCACACCACTCCTCACAGCTCCCCCCACCATGGGGCAGGCAGGAGGGGATTGTTCCCCCCAACTGACAGAGGGAGGGACAAAGGCTGAGAAAGGCAAAGGGCCTTGTCTGACCTCACACAGCCAGTCTGGGGCAGCGCTGGGCACAGGACCCAGATGCTGAAACTCCCCCTCAATCTGGAGTTTCACACCCTGACTGATCAGAATAACGTGACCTCCAGTGAGATAGAGCCCCACAGCCCCGCCTAGGGATGGCTCAGCCAGTGGGTTAGAAGCACCGGGACACAGAGAGACTCAGGAGCTGCTCAGAGACAACCACTGGCGAGAAACAGAACAATTCCCCGAGCAGACGATTGGTTCTGGCTCATTTGCTGGGACTTAAGGAGAACAAGGAAGTCCTGAGTCTCCTCCCTGTGACTTCCTCCCAGCTCAGCCAATCAGAACTGGGACTAGAACTGGAAGGCTGTGTCCGCACTGATGGGCTGTGTCTACACTGGCGGGTTATTGTGCAAGAAGGGCCGTTCTTCCGCAGAGCATCCACACGGCCCACTCGCTCTTGTGCAAGAAGTTTTACAGTAAAGCGTGGTAAGAAAGGGCTTCTTGCGCAAGAGCTACGCTCTTTTCTAACAGGTGTAAGTCCTCTTGTGCAAGAGGGCAGTGTGGATGCAGGACAAGGGTTTCTTGCCCTATAGCTAAAATGGCCATCAGAGCTTTCTTGCACAGGAGAGCATCCACACAGCCATGGATCCTCTTGCACATGGCAAGATGCCACCAGACATAGCCAAAGGGACCTTCAGAGATGAAGTCCAGTCCCCTGCGATGGTAGCAGGGCAAATCACAGTCCAGATGGATGTCTCTGCAAAGCAGGGAGCTACCAGGAGTGGGGTTTGTAAGTCCTCTTGTGCAAGAGGGCAGTGTGGATGCGGGACAAGGGTTTCTTGTGCAAGAAAGCCCTATAGCTAAAATGGCCATCAGAGCTTTCTTGCACAGGAGAGTATAGATCCTCTTGCACAAAAGCACATCTCACACATGCCACCAGACATAGCCAAAGGGACCTTCAGAGATGAAGTCCAGTCCATAGCAGGGCAAATCACCATCCAGATGGATGTCTGTCCAAAACAGGAAGCTACCAGGAGTGGGGTTTGAACCCACACAGACAAACATCTATTGGATCTTAAATCCAACAACTTAACCACTCGGCCATCTTGGTGATAGAAGAAAGGCTAGATGTGTGCAAGTTCTCTCTCCCAAATAGCCCAGGGACTCGTTCTCAGAGCATCTTCCCGGCCCATCCCTGTGCCAGGGCTTCCCACTGAAAGGGTGAGAAAGCCTCCCCCTCTTCCCTAGTAAGGAGGGAAGCAGGGAAAAGGGAAACCAAACAAGACAAAACCCAACGTCCCCAGGGATTCCGAGGGACAAAGGCCTGGTGGGGAAAATACCCCCCGCCCCCGACCTTCACCTAGGCTATGTCTACACTCCCAGCTTCTTGCACTAGAAATATGCAAATGAGTCTAAGTTTAGAATATAATGGAGCCTCATTTGCATACCTAATGAGCTGCCATTTTTGTAGAAGCAGTTCTTGCACCAGAGAGAGCTGTCTACACTGCCCCTTCTTGTGCAAGAAATCCCCTCTTTTGCAATGCCACTATTCCTGAAAATAATCGTCGTAGCGGCCTTGCACGAGAGGGTTTTTCTTGTGCAAGAAGGGGCAGTGTAGACAGCTCCTTCTGGAGCAAGAGCCTCTTCTGCAAAAAAGGTCACTCATTAGGTATGCAAATGAGGCTCGGCGATATTCGACGCTTAGCCTCATTTGTATTTTTCTCACGCAAGAATCTGTGAGTGTAGACAGAGCCCTAGTGTTTTCCCTGCCTTGCATTTGGCCAGCCCCCATGGATCAGGCCAGTGTTTCCAAATCTTTTTTTTATACCATGGATTGCCAAACCCATTCACAAATTTTTGAACGACCGGTAATATTACATTTACATATCTGCATATCCATTATGCAAATAACAAATCTGCAAATATGGAAATAAACTGTTGCCGGTCCCTAACAGATCAGTGTTTGCAGATATCTACACTTAAAAAAATTCACAGAAACAATTCCCCTCAGGCTGCTGGAGGGGGCAGCTCCTCCCCCAGGGGGACTGGAGCCTGCAGAGGGAGGGGCGCAGGGAGAGGCACCCACAGAGGCAGGGGGCATTTGGGACACCCTGGTTATAAACTTCAGAAATTTTGTCGGGGGCAGAGCAGTCGGTGCCCTCAAGTGCCACCACCAGGCACCTCTGCCCCCCCTCCTGCCCCATGGGTGTGGGGGAGCTCCCGTTGTATCTCCCCCCTTCCTTCCGTACAAGCCCTGCCCTGTGTCTCCCCTTTCCCAGCCAGGCTGCTCTTGCTCCCCCAGTCTCCTCCCAACCTCCCCTGCCCCCTTTCCTTTCCTGTGACCCCCCCCCCCCAAGTTTCCCTCCATTGCACCCCTGCTCCCAGCCACCCCATGTCTGGCATGATCCCTCCAACCTCCCTTCAGCACCTCCTGTCTCCCCTTCCTGCCCCACCTCACACGTCCCTGTTCCCTTTCACTTCTCTTATCTGCCCCACCCCTCTGCCTGTGCTGGGCACTACCTGGACTCAGGCCTCCCCAGTGTCAGCCTAAGGGCTCTGGAGAGACATGGTAGCTTTGGGGCTGGGCTGCTGCACAGCTTAGGGCAGGGGTGGGCAGTGACTTTTGATGTGGAACCACTCCCAGGGCTGCACTTTTCCATGCTATTAATGGAGGAGGTGGGGGTCTGGGATGCAGGTTGGTGCAGACAGGAGCTTGGGGCAGAGGACTGGGGTGCAGGAACAGTTCCAGGAGGTTGGGTTGTGACCTGGGGCAGAGGATTGGGGTGCAGGATCTGGAAGGGGTAAGGGATCAGGATGGGGGCAGAGGGTTTGGTTTACATGGGGTACCAGTGGGTTGAGGGAAGGGAGGGGCTGGGGTGCCAGAGGCAGGCTCTGGCTGGGAGACTTACCTGGCTCACTCCTGGCCAGCAGCCCAGCACATTTCTCAGGCAGCCTGCCCTGCCCCCACACAGGCTCTCAACCTCCGTTAGCCAATAAGCTGAGGGGCTGCGAAAGGCCCTTGTGATGTCACTGCCACACCCACCCCTGCCCTCCAGGGCTAATGTCCTGCCCCAGGCAGCCCCTTTGCATGGCTGAGCTGCTCCCAGGGGTGAAAGTGACACATTTCTTACAGGGACTGTTCTATTGGGCAGAACACTGCTGGGGGCGGATACGTGTCTATTTGAGGCAGGTTCCTCACTCCCACCTCCCAGACACGTACTGTGGCACAAAGACTAACGGTCCCTGCACAAAGTGTGTCACAGGGATAAGCGTTAGCCCCGGGAACAAGCATCGCCCTTCAGAAGAGACACCCCTGGTATGGAGCCAACAAGCCCAGGAGACACCCACCTCAGGATCCCCAGGCACTGACACAGACTCCCTGGCACAGGAGAATCCCAAGCCTCAGTTCTGCTGGCCAGAGTTTTCTCCTCTTCTGTTTCTTGTCAGCTCCCTGCAAAACACCTCACAACGTTAGATGAGGGTGAGTGGGGATAAACCCAGCTGGGCTGTAGAGCGGCTGTTAGATGGGGAAAGAGAGGTGCTCCCGCCGCCTCCCCGAGCAACTCACACATGTAAGAAAACTGCCATTGGAGATGTCTGCATGGGTGTCAGGATGGCCGAGTGGTCTAAGGCGCCAGACTCAAGGACCTGTCTTTCCCTTAGTTGGGCGTTCTGGTCTCCAAATGGAGGCGTGGGTTCAAATCCCACTCCTGACACATCTTCTTTTCTTAAATCATCTCTTTTATGTCTAGAGAGGTGACCTCATTTCCTCATTTCTCCTGACATTGTAGGAGCCCTTGCTCCTCCCACATGCTCAGGAAAGCATTTCTCTTAGGCTGCATCTACACAGCAGCGTTCCTTGGGCATAACGGCCATTATACTGCAATAACAATGGGAGCGTCTACACAGCAATTCCATTATTCCGACGTCTGTAACACACCATCCAGACCAGTGGTCTGAGGAGCCAGGAGGTTTCCAGGCTGCAGACAGCCAAACCCACAGGCAAAGACAAAGCAAAGTCCCAGCCACTTCCTGCTCAGCCCAGTGGGGTCTCTGTGTGGCCCCCAGACCTTTTGTTTGCCATTCCTCAGGTGCAGGGGCCCAGATTCAGCAACACTCACAGGCCCCACAGGAGGAGGCTGGTTTCCTGCTTCACCCCACGGCCCAGCAATGAGCCCACAGACTCCCCCTGTGCTCTGGAAGCCAGGTTAGTCATGTGAATTGGGTGGGGGTAGGTAACATCAGGCCTGGGCACTGGGATTATTTACCAGTTTCCCTGGGGGCCCTGCTGTTTTCACAGCACAAATATCTTTCCCATCACCCCGAGTCGTCCCTTTCCCAAGCTGAGAAGAAGAAGTTCCATGAACTCCTGGGAGCTGCTGTTCCAAAGAAGAGGCATTTCCCGTGGAAAAGATGGCCAAGACCAATCCCCTACACAGTACCCCAGAAAATACCAATGGACACTGGGCGCTTGTAAAGCTCCCTCTCAGGCAGCGCTACGGAATGGATCCAGCTGGCCATCGGGCTGACTAACGCCATCAACAGACGAGTCCCAGTGAGACTTCTCAGCCCAAGTGCAAAGACTGTGGAGTCTCCCACTCCCAGCCCAGGGGCAGAGGGGCAGCGCCCTGAGGAGGCGGGTCCCGAGGCAGCAGAAACCTTTGAAGGGAACGGAGACGTAAGGTCAGAAGGAAGGAGAACGAGTCACCTCTTCCCAGGAGAGATGTGGTGGGAAACTACCAGATCCGGTGCAGATCTCACACATGGCAGGGGGGATGTGCTCTTGCGCAACATGCCACCACAGCCAAAGGGACTTTCAGAGATGAAGTCCAGTCCATAGCAGGGCAAATCACCATCCAGATGGATGTCTCTCCAAAACAGGAAGCTACCAGGAGTGGGGCTTGAACCCATTCAGACAAACATCTATTGGACCTTAAGTCCAACGCCTTAACCACTCGGCCATCCTGGTGATGAAGAGAAAGGTAGACGTGTGCAAGTTCTCTCCCCAAATACCCCAGGGACTCGCTCTCAGAGTATCTGCCTGTCCCATCTCTGTGCCAGGGCTTCCCTCCGAAAGGGTGAAAGAGCTGCCCCCTCCTCCGCAGAGAGGGTTTTTCTTGTGCAAGAAGGGGCAGTGTAGACGCTCCTTCTGGTGCAAGAGCCTCTTCTGCAAAAATGGTGGCTCATTAGGTACGCAAATGAGGCTTAGTGATATTCGACGCTTAGCCTCATTTGCATATTTCTCATGCAAGAATCCGTGCGTGTAGACGTAGCCCTAGTGTTTGCCCTGCTTTGCATTTGGCCAGCCCCCATGGATCAGGCCAGTGTTTCCCAACCATTTTTTTTTATACCATGGACAGCCAAGCCCATTCACAAACTTGTGCCAGACCAATAACATTATATTTACATATCTGCATATACATTATGCAAATAACAAATATGCAAATATGGAAATAAACTGTTGCCAGTCCCTAACAGATCAGTGTTTGCAGATATCTACACTTCAAAAATCACAGAAACAATTCCCCTCAGGCTGCTGGAGGGGGCAGCTCCTCCCCCCGGGGGACTGGTGCCTGCAGAGGGAGGGGCGCAGGGAGAGGCACCCACAGAGGCAGGGGGCATTTGCGACACCCTGGTTATAAACTTCAGAAATGTTGTTGGGGCAGAGAAGTTGGTGCCCCCAAGTGTCACCACCAGTCACCTCTGCCCCCCCTCCTGCCCGATGGGGGTGGAGGAGTTACCGTTGCCCCCTTTCACTTTCTATGACCCCCCCGAGTTTCCCTCCATTGCACCCCTGCTCCCAGCCACCTCATGCCTGGCATGATCCCCCCAACCTCCCTTCAGTGGCTCCTGCCTCCCCTTCCCGCCCCACCTCACACGTCCCTGTTCCCCTTCACGTCTCTTATCTGCCCCCACCCTCTTCAGCCACCTCCCCACTCTCTCTGGGATGGTTCCCCCTGCCCGGCATGATCTGGTAGCAGCTTCCCTGGCCCCAGGCTGGGATCACAGCCCCCTCTGCTGAGAGCAGCCCATGGCCAGATCCTCCCACTGCAGCCCTGGGGGGGCCTGCTCTCTGGGAAGGGGAGGCGGTGCTATACCCAATGCTGGGGCTCAGGGATACACCAGAGCTGGGCCCTGCAAGCAGAGGGCAGCAAAGGAGCCAGGCTGAGGCTTTGCAGGGAGCTGGCCGGGGACCTGGCAGGAGGAGGCTCCAGCGAGCACAGAGCCTGCGCAGGGCCAGCCTGCTGGGAGGGGAGCAGGAGCATCCAGCACCATTCAGGCCAGCGGCAGCCGACACTGGGGGAGCTCTGAGACTCCCGGGCAAAGGCCTCCAGCCCCACAGCCCTGGGGTTAGGTGGCCCTGGAACCAGGCCCCCTGGAGTATCATTGTGGCCAGGGGGCTCTAACCCACAGGGGGGCTGGCCCCAGAGCCCAGGGCCTGGGAGTCTGGTCAGCAAGTGAGACTCGCCCGTCAGTCCAAGCTGCTTTCTCCCCGGCTGCCGTTCCTGCCTGTCCCGTGCCAGCGCCGCACGCAGGCCAGTGGGGCAGGACGGGGGGTGTCAGTGGGGCCCTGCTCTCAGACCGTCCCTCACAGGCCCTGTGGGCTGCTGGAGGGCTGAGCCCGTCACCCAGGCCTGGCGCGGGGATGGACCATGGGGCACGTTTCCCCCTGTGAGCGTGTGCGGGGGCAGGAGGGAGCCATACGGGCCCGGCTGAAGGTTTTGTGCTGGGGCTGGAGGCTTGAGCCCGAGCTGTCGGCCTCAGCGGGACTTGCTCCTCCCCCCTCTCCTGCCTTGCTGCCTCCTTTGGCCAGCAGTGCTCAGGGGCAGCCGGGAGAGCCGGCACCAAGGGCAGAGGAGGCCGAGGCACAAGCCCCTCAGAGGGGACAGGCCTGAGGCCTCTGGCTTGCCCAGGCTCACGCCAAGGGGCTTTCTGTGGTGCCGGGCGGGGGAGGGAGGCCAGGCCCAGGCCGGTGGGAGAAGGGGCAGCGCCTGCCAGGGCAGCAAGGGGAGCTGCAGGGAGCGAGACGCAGCGTTTCTGCCGGGATCACTCAAGGGTCCTTCTGTACGTGAAGGCTCCTGTGACACCCCTGTGCTGCTGGGTTCTCCTGCTCTGGCTCTTGCCCTGGCACTCGTCCAAGGGCTACCGGGGCAAAGCAGCCTGCCCCAGGCACCTTCCATAGCTCAACTGGCAGAGCAGAAGCCTCTAGCGGGTGCTCAGGAAGTGCCCTTAGGTGGCTGATTCAACTCCAGCTGAAAGGAGAGATTCTTCTCCCTCCCCCTGGCTGCAGGCCCGGCCTTAGGACCAGGCGGCTGCCTTGGGTCTGTCCCTTTGGGGCCTGGTGCTACAATTGACAAAAAGGTTTTGGGTTCCAGCTGCCAATCAAGTGTCTCAGGCTGCGCAGACCTTGAGTCATGGCAAGAGCTGGAGGGGAATGGGGAACGGCTGCACTTTGGAATGGGAAGGGGGTGTCTGGAACCATAAAGTAGAACAGTTTTAAGACTGCTTTCAAGTAGGGCACCATGGCTTAGCTGGCTAAAGCACCTGCCTAGTAAGCAGGAGATCCTGGGTTCAACTCCCAGTGGTGCCTTGTTACCAGGTCAATGGGTCTTTTCTTCCCACCATTCTTCAACATGTATCTGGAGTTGGTTTTACCTTCAGCTGAGCTTGGTGGTGCCTTCACAGTGGGAGTAGGATAATAGCAAAGAGCAGGAGGTGCCCTAGGGGTTTGATTTAGTGAGGCTTAGCTAGACTTGCTAAATCAAGCTCTGGAAGATGGATTGCAGCAGTGATCTCCACCAGAGTGAAGACATGGCCTAATGGTGCAATTAGTTAGATGCAGACACTAACAGCCCCACTGCTGGTAACTCACAGAGGCTACATCTACACTAAGGCTGTGTCTAGACTGCATCCCTTTTCTGTAAAAGGGATGCAAATTGGACACATCGCAATTGCTAATGATGCAGGGATTTAAATCCCCCCTGCTTCATTTGCATAAAAATGGCTTCCGCTTTTTTCCGGCTTGGAGCTTTGCCGGATCTTTCAGAAAATAAACCCTTAAAATAAGGATTAAGGGATCTTTTGGAAAAGGTTTTATTTTCCGAAAGATCCGCGTCTAGACTGGTGCTTTTTTCCAGCAAAGCTCCGAGCCTGCGTGTTGCACAGCACTGGTAGGAGACATGGAGGGTCAATTGACACCTGCAGCCTCTCAGAACAACCTGTCTCGACCCCCAAGTCCTAGCCCTTCCCTCCACCCTTACTGGGGTCTGCTGGGAATTGCCTGGATGCCAGCCCACCCCAGTGTCAGCCTAAGGATTGTCTGGTCTGTAAAAGCTGCATCCTGGAAATGAGGAAACAGCTAAAGTGACTCTGGTGGGACTTGAACCCACAACCTAAGAATGTCTAGCTGGGCTCACATTAGCCAGTGCAGCTTAGAAGTCCAACATGCTTTCCATTGCACCACAGAGCCCTATGGACTGTCAACATTGATATCTCCACTCTCTGCTTTGCAGCATGGCAATTGCTGGGAGAAAAGAAAGGGGAGCCACGTCTGTCTCTTTTGGGAGAGCAGGTAGGAGGGGCCACTGAGCCCCCAGCAGTGAAAACTAGGAACCAGGACAAAGCTGCAGTTGGAGAACATGGGCATCAATCCCACTACTTTTTGCACACAGAATAAGGGGTTTCTCATTTGAGCTAACTCCCCTGCATGAGAACACATCCCCTGCTCCACCCATCTTCTTCTAGACCCCACAAGGTCTCTGTGGCGGCCTGAGGCTCCTTTCTGAAAGGGCCACTTGTGGGACTGACACCCGTGGGCTGGCTAGCTTGGAGGTTTAGGGGACGTGATGCTCAAAGCACACTGACACGTCTTAAGAGCAAGCCCCTTATTTCAAACCATAACGGGCTCGCTATTCCAACGTCCCTGCAAACCTCATGGCGCGAGGAGTGAGAGGCATTTCGGAACAGTGATTTATTTGGAACTAAGTGCTGTGTAGCCAGCGCCAAATTACAAAATAAGCTATTTCAAAATTGACTTGAAATGAGCTACACAATTGTATCACTTATCTTGAGCTATGGGACGCACCCTAGTGAGTTAGAGCCCAGCTCTGCCCCCAGCTCCCTGCTCCACGCACCCACGTACTGACTCCCTCGCTGCCATGGGGCTGTTTGCATTGGCCTCTTCTCTCTCTAGCCAGGCTTCAGCCAGGACTGAGACTCAGGCAGGAGAATGTGACCCGGCTCCCTGCACCTGGGCCCTGCATTTCTCATCCCTTCAGAGACACTTGCTAGTGGAGGAATAAATCACAGTCACATGAGTGTAGATTATGAAACTTTGTAGTTGTTGTTGCCTTGGAAACTCCCCACAGACCTTCCCCTGGGGGTCCCGGGCAGCCCACTCACACTGCACAGCTCACTTCAAGGTGAGGGTGATGTGTAGACGCACCCATCCTGTTGAGGACCAGCCTGCGGGGGGAGGTTCTGGCCACTTCCTTTCCTTGTCTCTCTCAGACTGTGTCTACATTCCAGGGCTACATCTACACTGCAGGCTTTTTGTGCAAGAGCAGATGTTCTTGCGCAAAAACTTGCAGAGCATCTACACTGCACGTACGTTCTTGCACATGTAAATGTATAGTACAGCATCAGAAAACAGGGCTTCTTGCACAAGAGTTATACCTCTCCCCACGTGGAATAAGCCCTCTTGCACAAGAACTCATCCACAAGGAGGCAGTGTGGAGAGCCAAGAGGGGTTTCTTGCTCAAGAAAGCCCTATGGCTAAAATGCCCATCAGAGCTTTCCTGCGCAGGAGAACGTCCACACTGCCATGGGCGCTCTTACAGAAAAGCACTTCTCTTGTGCAACAGCACATGGGAGTGTGGACACACTGTTGGGCAAGACGTTTTGCACAAAACAGTTCTTGAGCAAGAAGTCTGCAGGGTAGATGTAGCCAGCCCCTCTCTCCAGGGAACTGCAGCCCCTCGGACCAGGCAGCTCCTCCCAGCATTCAGGAGGCACTAGGCCGAGAAGAAACCATCTGACACGGTGCTGCCAGGCAGGAGCCTCACTGCTAGTCACTGTTCCTGGTCCAGGAGCAGAGCGAGTTTTGCCCTGGGCACCGATAATGAGGGTTTGTGCCTCTGTTTGTGTGAGCCCCCATTGGCTCCTACTGGGGGGTGGAGGGTCCGCTGATGCCATAGCTCCTCCTGGGGAGGGGTGGAGGGACCCCTGGTCCAGTATTTCCTGCTATGGAGAAGTAGAGGTAGCCCATTCCCTATAGCTCCTGCCGGAGGGGACCCTGACCCCTTATCTCATGATGCGGTTTCAGTTTTTCCCTGGCGGATGCTCCAGACATGAGGGATTCCAGCGCACTGGCCCAGCCCGGGCCGGCAGTGATGGTTTTATACACAGCAGGGAAATTCCCCGGCTTCTCTCCCTCACAGAGCTGCTGCCTCTCCGGGAGGCGGATGAACTGCGGGTGCGGGACAGCTCCCTGCCAGCAGGGACAGCAGCCAAGGCACCAAATATCGCTGGGTCTGCAGCCAGTGCTGGGAACTGGGCAGGGAACAGGAGGCTTTTGTGTCACACACGTCTCAGGTAGGACGGACCCTCACTGAGCCCAGACTGTGACTGGTCCTAGCCAGGAATGTGTCCGGGGCTGGTTTGTGACACTCTCAGGCCGTGTCTACACTGGGCGTAAGAGCGACGCTGCCGCGGTCGATGTTCCGGGCTCTAGGGAAGACCAGCTGATTGGAACTGAGCTGTGCAGAGTCTTGTAAAGGGAACCGCAACTTCTCTGGGTATTTGACGAGTTTTATATGAGGGTTTATCAGAAGGGATGTTGTGGGCTCTGCAACAAGGTGGGTGGGACAGGAAAGCTGCACACAGGCAGGGGAATTAGCTCAAGTGGTAGAGTGCTCGCTTTGCATGCGAGAGGCAGTGGGATCAATACCCACATTCTCCAGTGCAAGGTGTTTGCTGCTTCCTCTTTTCCACAGGCAGAGCCAGCCAGGGGCTAAGTGCTCCCAGGGGCTCCTTCCCTCTTCCATAAGGAAATGGGCTGGTTTCTGCAGGGCAGGGGGTGTCATGTTTGCCTCACAGGGTGCAGTTCCCTGGGTAAAAGTCAGGCAGGCCAAGTTCAGCCTGTAACACCCAGCAGAGGGGATTCGCCAGCCTGGGGAGGGAAGGAACAGACCAGCACTTGGGAGCTTGGCTGCCAGCTGCTTAGCACATCTGGACACAGAAGAATCCCAAGACTTGGTTCTGCCAGGCTCCAGTTTCCCCTCTTCTGTTTCTTTTCAGCTCCCTGCAAACTGCCTCCCAGCTGTGGGTGAGGCTGAGTGTGTGTGAAACCAGCTGCGCTTTGGATGATTTTGCTAATTGTTTAAAAAGCCTCAGGCACCTCTTCTGCTTGGGGAGGTATCTGTAACCATCCTTCCCGTTTGTCTATACCAGAGTCTAAGGGTACGTCTACAGAATCTGACGGGGGACAATCAGCAGGCAGAGGGTTATTTTTTGTCCTCCCTGGGCTGATGTGGCTAGAACTGAAGAGAAGAAAATCCTCTTCCCTTCTCCTCAGAAGATGGAAATTGCAGTTGGTTCTCTCTCTGCTTCTACTAAAGCTGGACCCCAGGACTAGACTGTTTCTTTCTAAAACCCTGGTGAAAACTGAGAGTGAATTGCTTAGGGTACGTCTAGACTACAGGCTTTTGTCGACAGAAGTTTTGTCGACAGATACTGTCGACAAAACTTCTGTCGACAAAGAGCGTCTACACTACATTCAGTTCTGTCGACAAAGCAAGCTGCTTTGTCGACATGGTAGTGTAGACGCAAAGGACAGTTTACATGCAATAACACCTTCTGTCGACAGAAACTCTGTCGACAGAAGGCGTTATGCCTCGTAAAATGAGGTTTACCAGCGTCGACAAAACTGCTGAGTTCTGTCGACTTTATGTCGACAGAAGTCAGCGGTAGTGTAGACGCAGGTATAGTTTTGTCGACAAAAGTCCACTTTTGTCGACAAAACTCTGTAGTCTAGACACACCCTAAGACACAGATTAGATTTTGCTTCCCAGTGGTGCCGCATCCCTCCTTTATCTCTGCAGTTACAGCCCCTTCTCTCTCCCATTTCTAACCCATCTCCTGGGTTTCCATGCTGTTCACTTTCCTGTGGGCATTGGGCACCTGCCCCCGTCAAACCTACTTGAAATCCTCAATTTGGTCCCTTCCTGAGGACACAAAATTAAAAACTGAGAATTCCTTTGCCCCGCAGCAATCTCTGTTGGACAAAGCGTTAGCAACTGAATATTTGCCCAAGTTTAAGTGCAACAGAAAACAAAAGCTAGTGTGTTTCTGTGATGTAGTGGTTATCACGTTTGCCTAACATGCAAAAGGTCCCTGGTTCAAAACCAGACAGAAATACAGTGTCTTTCCTTATTGCAGTTCCCCTTGGTGCCCACAAGGCATTTCCAGGGTCTGCCCTCTGATGCAGGGCTGGAGGGCCTGTGTGTTGGCTTTCAGGAGCATGTAGGAGAGCTAAACAGGTTAGGCTGAGATGGGAGGAGGCAGGGCTGGGGCTGAGACTTCTCAGCAGTCCTTTATGTGGGACCAGGTCATTGAAGGGACTCAATTCAGGGCTCACCCTGGAAGTGCCACTACTGTGGCTGTGCACCTTCGGGTCAGTGTGGCTGTCGCCTTTGGTGCAAGGGGACACAAAGCCACATAATGTCCTGCCACATGCCCAGACATCCTAATCCCCTCACTTCCTTCCCACCCAGCACCCCCCGCTTCCTTTGACACCCTCCCTTGTTCCTGCTCCCCCACCCTGCTCCTGCATCCACGTTCCTTCTCCATCCTTTCTCCTGGCCACACACGGCTCCTTGGCGCTTCTCAAGCCAGGCCCTGCAAGGAGCCACCAGAGCAGGAACCAGCCCTGGGAGCTCAGCTTGCACCAGATCTGGTAGTTTCCCACCACATCTCACCTGGGAAGAGGTGACTTGTTCTCCTTCCTTCTGACCTTACGTCTCCGTTCCCTTCAAAGGTCTCTGCTGCCTCGGGACCCACTTCCTCAGGGCGCTGCCCCTTTGCCACTGGGCTGGGAGTGGGAGACCCCACAGTCTCTGCACTTGGGCTGAGAAGTCTCATTGGGACTCGTCTGTTGGTGGCGTTAGTCAGCCCGATGGGCAGCCGGATCCATTCCATAGCACTGCCCGAGAGGGAGCTTTACAAGTGCCCAGTGTCTGGTATTTTCTGGGGCTCTGTGTAAGGGGTTGGGCTTGGCCATCTTCTCCACGGGAAATGCCTCTTCTTTGGAACAGCAGCTCCCAGGAGTTCATGGAACTTCTTCGTCTCAGCTTGGGAAAGGAACTACTCAAGGGCGATGGGACAGAGATTTATGTAATGATGACAGGGGTGCAGAAAGCAATAAGAATTTTTTTATTCTACTCAAGATCCCAGGTGACAGAATGAAACTGGTAAGTAACCAAATTAAAAATAAACCAAAAGGGACCATTTTTGCACCCAGTAGAACTCCTTGCCAGTGGATGTTGTGAAGGTGAAATCTACAAGAAGCTGCAAAACAGAACTGGATAATGTAATGCAGGAAAGGTCAATCAATGGCATTTAACCAGGATGGACAGGGCAGGTGTCCCTAGCTGGTGTATTCTAGAAGCTGGGAATGGGCGACAGGAGGGATCATTTAATAACTGTCTGTCCTGAGGATTCCCACTGGGCAATGAAATTGGCTGCTGTGGTGAGACAGGATCCGGGGCTAGTTTGGCAACTGGCATGGCCCCATCTGGCTGTTCTGCTGTTCTGTTTGGTTTCTGTTCTTGTCCCCTCTGGGCAATGGAAAACGGACCCATGTCCTGGAGGGGACAAAAAGTGGCCTGTGAAAGGCTAGTGTAGGTAACGAAAAAGATATTGTCATGTTTCCCGGGTGGTCTAGTGGTTAGGATTCAGCACTTTTACTGCTGAGACCTGGGTTAGATTCCCAGTCAGGGAAATCAGCCCCAACTTTGACATGACTCTTTCATCTTACCTCCTAGTTACAGCAACTATGGCCCAAGAGGTTCACTCAGGGCCCCTTTCCCACCTCTCCCTCATGGCCAAGACAGCACCTGCCATTTTCACAAGCCCTTCAGAAGGGGCAGAGCTGGTGACTCAAACTGCCCCTCCCCTCTCCCATGTGGGCAGCCCTGCAGGAAGCTCTGTGGCACACACAGCACTAGCCCAGCACAGTGTCAGGTCGGCACAAGATCCATTGGTTCAGTTTGGTTGTTGAAGGAGACAACCCAGAACTGGCTCCAGCCCCCACTCAGTAACCTGGGGAAATGACCCACCAGGCCTGGGCCCCTCGGAGAGGCAACGATTCCCCACTGGCCAGGGCAGAGCCTCCCTCTGACACAGTCATGGAGCCTTCTCCCCCTGGTCCTGCCTCCCCCTTCACTCAGCTCTCACTGCTCGGTGCTGCCAGGGAGGGGCCTCACTGCGAGAGCCGCCTGGGCAGGTTCCTGCCACAGAGACACGTCCCAGAGCAGGACGGATGCTCAGACCGACACTGAGTGTTGCTCAGCGCTGGGGTGAGACAGGGAAGGAGAAAAGGGTCTAACGGCGCCTGCAGCCTTTCAGTACAGCCCCCGGCCCCACCCCAAGTCCCAGCACCAGCCCTTCCCTCTGCCTCTGCTGGAATTCACTGGGCACTGTCTGGACTCAGGCCTCCCCGGTGCCAGCCTAAGGGCTCTGGAGAAGACATGGCAGCTCCATGAGCAGAGTCCTGAGCCCCTGGCTGGGCAGGGCTCATTAAGCAGCTGGGGAAGGCTGGTCTGCTGCAGAGCTTAGGGTAGTCGGGGGCAATGACTTTTGCTGGGAACCGCTCCCAGGGCTGCACTTTTCCATGCTATTAATGGAGGAGGTGGGGGTCTGGGATGCAGGCTGGTGCAGACAGGAGCTTGGGGCAGATGATTGGGGTGCAGGATCTGGGAGGGATGCGGTTTCAGGATGGGTGCAGAGGCTTGTGTTTACATGGGGTACCAGTGGGTTGAAGGGAGGGAGGGGCTGGGATGCGAGAGGCAGGCTCTGGCTGGGAGACTTACCTGGCTCACTCCCGGCCAGCAGCCCAGCACATTTCTCAGGCAGCCTGCCCTGCCCCCACACAGGCTCTCAACCTCCATTAGGCAATAAGCTGAGGGGCTGCAAAAGGCCCTTGTGATGTCACTGCCACACCCACCCCTGCCCTCCAGGGCTAATGTCCTGCCCCAGGCAGCCCCTTTGCATGGCTGAGCTGCTCCCAGGGGTGAAAGTGACACATTTCTTACAGGGCCTGTTCTATTGGGCATCACTCCTTGGGCCAGGGGAGGCTCAAGGGAGAAACGAGGGGGGTTTCAGTAAAGCTACATGTGAATGGACCCATCTAGCAACCACTGCCAGCCACACGCACAGGGGGAGATGTTTGTGCAAGCACAACATGCAGTGAAGACATACTGGGAGAGAAGTGGCAGGCCCAGAAAAAGTAGCTCTCTCAGTTGCCAAAGTAGCTCAGTGGGGAGAGCGTTAGACTGAAGATCTAAAGATCCCTGGTTCAATCCCAGGCTTTGGCAAAAGTCTTTGTTCTTGAGGCTTGTCCCTTCTTTGGCTCCTCTGTGAAGAGCCCAGCTGGGCCTCCTGGAAGGGCCTTGTCTGCCCTGCTGCTCCAGCTAGGAGCCAGCAAGTCCTGCCCCTCCTCTGCCAGGGAAGGAAAAAGGAGCTCTCCTTAAAGCAGCATCAATGCCCTCAGAACACCTGCCCTGGCTCTGCCAGCTGAGTTGTTGAAGCTCCTCTGTCACTGCTGCTTTGTCCATCCTGGCAGGAACAGAATCCGGGATTCACCCAATCAGGCCAGTGCCCAGTAACCCCAGACAGACGTGCACATCTGCACGCTGGCAGCAGCTATTGTGGGACTCTGCAAATCCACCACTAGACCTGAGTCCCCACATGCCCGGCAGCCCAAGGGAGGGCTCTGGGGTCTCAAGCAAACAGAGTCTCAGGCGGGGCGGGGGGAGGGTCTCAGCAAACTGGGATCTCGGAGTTTGGGATCTCTGGAGGGGTGAAGCATCAAACCAGCCTCCTCCTGTGGGGCCCGTGAGTGTTGTAGAATCTGGGCCCCTGCAACCTGGCAACAGCAAACAAAAGGTCTGGGGGCCACACAGAGACCCCGCTGGGCTGAGCAGGAAGTGGCTGGGACTTTGCTTTGTCTTTGCCTGTGGGCTTGTCTGTCTGCAGCCTGGAAACCTCCTGGCTCCTCAGACCACTGGTCTGGGTGGAGCATTACCGAAGTGAGAATAATGGAATTGCTGTGTAGATGCTCCCATTGTTATTGCAGTATAATGGCCGTTATTCCCAAGGAACGCTGCTGTGTAGATGCAGCCGCAGAGAAATCCTAAGCAAGCGCTTCTACAATGGCAGGGGAGACCCACATCTCCATTCAGAGGCCATCCTGACACAACTGAAGTTTTCTTATATGTGTGAGTTGCTCCGTGAGGCCAAGGGGGCCCCTCTCTTTCCCCTTCTAACAGCTGCTCTGCAGCACAGCTGGGTTTATCCACTCTCACCCTCACTCACCGTTGTGAGGTGTTTTGCAGGGAGCTGAAAAGAAGGCTATGGCTACACTTGTGGCTTCTTGCACGAGTAATATGCAAATGAGGCTAAACATGGAATATCTCTAAACCTCATTTGCATAGCTAATGAGCTCCATATTTGCGGAAGAAGCTCTTGTGCCGGAAGGAGCTGTCTACATTGCCCCTTCTAGCATAACGAAAACCCTCCTGCAGAATGCCGTTATGCCGATTATTTTCAGGACATCACAAGGGCCTTTTGCAGCCCCTCAGCTTATTGGCTAAAGGAGGTTGGGAGGTGATGACCTCACAGAGAGTCCATGACAATGGCCAGGTGGGACAGGCTGCAGGGCAGGGGCCCTCTCAGAAATGCCCCCCTGATTTTGCTGCAGGGAGTCTCCTTCTTGAGGTCTGCTCTTGAGGCCAGAGAGAGAATGAGGGTCACAAGCACAAGTGTGAGGAGGAGCCTCATAGGAGTCATCGCCTTTCCCTCGACTGACTGACCTGGAAGACAGATGTCCCTGTGGAGAAGGACAGAGTCATCAAGAGATGCTGCACTAGTATAGCAGGGGAATTAGCTCAAGTGGTAGAGCACTTGCTTAGCATGTGAGAAGTAGTAGGATTGATACCCACATTCTCTAATGCTGTGTGGTCCCTTTTTTTTTTTCACAAGCAGAGCCATTCAGAAGACCAAGAGCCTCCAGTGGCTCCTCTCTCTTCCTACTCACTCACCCTAAAAGCCAGCCACGGCTTAGTTCCAAATCAGTAAATCTCATTGCACAAGGGACATCGCCTCTTTCGAAATAGCTATTTTGAAATAGTGGTAGTGTGGATGCTCCACTGCTGTTATTTCAAAATAGCTCCTGCCCAGGGCCATACAAAGTAATTACTCCCCAGTGCCTCCTGGGGATCTAAGTCCAGGTAGAGCGTCCACTGGCAGCTTCTTGTGCAACAACTCTTTTGCGGAATAGTTCTTGTGCAAAAGGTCTTGCACAAGAGAGCATCCACACTGCCATGTGCTTTTTTGCAAGAGATGTACTTTTCTGCAAGAGCATCCATGGCAGTGTGGACGCTCTCTTGCGCAATTAAGCACTGATGGCCATTTCAGATAGGGGCTTCTTGTGCAAGAAATTAATGTTGCCTGTTGACACTACCCTCTTGTGGAAGAGCTGTTGCACAAGAGGGTTTATTCCTCGTGGGGAGAGGAATAACTCTTCCGGAAGAAGACCTGTTTTCCGATGCTGTACTGTAAATTTACTTGCGGAAGAACATGCGTGCAGTATAAACGCGCTGCAAGTTTTTGTGCAAAAAGCCTGCAAGTGTAGACATAACCCCCGAGATGGATTGCAGCAGAAATCCCCACCTGAGCAAAGACAGGGCCTAATGGTGCAAGTAGTGAGATGCTGACACTAACAGCCCCACTGCTGGTAACTCAGAGATGCCCTTGTTGTCCTAGGAAGGGGTATGGCCAAAACGCAGGCCTTACTGTGAGCAGGATTTGAACCTGCACAGGGAAACCCTATTGGATTTTGAGTCCAACACCTTAACCACTCAGCCATCACAGCTGCATGTAGTGGGGGGACCAGGGAAACTGGTAAATAATTCCAGTGCACAGTCCTAACATCACCTGCCATAGAATTCACACAGCAAACCATTTCAACAGCTGTGCAGAGGAGTTCTGGCTGTTCTTGTCTTAGGCTGCCTTGGAGGTGAGTTCTGCTTCAAGGTCTTCGCTCCTCTTCCTTTCCCTTCTCTTCTCCCCTTTTCCTTCTTCTTGCTGGTCTCCTTCTTGGACCCCAGTTTATATAGAGAAACTCAATACTGCTTAGTTCTTCCTTAACCAATTATTTTAATATAATTTCACTAACCAAACGTAACATACTGTAACAGAATGACCTAACCAATCATACCCCACCGCCTTAGTTGATTTACACCTAGCAAAATCAATTATACAGCAGACAGAAACAGATCCAAACCAGACAGTGATCACACAGACAAACAACAGGAAAGTGAGGACAAGAATCATAGAATGCCCATTGCACAACCACAACTATTGGTAAGCAGTCTTTTGCCAGTCAAAATGCTGTTAAGTTTTCTCTACTCACTGTGAGATCTGTTTCCTGCCTGGTGACAGTGGGTGCCACTAGGATAAGAGACCCTCCTCCAGCCTTGTGTAGCACTATTTAAATGACATTTAGCTGGAATATGAGCATGTGACTCCAGGCTTTACAACTAATTGCTGCTGCTCTTCCATTTGGCTACAGAAGAAGGCTTCAGTTTAGACCTACTGAATACCTACAGGCCTTCCAATAGGGTTACAGAAAAACCACAGTGCTACATAGGATCTTTCCAAGCCAAAGATAGCAGGATCCACAAGCACAGACAAATGGAAGTAAATACAACTGCGAAGGGATTCACACCCTTAAACTTTTGATCCAAAATCAGACACCTTATTCTTTAGGACACACACTCTTGTGTTGGCTACGATTGGACTTCCTGAAATGTGTAAGTAGGGAGTAGTCTCCCTAGTCCATCAGGTTTCATTTTCCTTGTTTGGGGGTTTAGAAATCATGTCTGAGCTGATGAATTATTCTTATTGTGTGCAACTAAGGATTGCAGCCCAGGGATTTTTCCTGAATCTATGTTACCACCTAGGCTTAAATTCAACACTACACCTAAGCTTAAACAAAGACATTAATTATCTTACCCATTACAAAGATAGCTTCCCCAATTATAACCTCTAATATCATTAGCTCACAGACATTAACCTCTGCCCCCATCCCTCTTCTGTTCTGAAATGTGATTTGTCCTTTTCATATGTGTTCGGTTTTTTAATTGTATCCTTTGATATATATGGTTGTGACAATTTTCTTCCACTATTTGATCTGAGGAAGTGGGTCTGGCCCACGAAAGCTCATCACCTAATAAACCATCTTGTTAGTCTTTAAAGTGCTACATAGTCCTGGTTTTTGCCTCAGTCTGGAGTTTCACACCCTGACTGACCAGAATAAAGTGTCTCAAAGCCTCACATAGGGACAGCTCAGCCAGTGGGTTAGAAGCACCGGGACACAGAGAGACTCAGGAACTGCTCAGAGACAACCACTGGCGAGAAGCAGAACAATTCCCCCAGCAGTCGATTGGTTCTGGCTCATTTGCTAGGACTTAAGGAGAACAACAAAGTCCTGAGTCTCCTCCCTGTGACTGGCACCTGCTCGGTTAATCAGAACCAAGAGTCTAGTCACAGAGCACTAGAACTGGCAAGGATCTTCAGAGGTGAATTCCAGTCCCCTGCCCTCATACCAAGGCAAAGCACCATCCAGATCAATGTCTCTCCAAAGCAGGGAAACTACCAGAAGTGAGGTCTGAATCCACACAGACAAATATCTATTAGAACTTAACTCCAACACATTAAACACTCGGCCATCCTGGTGGTGCCAAGGTGGGAGGAAGGATGAAAGATCTCTCTCCAAACAGCCCAGGGACTCGCTCTCAGGGCATCTGCCCATCCCATCTCTGTGCCAGGGCTTCCTGCCGTGAGGGTGAGAGAGCCGCCCCCTCCCCACAGCCAGGAGAGAAGCAGGGAAAAGGGAAACCAAACGAGACAAAACCCAGCGTCCCCAGGGATTCCGAGGGACAGAGGCCTGGTGGGGAAAATACCCCCCCCCCCTTCACCCAGTGTTTTCCCTGCCTTGCATTCGGCCAGCCCCCAGGGATCAGGCCAGTGTTTCCAGCCTTTGTATTTATCTACCATGGACAGCCAAACCCATTCACAAACTTGTGCCAGAGCAATAACATTATATTTACATATCTGCATATACATTATGCAAATAACTAATATGCAAATATGGAAATAAACTGTTGCCAGTCCCTAACAGATCAGTGTTTGCAGGTATCTACACTTAAAAAATCACAGAAACAATTCCCCTCAGGCTACTGGAGGGGGCAGCTCCTCCCCCGGGGGACTGGAGCCTGCAGAGGGAGGGGCGCAGGGAGAGGCACCCACAGAGGCAGGGGGCATTTGGGACACCCTGGTTATAAACTTCAGAAATTCTATTGAGGCAGAGGAGTTGGTGCCCCCAAGTGCCACCACCAGTCACCTCTGCCCTTCCCACCCCCCTCCCCACCTGATGGTGTGAGGGATCTGCTGCTGTATCTCCCCCCTCTCCTTCTGTACAAGCCCTGCCCTGTGTCTCCCCTTCCCCAGCCAGGCTTCTGGGGCTGGAGGCTTGAGCCCGAGCTGTCGGCCTCAGCGGGATTTGCTCCTCCCCACTCACCTGCCTTGCTGCCTCCTTTGGCCGGCAGTGCTCAGGGGCAGCCGGGAGAGCCGGCACCAAGGGCAGAGGAGGCCGAGGCACAAGCCCCTCAGAGGGGACAGGCCTGAGGCCTCTGGCTTGCCCAGGCTCACGCCAAGGGGCTTTCTGTGGTGCCGGGCGGGGGAGGGAGGCCAGGCCCAGGCCGGTGGGAGAAGGGGCAGCGCCTGCCAGGTTTCTGCATGGTTTCACTCAAGGGTCCTTCTGCGTGTGAAGCACCAGTGACACCCCTGTGCTGCTGGGTTCTCCTGCCCCTCCCCTTCGGGGGGCTCTTGCCCTGGCACTCATGGGAGGGCCAACCTGGGCAAAGCAGCCTGCACCAGGCACCTTCCATAGCTCAGCTGGCAGAGCAGAGGCCTGTAGCGGGTGGTGGGCAAGTGCCCTTAGGTTGCTGATTCAACTCCAGCTGAAAGGAGAGATTCTTCTCCCTCCCCCTGGCTGCAGGCCCGGCCTTAGGACCAGGCGGCCGCCTTGGGTCTGTCCCTTTGGGGCCTGGTGCTACAGTTGACAAAAAGGTTTTGGGTTCCAGCTGCCAATCAAATGTCTTGGGCTGCGCAGGCCTTGAGTCATGGCAAGAGCTGGAGGGGAACGGGGAACGGCTGCACTTTGGAATGGGAAGGAGCCAGCCATGGTGCTCTCCTCAAAAACAACCCTAAAACAGTCCCTGCAGCTGCCTCCGGCTCTCCTCTGAAAGGGCCACTAGCCACTCCCTTTGCTGTGGGCTGGTTCATTCAGAAACTTAGCAGTTGGGGCTAATAGCATTAAGTTGTTGGGCTCAATCCCCTTGGTGAGTTGGTGTTTCTCAGCCAGTCGTCTGGTTTTCAGTCTAATGCTCTCCCACCTGAGCTACTCTGGCTGCTACAAGCAGGCCTCTCTGGAAGAGGGGGAGGGGGACAGAGCTAATCAGATTAAGATAATTTGTCAGTGCCAGGTTGTGCCTGAGAAAGCTGACATGACGATCAAACACAAGAATAACTCGAGGGCTATGTCTACACTTGAGGTTTCTTGTGCAAGCAAGAAAACATCCACGCTGCCATGTGCCAGCTGTGCTTTTGCGCAAGAGCGCCCATGGCAGTGTGGATGCGCAACGGCAGGGATAGCCCCACATTACTGAGTGGGGGCTGGAGCCAATTCTGGGTTGTCTCCTTCAACAACCAAAGGGAACAAACAGATCTTGTGCAGACCTGACTGTGCGCTGGGCTAGTGCTGTGTGTGCCACAGAGCTTCCTGCAGGGCTGCCCACATGGGAGAGGGGAGGGGCAGTTTGAGTCACCCAGCTCTGCCCCTTCTGAAGGGCTTGTGAAAATGGCAGGTGCTGTCTTGGCAGTGAGGGAGAGGTGGGAAAGGGGCCCCAAGTGAACCTCTTGGGTCACAGCTGCTGTAACAATGAGGTAAGATGAAGGAGTGGGCAGCTGTCATATGAAGAGTGAGGCAGGTTTCCCTGACTGGGAATTGAACCCAGGCCTCAACAGCGAAAGTGTTGAATCCTAACCACTAGACCCCCAAGAAGACATGAAGATGCTTCTTTCCTTACCTACACTAGCCCTTCACAGGCCACCTTCTGGCAGTGAAGGACTCAGCACATGGGTCAGTGGGTGGGGCAGGGAACTGGGAGTAGATCTTGGCTCTAACTCACTAAGTCATCTTGGCCTGTTCAGTGAATCTCTCCCTGGCTCTATGGCCGTGTCTGTACAGCAGGGACAGCAACACTCACAGCCCCACAGGAGGGCCCCTGGCCTAGCAATGTGGCCCCCTGAGCAGCCTCTGATGTTCCCTGTGTGAGCCCCAGAACCAGCCCTGAGTGACGGGGGGAGGGGGAGCAGCTCACACATGCCAAGGGGCTGGCCAGGGCAGGACATGAGCCTGCACGGCAGCAGTGACATCACAAGGAACTTTTTCAGCACCTCAGCTCATTGGCTGGGAGGCAGTGACCTCACAGAGGGTCCATGGCAACAGCCAGGTGGGACAGGCTGCAGGGCTGGGGCATCTCAGAGACCCCCATGGCCTGGCTGCCTGGAATCTCCTTTGTGAGGTTTCCCCCTGAGGGCAGAAGGGATTGAGGGTCCCAGCTGGGAGTGTCTCTGTGGAGATTTCCCCTTTCCCCAGGCTGCAGTGGGAGGGGCTGGGGCAGGCAGGGGTACAGGAGGAGCTGGCACTGAACTGAAGAGAGACCTAGGAGAAGCAAGAGGAAAGGCTGTGAACATCTGATGAGGATGGGATTCAAACCTATGTGTGCAGAGCTCAATGGATTAGCAGTCCATTGCCTTAACCACTCAGCCACCTCATCTGAGTGTTGGGAATTTGTTACAAACTACCCAAAGCCATCACTGCGAGGAACCATTGTGCCACTCGCAGGCTGGCCAGGGACACCCAGGGCTGGAAGGTTTTGGCTTTTCACAATGTTCCCTGGGCTGTTGTACAAAGCTCAGTGCTGGTAACAAACCCAAACACCCCTTGGCTACATCTACTCCGCAGGCTTCTTACACAAGAACTGTTTTGTGCAGGAGTTCTTGCGCAAAATGTCTTGTGTAATAGCACGTCCACACTGCCATGTGATTTTGCACAAGAATGTCCGTGGCAGTGTGCGCACTCTCTTGTGCAAGAAAGCTCTGATGGCCATTTCAGCCATGTTGCCCGTTCATATTACCTTCTTGTGCAAGAGCTCTTGCACAAGAGGGTTTATTCCTCATGGGCAGAGGAATAACTCTTGCCCAAGAAGCCCTCTTTTCCTACGTTTTGCCATAAATTTACTTGCACGAGAACGCGTGTGCAGTGTAGATGCTCCTCAAGTTTTTGCAGAAGAACGGCCATTCTTGAGCAAGAAGCCTGCAGTGTAGATGTAGCCCCTGGGAGCCCAGAGAGGGGCTGTCTAGTCACAGTCTGGCTCGGCGCGCTCTGCAATGGGAAGATGTCCATGGAGCAGGCAGATGGCAGCGGCACAGGGCTCTGGTGGGCCCAGCATCCAGAGGAGCGTTTCCGATATGAGTGTTTACTGACAGCGTCCGTCTCTGGTCTGATTTCACAGTGTGGTGAGACACTGGCACCCACAGCAGCATGGATGGGGTGGCTGGAGGAAGTGGCTGGCGGGCGGCCGGTAGGAGCAGTGGCAAGTGGCCAAGGGAGAGGGTGAGCCTCATTTGCATATCTAATGAGCCACCATTGTTGTGGAAGAGGCTCTTGCGCCAGAAGAAGCATCTACACAGCCCCTTGCGCAGTGCCACTACACTTAGCCTTATTTGCATATTTCTGGCGCAAGAACCTGCCAGTGTAGACATAGCCCAATTGTTTTCACTGTCAGGGGGCTCAGTGGCCCCTCCCTCTTCCTACTTGCTCTCCTAAAAAAGACAGATCTGGCTCCCCTTTCTTTTCCCCCAGCAATTGCCATGCTGCAAAGCAGCTATCAAGAGACAGCAAAACCAACAATTTCTGTGGCACAATGGAAAGTGTGTTGGACTGTTAAGGTGTTATGATCCAGGTCAGTTATTCAAAGGTTGTGGGTTCAAATTTCACCACAATCACTTTAGCTGCTTCCTCGTTTCCAGAGCAGCTTTTACAGAACAGGCAATCCTTAGGCTGGCACTAGGATGAGCTTTAGTCCAGCAGACCCCAGCAAGGGTGGAGGCTGTTCTGAAAGGCTGCACATGCCCATGGACCCTTTTGTCCCTCCATCTCTACTACTAGTGCTGTGCAACACTCAAGCTATGTCTACACTACACTGTTCTTTTGAAAAAGCTTGGTAAATTGTGAACCCCAGTTTGCATAGCTTTTTCTGCTTCTTTTTTTGGAAGAGGCTTTTCTGACATTTGGTCTGTCTACACTGGGACAAATGTGGGGAAAAAAACCCTTTTTTGGAACATCCCTTATTCATAAAATGAAGTTCACAGAGATGCCAAAAAAGCATGTCTGCTCTTCTGAAAAATTTAGTGGAAGAACAGATGTGATCCCTGGACTAAAGCATTGTCTCTTGTGCAAACAGAGCCCTGATGTAGCATCTTATTTCAAGTTTAGGGTTCAGCGTAGCAGAGGGTTGACATATGGTAAACATTTTGAGCTACAGAAGTTGTCATTTTTATCTTATTTTGAAAAACGCTTTGGTGTTTACACAGCACCACATTTTGAAATAACCTGCTATTCTGAAATGTCCCTTCCTTCTCATGGAATGAGGTTTACAGGGATGTTGGACTAGCGAGCCCGTTGTATTTCAAAATAATAGGGCACTGTTAAGATGCAGGATAGATATTACAGATGCCTTAGTACCCTGAAATAGCCCTGCAGGGTCAAGGTCACCTTATAGGACCACAACAGGTTTGATGCTGAATTTTCAGCCTTCTCCTCTTGGATGTCTTTGCTGCTGTCTACAGCCACGCGTAGGCCTGACTCTGCATTGCCAGGGCCCCAGCCCCTCCCAGACTGCCAGACAAGAGACAGAGCTGCCAGGGGGCAGGTGTTTTCAGACTCGCAGCAGGGGGCACAAATCCCTCTCTAGGGAGCCTGCAGGAAAGGGAGCCAAAGAAGGTGGATTTTGAGGACTCTGCCTCCCCACAGCCATCCCCACCCCCACAGGCTTTGGCAGAACAAGGGGGGGAGGCTCTGCTCACCCTACTGAGTCCCACTGAGATGTTGAGCTTTTGTCCTGCCCCCCTCAGCTTGGCCTCCCTCCTCTGCCCCATTCCTACCTCACTGCCTCCTTAGGAAAGTCACACAAGGGAAGCAGCAGGAGGAGCCGGCCCCATACGCCAGCTTCCAAATGCAGGGGAGGCTGAGACACAAGTGTCCATCAGGTGCCTGGCCTGACCCATCTGGCTTTCCCAGGCTGGCAACAAGGGGCATTCTCAGCTGATGTCACCCCCCCCATTGCATGGGAGTTGGGCTTATCCCAGGCACAGTCTGAGTAGCAGGAGCTGCATGTATCCGGGGCGCAGCAATAAGAGAAGACCATGTGTTTCTGCCTGGCTTTGAACCAGGGACCTTCTGCGTGTTAGGCAAATATGATAACCACTACACCACAGAAACACACACAAAGGCTGGGACTTGGAGGACAGTTCTGTTCCTGGCTCTTTCTATCACCCTGCTCTGCAGGGGAGGGGATGCACCTTGTGAACACTCCACCTCTTGTTCTCAGGGAAGCCACTAACCGGAGCTGCCAGCTCCTCATTTCCTCACCAGCCCCTTGAGATTTGTAGCTCAAAGCTGGAGCTGCTGTGGCAGGAGGTGAAACTACAGAAGCTGACGGGACAATCAGTGGGCAGAGGGTTATTTTTTCTCCTCCCTGGGCTGATGTGGCTAGAACTGAGGAGAAAAAAATTCTCTGCCCTTCTTAGAAGATGGAAATTGCAGTTGGTTCTCTCTCTGCTTCTACCATAGCTGGACCCCAGGACTAGACTTTTGCTTTCTAAAACCCTAGTGAAAGCTGAGAGCAAATTGCTTGTAGGGTGAGAAAGTGAGTTAAGGAAGGGCACTGCCCAGCATGGGGCTTGAACCCATGACCCTGAGATTAAAAGTCTCATGCTTTACCAACTTAGCTAGCCAGGCTGTATGCAAAAAGTTTCCTAATATCCCATCACAGCATAACAGGAGCCAAGTGTTCTCCACTGCCTAACTCAAGGCTCTTTCTTGCCCCTAATGTGGGGTTCTGGTCTGTGGAGAGGTTTGAACTCGTACCCCACTCCCGACACACCCACTTCTTTCCCCACAAGGAACGGCCCCATTTCCATCTCTCCAGGGACAGGAGAAGGGCTCGGGCCTGTTTTCTGCAAAATGCTCAGCCTGTTTCATTTTCTGCGGGAACGAGTGGGATCCATGCACCCTGTTCCCCAGTGACAAGTGTGTGTCCTCTTCCCCCCTTTCCACAGACACAGCAGGCCAGGGGGCTATGAGCCTCCAGAGGCCCCTTCCTACTTGGCCTCCCACAAAGCCGGGGTGAAAAGCTGTTAGACCCCAGCTCTCCTGGGCCAAGCCATGGCAGAGGTAGCAGGATTCACTCCCATCTTCTCCTGCCTGTGCCCTGGTACTGAGGGGTCGGCCCCTTTCCTGCTGCCCCAACTCTTATTCCCAACAATGCACTTTGTGCAGGGGCCATTGGTCTTTGTGCCAAGGTGCGTGACTGGGAGTGAAGGCTCCGGGCCCTTCCCCAAATACACAAATCCCCCCCTTCTAACCTGCTCACACTGTCTGGCTGCCTCTAGCACCAGCTGAGTTTAGGAGCCAGGTGGTCTACTGAGCCTCCGACAGTGAAAATAAGGGATGAGAACTGAGCTGCAGTTGGAGAATCCATTGTGCTCTGCACGCTTGGGTTCAAATCCCATCCTTGTCGTCTGTTTGCAGCCCTCTCTCTTGCTTCTCCCAGAAGTTCAGTGCCTGCCCCTCCTGTAACCCTTTTCCGTTAAAAGCATTTGCAGAAAATCATGCCAGGCTAGACGTAGCCGAGATGTCTGCCTCAGTGACGGCCCTTTTACAGCCCTATCCAGGCCCTGCAATAGCTCAGCTGGCAGAGCAGAGGACTGTAGCAAGTGCCCGTTAGGGGGCTGGTTCAGCTCAAAGGGGAGACTTCTTTTCCCTTCCCCTAGCAGAGAAGGAGAAGAGAGGAAGGGCTTGCTGGCTCCTAGCCTGCACTGAGCTGCAGCCTGGGCTTTCCACATCCACCCGATCCTGCTATAGCTGAGACCTGCCATGGCCTGGTCACCTCTTCCTAGCACAGAAGCCCACGCTCAGCCCTGCCAGGCTGGAGCCCAGGCAGGAATGCTCTTCCCAGACCTGTTGTGTCTTCCCCTGCCTCAACTCAGCTCAGAACTGGACCTGCCGTGGCTGGGGCGCCCTTCTCTGGCTGGAACCCAGTCTGGGACTGGACCTGCTGTGTGAGGTAGAGAGGCCTGTCCTGTGGCCGTAGCAGAAGAGGAACCCCTGGGCACTGACCAGCCCTTGTTGCTGTGGCTGTCAGCAGGGAGGAGGGTCCAAAGGGGACACTAGGCCAGCGTGCCCCGGAGCAGGGCACCTGCCAGGCAGTGTCCGGCTGGGGGGAAGGGCTCTGGATGTTGCTGCTCACCATGCACGGGAAAGGTTCCTGTGCCACTGCTGGGGATGGGTGGCCCTTGCTCCCATTCTGGCCCCCCCAAAAAAACAAACCCTCCCCCACCCCGTGGGCCTCACCCCAGAGGTTGGCTTGTAGCAAAGTTACTGCAGAGGTAGGAAGCAGAAGTGGGAGGCTGCAGGTGCCTTTATGTGCTTTTGCCATGAGGCTGGTACTTCCTGTCCCCAAACAGAAGCTTCACCACACAGGCCCCTGCCTGGCTCGCTGGCTCAGCAGGCGTCGGCCCTGGTCTGTCACTGGGGTTATGGCACACCCCATGTCCCTGGCTGGAGCACCAGGTGGGGGAGGCCGTGCTCATGCCGATCCGCCTGGGAGTGGGCCCAGCTGCACAGCACAAGTATGAAATTCAGACAGACCCAGAGCTCCCAGGGCAAAGGGGAGACAAACGGACCGACAGGAGACTTGCAAAGCAGCATGTTTGCAGATACCTCCCCTGGCATTTCTGCTTTGAGTCCTGGCAAGCGAATAACATCGGTGTTAACAATTTCCTCGCATGTCTCCCCTAATTCACACAGCACCACACAAGTGACCTGGGGTAAGTGGCTGGGCCTTGGGACTGGGCACAACCTGAATGTTGGGGTGATCTGTCGTTTGAGGAAACATCAGTCACAGAGGCCGGCTTGCCCCGGCGACAGGCCAGACCAAAGTCCCCGCGGGGCCTGTCTGTGACTCCTTGTTGAGGGCCATAGACCCCCCACCCAGCACTTGCAGGGTCCCTGCTCAGCCCAGCAGGCCAGGGGAGGCGGGGTGGGGCAGAGAGGAACAGGCTCCCAGGCTGCTCCAGGTTCACCGCGGAGGTGAGTGTGGGGAGGGGGGGACAATCCCAGCTGCCACCCCACACCAGGCCCCTGATAATTCTTCGGCTTGCGTTGCACAGGGAAAGAGATGGAGCAGGGGAAGAAGGGGTGTGATGGGGCAGAGCAGGGGTGGTGCAGGTAGAGCAGAGGCAGGGTGGGACTTGTGCCAGTGGGGTTGCCCCAGGTCCCCGGTCTCCCTTAGGGATGGCCCTGCTCACCGTGTCCTTCCTGTCATCCAGCCCCTACCTGCGAGACACCTCCCCCAACTGCTCACTGTGTCCCTCCTCTCCTCCAGCACCCTGCCCGCAGGACCCCCCACCCTTCACTTGTCATGTCCCTCCTGTCTGTACATCCCCAACCCTGAGAGACTCCCCCCCCTCTCGCCCGCATCTCTCCTCAGCTCTCCTTGACCCCACCCCCCACCCCCCGCTGTGTCCCTTCCCAACCTCTGCATTCACGGGGGCAGGGCAGGAGGGGTGCAGCGGTGGGACTAACCAGGGAAGAGCAGGGCCTGGAGTGGCTCTGGGGCAGGGCCTGCGGTGGAGCAGGGGTGGGACGTGGGTGGCAGAGACGGGCCAGGGAACCAGCCTCCCCCGGGGAAGCTTCTCCCCCCCCCCCACGTCCAGGCTGTTAGTGCTTGAGGGGCTCACACTGGATAGCTGGGGGGTGAGGTCTCAGTACAGAGCCGCCCCCAGCCTGGGGACGGGCCCTGGTGTGTGGCTCTAACCAGGGGGTGAAATCACCAAACCCCCCCTCCCCCTCCCCGACTGCATATGGGGCGAGGCAGGTGCCTGCCTTATTCTGGCAAGAAACACCTCAGGTGCCTGAGCCACCCGACCCTGCCGCTGGGTTCCCGCCGGTGGATTGCTAAGCAGGGACTGGCGCCCCCTGCAGCCCAGACGCAGGCATCTCCCTGTGAGAGGGGCGGGGCTTAGCGCACCCCTCCCCTCCTGTCAGCATCTCCCCTGGCTGGCTTAGACGGCTCCCGGGGACCTGCCTGCTGAGCTGGCTTTTGTGTGTGTGACGCCCACGCGTTGCTTACGGAGTTTAAGCCCCTAACTCAGCTGTGCAGGTCACACTCTCTTCCGGGAATTATCTAGTGGCCAAAAAATTAGGCCCCATGATGCTCAGCATTACAACACCTGGGACCCTTCCTGGATTGCACCTTGTGCACCAGCCACCTCCCCACACAGCCCCGTGGAGGAGCTGCTGGTTGACAAGGTGTGGGCAGGACAGAGGAGCCCAGGCTGGGCAGGAACACAGCGCAGCAAACCCCAAACTCTCCTCCTAGGGGTGGGATATTCTCTGTGGGCACTCCGGGGATGCACCCCCCTCAGGCAGCAAATCCCTGGCCTCTGCCTCCAGGAGCTGCAGCTGAGACAGTGAAGTGGCACAAACAAGAATTGCTTGTCTAGTTTATTTACAGTAAGTCACCGACGCTGGACAGCGAAAGGGCCTGAGAAGGAGGGTTCAAAACCCAGCCTGGAAGGAGATTTTCACCATGTCTCCAGGACTCTCCCTTTAGTCTTGTTTTATTTTCATTTGAATTTTCCTTCTAATCCCCTCTGGCTAAACAAACCCTTTTCCTGCCTCCCCCAGGCCTCAGGATTAAAAAATAAAATAATAATAAAAACCCTTCATGCGACTGGCCCAGTGATTTTGAAGGGGATGGTCACCAACCAGTAGAGCTTGGAGGCTCTGACAGGGGATCCTGACTGGTCTGGCTGGGAGCCTGTCAAGTGCTGGCACGTCAACTCCCCTCCCCCCAGTGCCCTGCTGCTCCTGCCCAGCGCCTCAGCACTGCCCCCGGGATCCTCCTGCTTGTTGTGCAGGGTGGGGGAGACAGAGGCAGGGGGCGCTGATGTCATGCTGTCCCTCTCCTCCTGTACAGAGTGAGGAGGGTGAGACCTCAGCAAAGAGGTGGGGCAAGAGCAGGGCCTCGGAGAAGGGGCGGGGCAGGGCAGGGGTACTTGGGTTGCGGTAGCTCCTGGACTGACTTAAATAAAACTCGGGATCTTCTGTTTCCAATGGCTGGAGTTGGCTGTGTGAAGGGGTTTGGTCTGTCTACATCCCTCACCCTCCTCCGCACTCTGTGTGTGACCGTCAGTGTCACCGGCTCCCCAAGAGTCACAGGGGAAGGTGACTGTGCCCTGCAGCAGGAGCTCTGGCTGGCAGATGGGTACAAACCACTCCCTGTGTCTGTGGAGCTTCCAGCTTCTCCCCAACCCCTTAGTGATTAATTCTGTGTCCTCCCCCACCCCTCCTACCAGCCTGTCCCCTGCCCGACTCTTAGATCTGCCCCCTGCCCAGCCCTCACCTCTGCCTGTCCCCAGCCCAGCTGTTAGTTCTGCCCCTGCCCAGCCCCCACCTCTGCCTCATCTGCATTCTCAAGGGGTTTTCTCCGTACCCTTCCAATCTCTGGGGCTGGAGGGAGGGAGGGAGGGGCAGGAGCTTTCAGGGATCCTAGAAATGAGGAGCCAGGAGGTAGGTAGGGGGAAGTCCTCCAGGGTCACAGAGGGGGTGTGTGAGGCTAGAGAAGCTGATTTCAGGGACACAGGCTGAGTGGGGATGCTGACCACACCCCCAGCCAGGGTCGGATTCTCTCCCCAGGGAGGGAGCCCGTCGGGAAAGTGAAGATCAGGGCCTCAGAACCAGCATCAATAAATCTCACCTGCCCCCGGTCACAGTCCAGACAAACACGGATCCTGCTGGGGGGGATCAGGTGCAGGGGAGTCAAAGGGGAGGTGAGAGCCCGGAACTGACTCTCCCACCTCTCCACAGCCCAGATCCCCTCTTTAGGGATACGTCTGATCCATCCCTTCCTGCTCACAGACTCTCTGGCCACCCCCACAGCCCAGTGTCGCCCATCCCCCACCTCCACCTCCCAGCAATGTCTCCCCGAGGTGAACCCCTCACGGCCCAGCACATAGGGCCGAGTGTCAAATCTCTCCGGGTTGTCAGGCAGTCGCTCCTGGGTACGGTCCCAGATAACATATTTCCCATCCTCAGACAGGACGAGGCTGGGATGAGCCGTGTCTGGATCCAGAGTCACAGTCGCTGGGGAGAGAGAATCAGGGCGTGAGGGGCAGAGCTCAGCCCTGGGGGCGGCTGGGGCCATTTCTCACCCTCCCCAGCAGCCCTGTTGTGGCTGGGACAGGCCTGGGCCCCAGGGAGCTGCCTCTGCCCTGGGCCCTGAGACTGAGCTGAGCTGTCACTGCAGCACCTGAGCTTGGGCAATGGGACCCGCTTCATCAGCTTCTCATTTGTGTGCAGAGGCTGCAGCCTCCTGCCCCCCAACTCGGGCTGCTCCACCCCCAGGGCCAGGCCCAGAGCAGGAGGGTTCGGGGGGGGGAGGGCAGAGGAGGCAGGTTCCAGCTTTAACCCCCAGAGGGAAACTCCCTCCCCTGCTGCAGCCTCCACCCCCCGCCCAGGGCACAGAGGGGAGGGGGCAGCGCGGGGGAAGAGCCGCCTCACCCCAGAGAGCAGGGCCTGGGCATTAGTCACCCCAGGGCAGTGGAGGGTCCAGGGCTCTTCAGGGCAGCCAGGCTCAATGGGGGGAGCCCAGCTCTGGCTTCTGGCCTGGCCGGGGACAGGGCCTCTGGGGAAGGGGATCTGGGGTGGGGTCACTGGGAGGGGCAGCACAGGGCAGAGGCTGGTGCCCAAGGAGGGGCTGCGCTGATCAGCTGCCCCGACACAAAGTGCAGCCCCTGTCTGCAAAGCCCCCTGCCTGCAAACTGCGCCCTTAGTGAGAAGTGGGGGGGTCCGACCATCCCATTGCTTAAAGGGGCAGGACACGGCCCCTCGTCCTTCTGATCCAGTGCCCCTGGGGCTCCTCACCACTCAGTGGGCAGGTTTGGGCTCTGCCTGTCGTGGTCACTGGGGGTTTGGTTGGTGACTTGAGCTACAAGCTCAGGAAGGTGTTTTCAGTCTCCACTTGAAACCTCACCTTGTCTGAAAGCTCCCGGGGACTTTCCTCTTGCTCTCTCCAGCACAGTGGGCAGCATGTCTGGTGGGGGAAGGGAGAAGATGGGTGAGATTCAGGAGTCTATATTGCCCACGACATCCCCAATCCTAACACACAGAGCTGGGTTTTTGTTATAGCTGCCCTCCCCCCCCCCCCCCCCCCGAACCCTCTTGGGTATGTCTACAGTGCAGAGAAGAGGCTGCTGCTGCCGATCTCCCAGGGTTTGAATTAGCAGTCATGTTAAGACAGCTAATCACACTGAGAGGCTCTTCTGTAGCTGGTGGTAGACCTGCTTTCAGGAGGAGTAAAGGAAGTCAGAGGGAGAATGCTCTTCTCTCCATTTTCTGCTATGTGTACATGCCAAAAGGCCCTGGGGATTCCAGTGGATGAGAAGCTGGTTATGAGTCAAGAGGGTACCCTTGTAGCCAAGAAGGCGAATGGCATATTAGGATGCATTAGGAGGAGCATTGCCAGCAGATCTAGAGAAGTGATTATTCCCCTCTATTTGGCACTAGTGAATCCACATCTGGAGTATTGTGTTCAGTTCTGGGCCCCCCACTACAGAAAGGATGAGAAGAGTGAGGGGGGATTTGGTGGCAGCCTTCAACTTCCTGAAGGGGGGTTCCAAAGAGGATGGCGAGAGGCTGTTATCAGTGGTGACAGATGGCAGAACAAGGAGCAATGGGCTCAAGCTGCGGTGGGGGAGGTCTAGGTTGGATAGTAGGATTAAACTATTTCCCTAGGAGAGTGGTGAAGCACTGGGATGGGTTCCCTAGTTAGGTGGTGAAATCTCCATCCCTAGTGATTTTTAAGTGTTGGCTTGATAAAATCCTGACTGGGTTGATTTAGTTGGGGTTAGTCCTGCCTTGGGCAGGCATCTGGACTCAGTGACTCCTGAGGTCTCTTCCAGTCCTATGATTCTATGTTTCTAAGAGCTGAATTAAGCTACTTCAACTTCAGCTAGGCAATTCATGCCGTTAAAAAAGTTTGAAGCCTCCTACTTTCTCACTCAGGCCTCTCCCTGCAAAAGAACCAACCTCATAGCCTCACTGGAAGCCCAGGACAATCTGTGAAGAGATTCGCTTTCTCCGCAACATCCCTTCCCACCCTGCAGACTCCGCTGGGTTTGGCTCATTCACTTCCTGACATTTGTCACAGCCTAGGCCCAGATCCTGCAAAGACTTTGGCCTCAAAGGAACTTCACCCACTTGGGTCCCTTTGACACGAGCGGTTCAGAGTTTGCAAACTCCTGGCTCTACCTGTGAGCCGTGGGGTCTGTGTACTCAGCGTCTCTGCAGAGAGCAGCACGGAGCTGGGCGTGTTTCTGTCTGTGTGTCGGCCATTTTGTGCTCTAACAGTAGCTGTAATTACAAAGTAGCTTTTGGAACAAATAAGTTTCAATTAATCAACCTGAGTGTCTGGGATGGCAAGTGGGTGCCATTCTCACCTCACAATCAACAGAAGTTTAATCTAATGAGGAACTAAATAACCACCATCGGTCTCTTTCCATGGCCTCAGACGCTTCACTCACTCTCCCCTCCCCGTCCCTTCTCGGTACCTGTGAACTCCCTCAGCGTCTCCGACAGCGCAGTCGTTTGCCGGGAGATACCCCTGACTCGCTCGTCCAATTCAGGAGAAATCTCCTCTGGCGGCTGGAACGGCCCCATCTCACACCTGGGGATAGACAACGTCACATGGGGACAGTGCACCGAGTGACTCAGTTCCCCAGCTCTGGCCAGTGAGTCGCTGCTCTGCTGGGCCTGGAGTTCGAATCCTCCAGTTCTCCCAGCCCCAGAGCAGGGGCAGCGCAGCCCTTGGCCCTGCAACATCCCCTCAAAGGTCCCATGAACAGTCTGCAGCTCTGGCCTGGGGAGACCAGCTGGGGGACAGAAGGGGAACTGAGTCTCTCCAGCCAACTCACCCCTTGGCCTCCAGGCGCTAAGGGGCAGGAGGTTCCCAGGGGAAGGGCTGTAGGAATCTGCCCACTAGGGACTCGACTGAGACACCAGCTCCCCCCTCCCCAGCCCATTCCCACAGGTCTCCAAACAGCCCTCGGGTGGGACAGACTCTGGGTCCCTGCTGCCCTGGGCTGAATGTGCCCAGTGCCCGGCAGTGACAGGCCCATGTCCCACCCCACAGCCCTGAGGCAGCCAGTCCCCAGGGAGGTGACAGCTCCAGGAAACACTTGAGCTCAGACTGTGCCCTGAATGGGGAATTCCAGAGTCTGCTGGGCCAGGGGAGAGCCGCAGGCTGACGCTGATCAGAGATTTGTGCCCAGCCTGTGACCTTCCCCTCACATCCGGCTGCAGAGCCCTGGGGAGATGTGGTGCCAACATCAGCTCCAAGCCCTTTCCCTGCACTGTGCTGTGTAAGGGAAGCGAGAGACACCTACCTGCTCAAGGTGCTTCTCACGTCCTGGAGGAGAGAGAGAGAAAAGAATCTCAGTCCCATTGGGCACACACAAGGGACTCAGTGAAAGAATTTTGCAAACATGGGAACAAGGGGCCCTGCCCTGGCCCCAGGAACATGGATCCCCTGAGTGAATGGGGCTTTGCCATCTCTAATAGCTCTGTGCCTGTGACTCTGCAAAGCACACGAGTCACTCGCACGGCAGCAATGCACACGCCGAGTTACACCCAGATCTGACAGCTGGACCCCAGCGCTTGTGATTCAGGAGCCTCCCTTCCCTGTGTGAGGAGTTGGGACGTTTCTCCCTCAGTCTCACCTGCACGAATTCACTCGCTGGCTTCTGACACGTCCCCTCCAGCTCACCGATCCGCTCGCTGAGATGGGAAATCTGAGCAGAGAGTTTCCTGACAGTGTCAGTCTGGAGCCTCCCAGTTTCCTCATCCAACTGCTCCAGCTGGGCCAGCAGGAGTCGCTCTTGTTCCTCCAGGAACTGTCGCAGCTGCTGAAACTCGGCCACAATCTTCTGCCTCTCGGCTTGTGTCTGTTTCTGTATGAAAATGGGGAAAGGGCTGGTCAGGGGCATGGATGGAGCCCGGGGCCCTTTCGTGGGGATCTGAGTGTGCAGCAAAGAGAACTTCTTGGAAAACCCTCAGATTTCTGACATTTGACTCTACCCTGTGGGTCAGTTTTCCCTTTGGCCCCTGTGTCCCTCTGAAAGGGAGACCCCCGTGTCTGTCATGGGCAGCATCTTCTGCTATCCATGAGCTCTGGGAATTCACATCCGAGCAGTAGGGGGCAGGACTTAACACCCAGATTCTCTTTAAATTTCTTCATCAATGTGTGGAATATTTTTTCTATGTGCACTGAGGCAAGTGTAAATATGCACCACCAGCTGAAACACCTAGCTGTTGACATTCTGCCAATTAGCTGGGGAGCATCTGAAACTCTCCTGAGCTGCCGCCCAAGCACTCAGTGTACTGGGAACACTGCTTGGCCCCACACTGACACAGATACCCAGGGAGAGGACAGAAGCAAAGCCATTAGCAGGAAATGAGCAGACCCAGCAGACAGCCCTTCCCCGGGACATTCAGGTAACTGGAGGAGGATTTATGGGAAAGCCACAAAGGTTGGATATGAACTCATCCCCTGACATGGAAGCTCAGGGCCTGTGCAGATATGAATCTAATCCAGCAACCCAAGATCATGGCGAAACTGAGGATGTTAACTAGCGATTAATTGATTAGTCAAGTAGTCGATGGAATTTCCATTGACTACTTGACTAGTTGATATACACTTCCCTATTCCTCCTTGTACATTTCAAAGGAGGAATGCAGAATTCTGCATGCAGCCCAGGCTCAGCGGGAAGTCCCACTGACTCCGGGCTGCGTGTGGGTACCAGCTTTGAAATGCACAAGAATTCCCAGTGGGAGTCAGAGTCCCCGCTGACCCTGGGCTCCATGCTGCGCTGCCACTTTGAAATGTCATGCGGAGCCGGGATCAGCTGGGAAGTCTTCAGCTGACCCCAGGCTCCACATACACTGCACCACACAGCTGAGCCTGGGATCAGCTGTGCAGCACTGCCCCTTTGAAATGCCAAGCTGGGATCAGCTGTGCAGCACTGCCCCTTTGAAATGCCAAGCTGGGATCAGCTGTGCAGTGCTGCCCCTTTGAAGGCCGCCATGGTGTTTCAAAGCAGCAGTGCTGCACAGCTGATCCCAGGCTCAGCTGTGTGGCACTGCCACTTTCAAGTACCCCTTCTTCTCCCCTTTGCTGCCTCTGTCTGATGGGGGGGGGTGGAAATCAACTAGTCGACTAGCTATCAGATCAGCATTTGCTGTTTTTACAAAAGCGCGTGGAGCGTCCTAACGTCAAGAGCATTTTTGCACAAGAAAATGTACAGCAGATCGGCAGAACAGAGGGCTTTTTGTGGCATAGCTATTCCTCTTTCTATGAGGAATAACTCCTTTTTGTGCAAGAGTTCTTGTGCAAAAAGGTGTGTGTGGATGGGCAACAGGGTTTTTTGTGCAAAAAGTGCTACTGGAAAAAAGCACAGGCTATTCTGTGAATAGCAATCAGAGCTTTCTTGCAAGAGAGTGTCCGTGCAGTCTGGATGCTCTCTTGCGCAAAAGCGCATCGCTCTTCCGATGCACTTTTGCAGGGTGGACGCGTTCTTGCACAAGACGTTTTTGCGGAAGATCCCTTCTGCAAAAATCTTCTTGCGCAGGAAGCCTGCAGTGCAGACATAGCCTAAGTGATGCCAATCCCAGGAGCCACCAGGGTTTAAACAGGGGCTGGGAGCTCAGCCCTGAGGCCTGGGGACTGCGCTGGTAGGACAGAGCTGGGCTAAGCACCAGGGCAAGCCCATTCGTTACAGGGAGGCTCAGAGGAGCAAGAGCATCACTGGGCTGCTGTTCGGTAAAGTGGAGGGAGTGGGGGAGGCTCCACCCTCCCTGGAGGGGAAGGGCCTCAGGCGGAAGGGGCAGGGATGGGGACAGTCAGCCCTCAGCACCACATGGAGCGCGCTGAACCATGTCCCCCTCCCTGCCCCCCCACCCCCCTCCCGCCCCCGGCAGCCCTCACAGCCACCCAGTGCACTGCAGCAGTGATTTAATCAGCAGACCCCAGGGAAGTTGCCCTTTGTCTCCCCCCCCTCTCCACTGTCTGAGGGCTTGGGGGGGCCATTTGTCTGCACAGTCCCAGTTCTGTGGGGCTCTGTCCCTGCCTGGTGGGGACTCAGCCCTGGCCGTGGCTTTGTCTGGTGAGAAAGGGACAGGAGGAGACTGAGGCTGCAGCAGGAGGGGGTGGCACCTCCACGCAGAATGACATAGGTGGGGATGGTCTGACAGAGGCAGGGACAGGCCCACAGAGGCCGACCAAGCATTGAGGGAAGGGCCAGGAGGCAGGCGTGGGCATGTCCTGTGCTTTGGGGATGGGTCAGTGACTCCCTAATTAAACAGGCTGATTTCTGTTCTGGATGGTTGGGGTTTGCCCCAGTCCCTGGTACAGCTCCCGGCAGCAGTGCATTCTGGGAGATTCCCACTGGCTGCCTGGTGGGACTAAGGGAGCCTCACTGGCTGGTCTGTGCCCAGGTACCCACTGGCACAGGTCAGACCGGCACCGGGCAGCTCCAGCCTGGGGGTAGTTTTGCTCCAACCCAGTCTGATCCCAGTGGTACCTGGCACAGCCTGCACTGCCTGGAGTCCTGCTGTGGGTGGACTCAAGGCACTTGGGGTCCCACATTTGCATCCAGTCCAGTGACCTCCTCTAGTGCTGGCGGCAGCATCTGAGTTTAACCCCTCCTGGAGCAGCCCAGGAGTTCAGCATCCCAGTGGGAAACCTTCTGTCCCTGCTGGGCCTCGAGCAAGGTGCCTTTCCCACCTAACTGACACATTTCACGATGTGGTTGAGGTGGCAGCAAGGCCTAGTGGTTAGGACCATGGACTTCATCTGGAGAAACTGGGATTCTGTGCTGAGCTCAGCCACTGACCTACTGGGTGATTAACTCCCCTGCGTTGTGCCTCAGTTCCCCTCTTCACCTTTTGTCTATCTCTAGACTATAAACTGCTCAGGGCATGGACTGTCCCTGGCTGTGTTTTGCATAAAGCCCGGATCTCACATGGGGTCTGTGAGAGCAACTGTGATGCAAATACAAGTAATTAAAACAATCTCTAGTCATCAAATCTGTAACACCAGCCACTTGTAACCCCCCCTTCTCCAGTCTGAAGGCAGCACATTCCCAGAGGCCAGCCTGACATTGATTGCGTCCACCTCCCATTTGATTTCTTTGGTTACAGCCTGTCCCAGGCCAGGCAGGCTTTAGCTGGCTGTTGAGTCGCACGGGGCAAGGGAAGAGTCAGGGAAATTAGCCAGTGACTAAAACCCAGAATAATTCCCCAGCAGACAGGGCAGCAGCTCCCTACCTTGTACTCCTGGGCAGCCTCCGCTATGGACAGCGCCGTGTGCGTGCAGTGCTTCTGGGACCTGTCGCACATCACGCAGATGGGGCCTTGATCCTTCTCACAGAACAGTTTCAGCACCTCCTGATGCTCCTCGCACAGCCCGTCCCCTCCTGCTTTCTTCACTGGCCAGAGGGGTCCCTGCTGCACAGGATCACTGCACTGCAGGCAGGAGGCGGCTGGGAAGGGTCCCTCCCAGCACTGGCTGATGCAGGCCTGGCAGAAATTGAGCCCACACTCCAGAGAGACAGGGGCTGTGAAATCCTCCAGACAGACAGAACAAGATGCTTCCTCCTGCAGGCTTAGTACAGGCTCACTGTGGCCAGGGCTCCTTCTGATCTGGGGAACAGCATCAGTTTCAATTTCCTGAGCTCAGGCTCTACCTGCCTCCAGCAACAACCGGCTGTTCCCCTCCCTGGAGCTGACTCAGGCTGTTTCCTGGAAGGGGAAGAGCCAGCAGGCGACACCCCAGCCCTGGAGGCTTTGGTGAGAAACGTCCCACACTCTGGTTGTGGCCCTGGCACCTGCCCTTGTGCTGGTGTGGAGGAGCCCTGGGGCATCACATGGACCCCAGAATCCACCAGGCTGGGCTGATCAGTTCCCAGAACTGTGTGTGTAAGCAGCCAGAATGAAGCTTGTGAAGAATTCATTGTGTTTGATGTGTGATGTTGACAGGTAAAGTAACAGTTGATTATTTATGTGTATCTAATTACACGCTCCCAGTTGCAGTTTTACCACGTTCAATTTTCACAGCAGTGGGAAATGCTAGGGGGAGGGGCAGGCAATATTTGGCTCAGACAGTTGCTATTCAGTGACAGACACTGAGATTCAAACAGTAATTTTTTTATTATTAAACCACAAATTGTCAATGTGACTCTCAAAACAGACTAAGTGAAAGTCCTTCAACCATAAGAAGTTCTCAAGCAGCCCGGCTCTTCCTGGGCCTGTGTGGAACTTTCAGTTACTATGAAGGAAAAGATTTTCCCCTCGGTTTGTGAGTGGACAGTGAAATCGAGGTTCGCTGGCATCTGCTCCCTCCAAGCCCAGTGACACCCAATTCTCAGGCCAAACGCCTATTCCAGCTGGAATCCATGTTTCCGGGGCCCGATCCTGACGTGCACTCAGGCTGCTCGGCTCGTTCTAAAGGAGCCTCAGTGTCCCTAGCGCTGCCGATGTTAATGACTTTACGGGTCCCGCACAGGAGCGGCCAGGCCGGGTCAGACAAAGGCCCCCCCAGCCCCGTGTCCTGTCTGCCCGGTGCCCAGTGCGGGTGCCCCAGGGGGAGGGAACAGAACAGGGATCCCCAGTGACCCGCCCCCCGCGGCCCGTTCCCAGCGTCCTGCAAACAGAGCCCAGGGGCGGGGGGGGGGGGGATCTGCCTGCCCAGGGCGAGGACCCGGCCCCCCCCCGCAGGTGACACGTTCCGGGGCCCGGGCCCGGCGAGTCCGCGCGCTCCCGCCCCAGTGGCCCGAGAGGCGGGTCCGTGTCTCGCGCCCGAGGGGGCAGCGCGCAGGCGCGTCACTGGTCTCCGCGCTCTCATTGGTTCGTGGAGCCCCGGCCACGCCCCCTTCCGAGACCCTGCCCCGCCCTCAGCGTCTCTGGGCGGCCCCGTCACTCCCGGCCTGACAGCGGGGCCAGGGGAATCCCCGTCAGAGCAAGGGGCGGGGCAATTCATGTCACTGATGATGCGGCCACGGGGGCGGGCAATTGTGCGTCACTGGGGCGTGACAGCCCGGGGAACCCCTGTCAATCGGAGCGAGAGCAAGGGGCGGAGCAAGCAACGTCACAGTGGGGGGCGGGGTCCGTTGGGCTCCTGCTGCGGCCAGTGGCTGCCACGGGGAGCGCTGGGGGCGCCGGGATGCAGACAGTGGAGGGGCGGGGGGAGGGGCGGGGGTTGCACCGCGGCGGGGGAGGGGGGCGCTGCCGGGTGTCAGGCTGCGAGGGGGCGCATGGGGCTCGGGGGAGATCGGACCCGTGGGAAAGGGCAGCGCATCGCCCCGGCCCGGCGCCCAGCAGCGGAAGCAGCATCTGCCCGGGGGCCTGGGGGCGTGGCCAGGCATGTCTCGGTCTGAGCTAAGCCCGGGCGCTGGATTCTGATCGGAATTACTGACCCGTTGCGCATGCGCGGTCTGACCGGGCCCGCCCCATTCCGAACCCCGCGGCCGGGTTTTCAGCGCGTTCCCGACCGTGCTCAGGCCCCGCCCACCTCGCAGCAGTTTGCAGCAGCGTCACGCGCCGCGCGCCCTGAGGTGGGAGCCGTTGTGAGGGGCCGTTGGCACCGTTACTCGCTGCGGGGGAGGCCGCAGCCCAGCGTCAGGGAGCGGGGCGGGGAATTGGCGCGTCACAAAAACTCAACCCGCGCGTGCCCCCCCCCCTCGGGCTTCCTGATGCTCGGGGTGTCTGCGGGGGGCGGGGCTGTGAGGGGGCTGCAGAGTGTGCGGGGGGGGGGGGGGATTTAAACACAGGGTGGGGAGGGGCACAGAGACCGGGGGGGGGGTCTGGCTGGGGCAGGGGGCTGAGGGGCCCGGGGGGGGGGGGGGAGGTGAGCGAAGCTTTGGGGGACTTTTTTGGTTTTTATTTTTGATTTTTTTTGTATCCTCAGTGCTGGTGCCTCAGACCCCCCCCCCCCCCGGACCTGCCCCCCCCCATTGCTGAGCTCAGGACAGTGACACGGCCCCGGTCCCCCAGCCCAGCGGCAGCCATGGCTGCAGAGAGCCCCGTGGAAAGTGTCCGGGAGGAAGCGCCGCGTCCCGTCTGCCTGGAGGATTTCACAGCCCCTGTCACTCTGGAGTGTGGGCACAATTCCTGCCAGGCCCCCCTCAGCCCTCAGGGCAGAGACACTGAGCAGCAGGGACCCCTCCGGCCCAACCGGCAGCTGGCAAACGTGGTGGAACTAGCCAAGCCGCTGAGTTTCCAGGCAGCACAGAGAGCAAGATGGGACGGGGTGTGCGGGGAGCACCAGGAGGCTCTGAAGCTGTTCTGTGAAGAGGATCAAACTCCCATCTGTGTGGTGTGTGACAGATCCCAGGCTCACATGGTGGTGCCCTTACAGGAAGCTGCCCAGGACTACAAGGTACAGAGTAACTGTCCAGTGTGTTTTAATTACAGTGTTATTTCACGAACAGTTACTGGGCACAGTTGTGACACAGCTCTGTAAAACCTGCAAGAGATGCTGTAAAAAGTAAATGCTCTGGCTTTGTGGAAACTTACGTAAGATACCTGATGTGGGAAATGTTTCTCTGAGGCTCTGAATCCTGAAACCCAGCCCTCACTGGTGACGGGAGGGGGGGGGGTGTTAACAATCAGGGTATGTCTACACTACAGCACTAATTCGAACTAACTTAATTCGAATTAGTTAATTTGAACTAAGCTAATTCGAACTAGTATGTCCACATTGAGTGGACCCTGAACCAAAGTTAAGGCTGGCTGGAAGCAGTGCCAGCAGGGCATCAGGTTAGGACTTAAGAGTATGGAGCTGCTTCCTCAGGCTAGCCGAGGGCTGTGCTTCAAGGGACCCGAACCCCACCCCGGACAGACAGTTCAGGGTTCCCCGCTTGCTTGTCTACCTCGATGAGGGACAGCAATGCAGTCCTGGCTTGGAGTGCCCTGAGTGCCCACACTCGGCACATCACAGCACTCGGCCATCAGCCCGTCTGCACTTGCCGCAGGCTGCCATCCAGGGGGGGTCAATCGGGGGGGCTACAGGAGAGTTTCCATCCTGAGGAGCCCGCAGAGCCACCCCAGTCCTCCTCATCAGGGGCTCATACCCCATTCATCACTCACATCCTTCCACTTACCCATCCCTAGCCCCCCTTCCTGATGTACAAAATAAAGGACACGTGTGGTCAAAAATAGAAACTCTCTTTATTTAACAAAACTGGGGGAGACTGGGAAAAGGAGGTGGGAGAGGGGAAGAGAGAGGGTGAGAGAGGGGAGGAGGGAGCTGGAAGGGGGAAGCCAGGGGAACAAGGAGGAGGGGAATACAGATGTGATCTCCTCACCCCAGAAAAGAGATTTTGGCCTTGGAAAGGGTTCAGAAAAGGGCAACTAAAATGATCAGGGGTTTGGAACAGGTCCCATATGAAGAGAGGCTAAAGAGACTGGGACTTTTCAGCTTAGAAAAGAGAAGACTGAGGGGGGATATGATAGAGATCTATAAAAGCATGAGTGGTGTGGAGAGGGTGCATAAAGAAAAGTTCTTCATTAGTTCCTATAATAGAAGGCCTAGAGGACACCAAATGAAATGAATAGGTAGCAGGCTTCAAACTAATAACAGACAGTTCTTCTTCACAAAGCAAATAGTCAACCTGTGGAACTCCTTGCCGCAGGCTAGAACTATAACAGAGTTTAAAGAGAAGTTAGATAAAGTCATGGAGATTAGGTCCATGGAGTGGTATTAGCCAGGGGATAGAAATGGTGTCCCTGGCCTCTGTTTGTGGAAGGCTGGAGATGGATGGCATGAGACAAATGGCTTGGTCATTGTCTTGGGTCCATCCCTTCCAGGGTACCTAGTGTTGGCCACTGTCGGCAGACAGGGTACTGAGCTAGATGGACCTTTGGTCTGACCCAGTACGGCCATTCTTATGTTCTAAGCTCAGGGTCGGGGGTCTCACTGGACCACCTTGATTTTCATGCAAACCTGCTCCTAGGTGGCCAGGCTGGCAGCTGTCCTGCCCTAGATGGCCACTTTCCTGTGCCTAGTGTGGAGGTCGTGGACGTTGGACACCTCCCCCCAAACCTGGATGAAGTCCACAATCTCCGCACTAGACCAGGTGGGCGCCCACTTTTGCAGCCCCGGGCAGACTCCTGGGAGCCGCCAGCCTGGTCCCGGGAAGAGGCAGAGGGTTGAGTGGCAGCGGGTGGCTGGCTCATGCCATGCCAGGTGCAGGGTCTGCTGGCTGGGTGCTGGGAGGCTTGCACCTGGCATGGGCACCGTAGCCAGACGGTGCCCCTTTAAGGGCTCCGGGGCCGGGAGGGGGGCAGATGAGTTTCCCTGGTGGTGCCCAGAGTGGCCACCAGGGCAAGCTGGGAAGGGCTAGCCTCCCACTAGTTCGAATTAAGTGGCTACACAGCCCTTAATTCGAACTAGGCGTTAATCCTCGTAGAATGAGGTTTACCTAGTTCGAATTAAGCGCTCTGCTGGTTCGAATTAAGTTCGAACTAGCGGTTTGCCTGTCTAGCGCCTATGAACGTTAATTCGAACTAACAGCTGTTAGTTCGAATTAAATTTGTAGTGTAGACATACCCTCGAAGAGGTTTAGATCGCAGGAGGTACAAGCCACTCTGTCAGTGAGCTGCCTTGGGATTGGAGAAGAGTAGGTTACAAGCTGTTAATGATCAGAAGAACAATCTGTCATTTGCCTTATAGATCCGCAATGGCAGCAGGGACCTGCAGAACATCCAGCAAGGGAAAATCCCTTCTCTGAGCAGGTCACAATCCAGTTAGACAAACTGTGGGAAGGGAAGGTGGGGCAGCACCTAGTCGCTCATAGTCGCCAAGCATGTCAGGGATAGAGTTTAGCACCATACCCTGTTAGACTTACACTGCTCCCTGCCCCTCAGCATCACTGAATAGTGATGAAGTGTGGCCCTTTAGGAGGGAAAGATGCCTTGATAAAGCCCTAGGTCCAGCAGGGAGTGAAGGTTTCTAATAGGGATACTGAACTTCTGGGGTGCTCCGTGAGGGGTTAAACTTCAATGCAGCCACTGACACTAGATGAGGTTGCTGGGCTGCATGCTGTGCGGGGTCCCGAGTGCCTTCACTCCACCCATAGCAGGACTTCAGGAAGTGCAGGTCCATGCCAGACACAACTAGGATTCAACTGGATTGTAGCAAGAGTTCAAACTGGTTAACTGAAGAGCCAATGCTTATCGGTGCCAGTTACTGGTTAAACTCCCCACTTCCCCAGCAGTGCCTGGTTCCCTCTGGCAGCTAACGTCAGTCTGCAGCTGCTGGGAGTTCCCATCAGCCAGCTGTCCTTGTGGCCACCCCCGGCAGACCTCGCGAGAGATCCCTGGCCCAGGAGAGCCCATTTCCGCTACCAGCCCTACCTGTCAGCAGGTTAAAAAACTCCTGTCTCTGATAAAATTGTGATCAGTTACATAATTAGTATTGTTAAGCATTTTTACCTCCCTAATCCCCACCTGCTTCATTCTTTATAAAGGTGCCACCACTGATCCTTCCCCCACCCTTGTAGGTGTCCTGCTGCATCCTCAGTATCTTCTTGTGTCTTTTTCTATGGACACAACCATGTCCAGGGCAGAGTTCCTGCTGAAGAGGGGCAGAGCTCCACAAAACTGGGACTCTCTTAAAGGCAGACAAATGGGCTCCCGACATCTGATGCGGTTTGCCCCTGTGCTTATCTGTTTCTTCAGGAAAAATTGGAGGCCCATTTGAAGACTCTGAGGGAAGAGAGAGAAAAGGTGCTGGGAAGGAAAACAACAGCAGAAGAGACACGCCAGGAGTATCTGGTAGGTGCCTGTGGTTTGAAACAGCAGGGACTGGCAGTGGGAGGACTGTTAGGAGGCAGACTCGTGTGACATTGGGCTTGTTTGTGTTTCTCCTGAATTGTGGATTGCAGGGTGAGATCCATGTGTAGACAGGCCCTGAGCATCCATGTCAGCGCATGAGTTAATGTCCAGCCTTTGTAGCTTTCCCAGAAATCCTCCTCAAGGGAGCTGTGTCCCCCCCTAAAGGGCTGTCTGCTCACTTGGTGTATTAACATGTTTCTCCTTTTTCCTCCTGGGTATCTCTGTCAGGCTAGTGCTGAGTCTTGCCTCGTGCTGCTCAGGGTCTGAATTTCCAGAGCCCATGAATATCAAAAGATGCTGCCCATGACAGACATGGGAAAATCCCTTTCAGGGGGACACAGGGGCCAAAGGAGATGCTGGGAGAGCCACCTCTGCCTACTAACCACAAAGTAGAGTCAAATGTGACACATTTTAGGGTTTTCCAAGAAATTCTCCCTGCTGCGCACTCAGCTCTCCATGAAAGGGCCCTGGGCTCCATACATGCCCTTGACCAACCCTTTCCCTGTTTCCATACAGAAATGGACCCAAGCCAAGAGGCAGATGATTGTGGCCGAGTTTCAGCAGCTGCGGCAGTTCCTGGAGGAACAAGAGCGACTCCTGCTGGCCCAGCTGGAGAAGCTGGACGAGGCGATTGAGAGGCTCCAGACTGACACGGTCGGGAAACTCTCTGCCCAGATTTCCCATCTCAGCAAGGGGAAGTGTCAGAAGCCAGCGAATGAATTCCTGCAGGTGAGACTGAGGGAGAAACGTCTCAGCTCCCCACTCAGGGAAGGGAGGCTCCTGAATCACAAGTGCTGAGGTCCAGCTATTAGATCTTGGTGTAACTCCATGTGCATTGCTGCCATGTGAGTAACTGCCATGCTTTGTAAAGTTACAGGCACAGAGCTACTAGAGATCGTAAAGCCCCATTCACTCAGGGGATCCATGTTCCTGGGGTCAGGGCAGGGCCTCTCTTCCCATGTTTGCAAAATCCCGTCCCTGAGGTCCCCTGTGTGTGTCCAATGGGGCTGAGAGTCTTTTCTCTGTCTTTTTTCTAGGACGTCAGGAGCACTCTGAGTAGGTACGTGGCTCTCACTCCCCTCACGCTGCACAGCTCAGGGAAAGAGCTTGGAGCTGATGTTAGCACCACATCTCCACAGGGTGCCAAGAGGCAGATGTTAGAGATGAATATCTCTGACTCATTTAATTCTGCGGGTCTCACCCTCACACAGCAGACTCTGGAATTCCCCATTCAGGGCACAGTCTGACTTCAAGTGTTTCCTGGAGCTGTCACCTCCCTGTGTACTGTGGGGTGGAACATGGGCCTGTCACTGCTGTGCACTGGGCACATTCAGCCCAGGGCAGCAAGGACCAAGAGTCTGTCCCACCTGAGGGCTGTTCGGAGACCTGTGTGGAAGGAGCTGGGGACGGAAGAGCTGGTGTCTCAGTCTAGTCCCTACTAGACAGATTCCTTCAGCCTTTCACCTGGGAACCTCCTGTCCCTCAACGCCTAGAGGCCAAGGAGTGAGTTGGTCATGAAGACTCAATTCCCCTTTTGTCCCCCAGCCAGTCTCCCCAGGACAGAAGTGAAGAACAGCAATGGGACCTTTCAGGGGAAGGTTGCATGGCCATGGACTGTGTTGCTGGGAAAATTGGAGGAATTATGACTCCAGACCTGTTAGAGCTGAGACTCACTAACCAGAACTTATCAGCATTAAATGAAATACAATAACATGGAATTGTTTCTGTCCAGGTGTGAGACGGGGCAGTTCCAGGTTCCGGAAGAGATTTCTCTTGAACTAGAAGAACAAGTCAGACGTTTCTCCCAGAAAACAATTGCTCTGTCGGAGACTCTGAGGGAGTTCAAAGGTACCTAGAAGGGATGGCGGAGGGGAAAGTGGTTCAAGTATCTGAGACCACTGAATCTGGCCTATGAAGCCAACCTTCCCCTGCCTCAATTCCCACATGGAGAATGACGGTCCCATCACACTGCTCTCCTTAGAGACACTGAGCGAACAGATCCAACTGCTTGCAGATAGAGCCAGGGGTTTGCAAACTCTGAACCTCCCATTCAGAGATCAAAATGGCTAAAGTTACTGTGATGGCCACGTGTTCCGCCACCACTGCTCCACGTTATAATAAGAGGCAGTAAGTGAATGAGAAACCAAGTGGGAGAGTGTGAGGAGGGAAGAGTAAATCTCACTTACAGCTTCTCTCCTGGGACAGGTTGCGGGGATGTTGGTTCCATTGCTGGGAGGTGCCCAAGTGAGAGAGAGAATGAAAGTTTCAGACTTTCATACTCAATTCCTGAGTGTGTCTCTGGTCTCTGATACAATTGAAATGCAGAGTTCAAAGTGGGGACATTGTTATAAATAGGAGAGCCTGGAATCTCACCTCTCTTATCCCTTCCCCCACCAGACACTCTGCCCTCTGCACTGGAGAGAGCAAGAGGAAAATCCTTGGGAGCTTTCAGACAAGGTGAGTTTGCAGGTGGAGATTCTTTAAATGATGAGAAAATTCCAGTGAAAACATCTTCATGGGATTGTCATTGAAGTTACCAACCAAACCCAGCGACCATGGTGCACACAGCCCTATACCTCACCCACTGATCTGTGAGAAGCCCCAGGGGCGCTGCATGGAGACCTGCAAACACTTTGAGAAACAGTGATCTATGAGGTATGATGCTAAATGGGTGAAGTTAAAGCACACAATGGACAGCACCTTCAAGCTCAGATTACACTGCTCAGTCAGTTTCAATATGGGGTTGATTTCCAGCAATAAATAGTCTGTGAGCTGCCTTACTTCCACTATATCAGTTCGTTCAAGGCAAGAAACTGCTGGATCCCCAAGGGCTGTTACGTCTAGTGCAGGCCTGGGTAAAATACAGCCCATGGGTTGGATCCACCCTACCAAGCCATTGGATCCAGCCTACAGATGCCACTCCCCATCTCAAGTCACTCAGAAAGCTACTGTGAGCCTGGAGGGGAGGAGGGAAGGCTTCAGGTGCTGCGTCCACCCCCAGGACAATCTCATTGGCCAGTTTCTGGACAGAAACAAAGCACCGTGCCCCCTTCCCTCTGGGTCATAATTATTCACACACCCACATGGCCCTGCAGCCTGTGAGAGGGTTGGGCAGGCTCCCTGCCTTCCTGAGGTGCTTGGCCTCTGGCCAGGAGTCACTCAGATAAGTCTCCTGTCCAGAGCTTGCCTCTGCCACCCCAACCTCTCCCTTCCCCTCCTAATCTCTGCTCCCCACTCCTGTCCCGCACTCTGCATACCCAAACTCTGTCCTCCTCCTGCAGCTATATATGCAAGAGCTCTCACTGGTCAGAAACCCACAGTCCCTTATTTGTCCACAAATGAACAAAGAACTGGTGGATTCTCCATCTCTTGATGTCTTCAAGTTACTGGGGGACTTTCTAGAAAATACACTGTGGGAAAACAGAGCTTTGTGTCTTGGTAACTGGACTACGTGTAATGGCTTGTGCCACTGAGGGGGTCAGACTGCATGACTGAGGATATCTTCTGATCCCATTAATTCATGAATTTTAAGATCTCACCCTGGAAACACTCAGCACACATGTTTAATAATAAGCATCTGAATGGTGGTGTTACCTTCACTGACTCTGTTGTGGAAAGGGTTTATAACGTCTCTGTCAGATGAGAGAGCAAAGTTTGTGCTGCAAATCCATGAATGAAGACTAAGGGTTTCAAATACAACAGTCTACATTTAGCCTATGTCCATACTCAAGCAGATGAATATGTGGCTTGTTATAAGAAACACTGGGTGCTGAGAACTAAATCCCATTGTTGCAGAGGCAGTAATGTTGTAACTCACGCCAGGTACAGACAGAAATAAATATGGATTTGGGATCTAACTCCTGTGTGCTGTTTATGGCATATCTAGACTAAAACTTTTGCCCACAATGGCAGAGTCTGGGCAGAATGGGGATGTGGAAAGGATTAAAGCCCCTTTTGAAATGTCTCCCTCTTCTCCCCCTGCCAGGCTGCAGAACACCCATGTTTGTCTCCAGCTCAGCCCCCGGCCTGCAGAGCCAGGGACAGGAGATGGCCGTGGCGGAGCCTGTGAGCTTCGAGGAGGTGGCTGTGTGTTTCTCTGAGGAAGAATGGGCTCTGCTGGACCCAGGCCAGAGAGCCCTCTACAGGGATGTGATGCAGGAGAATTATGAGGCTGTGAACTGGCTGAGTAAGGATTCCTGTCCCTTTGGGTAACAGCAGCTGGGTTGGGTTTGGTTCAGGGTTATTCATTGCCTCTGCCTCCAATGTCAGGAGTATCTGCCCCAGTAGTCCTGGCTCCTCTGTGAAAGACTGTCCCCTCCGTGCTCCCTCCCAGGGAAAACAGGTTCAGGTCTGATTCCACTTCCCCCCCATCTTGCTCATCTTGTGCTTTGACCAGAGGTGTGAGTGGAAGGGCTCAGGCAGGAACAGCAGGTACCAGAGGTCTGGGTCTGTCTGCTGTTAGTAGCTGCAGGGTCCCCTTGTGGCAGTGTGCTCAGGCACTGGAAGGAGAGTGCGGTTGCCAGAGTCCTTCCCTGCCTGTAGCTAATCTCTGTGACATGCTGGTACTTGTCAGTGAGAGGGGCTGGATGCTGGCGCTGAGGGAGGGTGGATGAGGCAGTTCACGCACTGTGAGTATTTTGTCCGAGGTAGCTCTGTAGTAGAGAAAAGTGAGCAGAGCTCTCGATGCATTTCAGGCACAGGCTGGGTCTCCTTTCAAAAGTTCAGCTTCATTCTCTCTGGGGCTCACTTGCCTCTCTGTGCAGCGGAGATAAATCATGTCACCTGTCTTGTATTTTTATATCTTCAGGTAGGAACTTTTTCTTCCTGTGTGAATGTCTGGGTTCATGCTCAGGAGACCTGTGTTCAGTTTTCTGCCTGTCAAAGTCCTCCTGTGTGACCTTGATCAAGTCCCTTAGACTCTCTGTGTGCGGTCAGCTCTCTCTTTACTAGCTTTTATAGAGTGTCCCTGTTTCTCAGGGCTGGGCAGGATACTTACACTAAAGAGGGGTGATGCTTAGCTCCATATGAGCACTGCAATAGCACAGTGTGGTCCTGATTTAAACCAGAGTTCCCAGGTGCTGCTGTGATTGATAATTTTGCTTCCTGCAGTGACTGCAGTGCCATAGGAGTTGCTACTAGCGCCACAGAGCGTTGATACGGCTGTTCAGGGCTTCTGGAACCTTGATGCCAGCGGCACTGGCAGAACGTTAAGCTTATCCATGCAGCGCACCACAGGGTTGCCGCTAAGAAAGACCCAGGCTCCATTCGGAGGCTAAGGCACTCGGCCAGGTTTATTGTGAAAGGAGCAGGGTGCTAGTGTCCCAGCACCTCAGGCACAAGTATAGTGAGACTTGTCCCTACCCAATAATGGTACCAGCTCAGTCAGCAGCTAGAACACTGCCCCTCAGCCAGTATCAACATGCCCCTCCTGTGGCTTCTCCTCTCATATTGACCAAAATAAAATGCATGTTGCGTTCCATGTGTTGCTACCCCACTTGGCCTTCTGCCTGTTTGTTTGAACAAAACATGCATATCCATTATCCCCTCATCCCGCTCTTGTGCACAAGGGTCAGTGAGCTATCTGTTAGGACTGTGTGTTTGCAGTTCCTGCAGAGAGCGGTGTGTTGATTGCCTTCCTCCTGCTCAGGAATGTGATTTCTTGGTTAGTTGATAGCAGTGCTCCACCATTCTGCCAAAGCCTGGCTTGTTTTAGTTCCAAAATAATGGAGATAAACAAGATAATCCTAGTCATCAGATCAGAATTTTCCCATTGACTCATCACACAGCACACTTCGCACAAGCTTTCTTGCGATTGTGTGACAGTGGTAGCACAATGATCTCTATTGTGGCTCTTCCGAACACTAAATGCAGGTCCGAGAAGGGGTGGAGGCAAAGCTGAGGGGAAGGCGCTCACAAGGTGCAAATGTGGCAGATTCTGTGCCTCCCTGGAGCGGCCCCAAATCAAAGGCCAGGCTCACTAGAAGAGGCAGACTGGGAAACCACACAAAGACTGCTGCTGGCAGAATAGAACCGAGGCTACAGACGGGGAGCTGAGTAACAGCCACAAGCATCAGAGAAGCAGCACGGCCCAGCTCCACCCTGGCTGGTCGCTGGAGAAGCCCAGCGCCACCCTGGGCAGCTGCGGGAAAGGCAACTGTTGTAGGCAGCTAGCAAGGCCCACCCAGACACAGGCAGTCAGGATCATAGGCAGGGCCTGAAGCAGCCTGCCAAGGATTCACTTAGCTGCTCAGACAACTTCCTCTGCCTCTTTCTGGCCCAAGTAGAACATCTGAGCCAAAGAGCAGGGGGAGCCCAGCCCACCAGCCAGGAGCTTTGTGGACAGAGCCTTGGGGAGCTAGAGCTAGTCCTTCTTCTCCCAAGTCCTAATGACCTGGCATGTGGCCGCTATAGTCTGAGCCCTGTCTGGGGGCCTTGGTGTCAGACATGCCAGCCCTCCCTAGAGCTCCCCTTGTGAGCAGTGTGTCCCTGTCCTGCCCTGAGATACTGGGGATGGGGGGGATGGAATGGGCTTTGAGGGGGACTGAATTGTACCCTAGAGAGTGCAGCAGAGTGCTCAGCTCCCCTGGGGAAAGAGCTGGGCCATTCTCAAGGTGGGGGGGGGGGGAGTGCCTTTACTGCAGGTGTGTGTGTGTTCTGGGCTCTTGGAAAGGAGCCTCTCTGGATGGGTGACTCAGATCCTGACTCTGGAAGCAGCAATGGCAGATACCTTAATGAACAAGATCAGCACTTGATTAATTACTCTCCAAACAGGATTTCCACTCTCTGAAGTTCATGTGATCTCCTGGGTGGAGCGAGAGGAGGAGTTGCAGGTCCCAGATCACCAGAGCTGTGAGGAAGGGGAGATCATCAGTGGCATCCACACAGGTGAGCAATCAGTTAAATTGCCTCAGAAACCAACTTATAGCAGGTGTTAGTTGTGTGTTTTCATGAAGTCTGTCTGATTCTTTAGCCTGTCTTCAACTTGAGCCAGAGCATGGTGGATGAGGAAAGGCTGGGTTTTCTCTTCTGTGGAAGAGTTGTGAAGAAGGAGGGTGAACTCATCTCATGATAATTCAATCATTATTTGAGCGTGTGTCCCCTTTTCTATTCCTCTTTTAGAGTTTTCTTTCAGCTCATCATAGACAATAACTCCTCTCTGGATTATTTCTCTATCCCAACAGGTGATGGGATGCTGACTGAGAACTGTGATCTTGTGCAGCAGGAGGGATCGGAGCAAGTGTCTCCATGTGGGATGTTACTGGGAAGACCTGAAGGGCATGTTTCCCAGATACGTGAGCAGGGAGAGACTTGTGAGAGTCAGCATAGCCCAGAAAGGCAGCATGGAAATCATCCAGAAGGGGGACAGGATAAATCCAGTCACAGGAGCCAAGGGGAGAAAAGAAACACAGAAACCATTCAACAGAAAATCCCCCATCGACTGTCACCCTGCACTTGTAGTGACTGTGAAACTCCTATTGAACATCAAAGAGCCCACACAGGAGAGAAGCCCTTCAAGTGCTCCGACTCTGGGAAAAGCTTCAGTCAGCACTTGCCCTTTACGAACCATCAAATACTACATAGAAGAGAGACACCCCATAAATGTTCTGACTGTGGGAAAAGCTTCAGTAGAAGCGATCACCTTGTTACACATAGGAGGAGACACACAGGAGAGAAACCTTTCAATTGCTCTGACTGTGGGAAAAGCTTTATTGCGAGATCAGACCTTGTTATCCATAGGAGAACTCACACAGGAGAGAAACCTTTCAATTGCTCTGACTGTGGGAAAAGCTTCCAGAAGAGGTCAAACCTTGTTACACATAGGAGGAGACACACAGGAGAGAAACCTTTCAATTGCTCTGACTGTGGGAAAAGCTTTATTGTGAGATCAGACCTTGTTATCCATAGGAGAACTCACACAGGAGAGAAACCTTTCAATTGCTCTGACTGTGGGAAAAGCTTCCAGAAGAGGTCAAACCTTGTTACACATAGGAGGAGACACACAGGAGAGAAACCTTTCAATTGCTCTGACTGTGGGAAAAGCTTTATTGCGAGATCAGTCCTTGTTATCCATAGGAGAACTCACACAGGAGAGAAACCTTTCAATTGCTTCGACTGCGGGAGATGCTTCCGTCAGAATTCACACCTGGTTAACCATAGGAGGACCCACTCAGGAGACAAACCTTTCACTTGCTCTGATTGTGGGAAAAGTTTCAGGAAAAGCGAATACCTTGTTAGCCATAGGAGAACCCACACAGGAGAGAAACCTTTCCATTGCTCTGACTGCAAGAAAAGTTTCAGTACAAGTTCAGTGCTTGTTACCCATCGGAGGACCCACACAGGAGACAAACCGTTCGATTGCTCTGAGTGTGGGAAATGCTTCAGTAGACGTTCATACCTTATTAGACATAGGAGAACCCACACGTGAGAGCTACCCTTTACCTGCTCTGACTGCAGGGAAAGCTATAGTCGGTGCTCCTGCCTTACTAACCATCAGATAAAACATGCAAGAGAGTCGTCTCATAACAGCTTTGATTGCAGACAAGGCTTCAAACACAGGTCAGACTTTAACATAAGAATGGCCATACTGGGTCAGACCAAAGGTCCATCTAGCGTAGTATCCTTTCTTCCAACAGTGGCTAGTACCAGGTGCCCCAGAGGCAGTGGACCGAAGATGATGGTCAAGCAATTTGTCTCCTGCCATCCTTCTCCAGCCTTTGACAAACCGAGGCGAGGGGCACCATTCCTTACCCCCTTGCTAATACCCTTTTAAGGACCTAATCTCCATGATTTTATGTAGCTCTTTTTTAACCCCTGTTACAGTCCTAGCCTTCACAGCCTTCTCTGGCAAGGAGTACCACAAGTTGACTGTGTGCTGTGTGAAGAACTTTCTATTATTAGTTTTAAACCTGCTACCCATTAATTTCATTTGGTGTCCTCTAGTTCTTATATTATGGGAACAAGTGTACATAGTTTTTCTTTATTCACTCTCTCCCCACCACTCATGATTTTATATACCTCTATCATATCCCCCTCAGTCCCTTCTTTCTGAACTGAAAAGTCTCAGTCTCTTTAGCCTCTCCTCATATGGGACCCATTCCAAACCCCTAATCATTTTAGTTGCTCTTTTCTGAACTATTTTAATGCCAAAATATCTTTTCTGAGGTGAGGAGACCACATCTGTACACAGTATTCAGGATGTGAGCGTGCTGTAGATTTATATACGGGCAGTAAGATATTCTTCATCTTATTTTCTGTCCCCTTTTTAATAATTCCTAACATCCTATTTGGTTTTTTGACTGCCACTGCACACTCTGGACATTTTCAGAGAACTATCCACGATAACTCCAAGTTCTCTTTCCTGATTAGTTGTAACTAAATTAGCCCCCATCATATTATATGTATACTTAGGTTTATTTTTTCCAATGTGCATAATTTTACACTTATCCACATTAAATTTCATTTGCCATTTTGTTGTCCAGTCACTCAGTTTGGTGAGATTTTTTTTTTGAAGTTCTTCATAGCCTGCTTTGGTTTTGACTATCTTGAACAGTTTAGTAACGTCTGCAAACTTGGCTATCTCACTGCTCACCCCTTTCTCTAAATCATTTATTAAGTTGAATAGGATTGGTCCTAGGACTGGGGGAACACCACTGGTTACACCTCTCCATTCTGAAAATTTACCATTTATTCCTACCCTTTGTTTCCTGTCTTTTAACCATTTCTCAATCCATGGAAGGATCTTCCTGGTTATCCCATGATAACTTAATTTACACAAGAGCCTTTTGTGATGGACTTTGCTAAAGGCTTTTTTGGAAATCTAAGTACACTGTATCTACTGGATCCCCCTCGTCCACGTGTGTGTTAAACATAAGACAATCTACAGATGAGAGAGAACTATTCAGCTGCTCTGACTGTGGGGAAAGCTTCAGTCAGAGCTCAACTCTTGTTATCCATTGGAGAATCTACAGTGGGAAGAAACCTAGAACCTGAGTTCCCTGTAAGCTATGTGTCCAGGTGGCTGTGCCTCAGCTTATTAAATGCCATATGAGCTTATAGGGCTTTGGTGGGGAGAGATACCTCTACCCACAGGTCTCAACCCCAGCCCAGTTCTGCTGTGGCCAGAGGACAGTTGGCTATCCCATGGCCCCAGGCCCAGAGTTACCATGGCAGGGAGAGGTGTGTCTCGTTCCTCCCCCTTCACAGTAACACGTGTGCTGGGGCAGTGAGAGCTCGTGGGAGTCTTTTCTCCTTGATGTGGCCTACATGTCAGTCCCCTCTATCTTTAAGATCACAGTCCCAGCTAGAGCCTTCAACCAGTAGTCCTAAGATTTTCCATCCATGAGCAGAGTGAATTTTTTCTTGTGCACAAAGAGTGACATCCTGTGTGCTTGTTCAGATGTGTGCCTACGTGGCACCCAAGAGTTATTGAGAGTTTTACACACACACACACACATGCAATTTAAATTATGGAAGAAATATACTAAACCAAAGGATAATTAGCAAGGTGCGTGACCCTGCACACATGCACCCTGAAAATGTACCAGCTTGGCACGCAGTCTCATTTCCACCCAGCCTTGCTCTACCGTTCCTGCATCCATGAGCTCCCCATCTCCTGCACCCCCATCCTGTGCACCCTTTGCCACCAACCCTGCATTGTGCCCCTAACTTCTGCAGTGTTCCCTTCATCCCAACCCCTGCACTTTTCTCCCAGTCTAATCTAGTCATAGGCTGTGTCTAGACTGGCCAGTTTTTCCGGAAAATCAGCCGCTTTTCCGGAAAAACTTGCCAGCTGTCTACACTGGCCACTTGAATTTCCGCAAAAGCACTGACTTCCTACTGTAAGAAATCAGTGCTTTTTGCGGAAATACTATGCTGTTCCCATTCGGGCAAAAGTCCCTTTTGCGCAAAAGGTCCAGTGTAGACAGCTGAGATTTGTTTTCCGCAAAAAAGTCCCGATCGCGAAAATGGCAATCGGGGCTTTTTTGTGGAAAAGCGCGTCTAGATTGACCACGGAAGCTTTTCCACAAAAGTGCTTTTGCGGAAAAGACGCCCTATGGCTAAAATGGCCATCAGAGCTTTCTTGCACAGGAGAGCATCCACACTGCCATGGATCCTCTTGCACAAAAGCACATCTCCCACATGGCAAGATGCCGCCAGACATAGCCAAAGGGACCTTCAGAGATCAAGTCCAGTCCCCTGCCCTCATAGCAGGGCAAATCACCATCCAGATGGATGTCTGTCCAAAACAGGGAGCTACCAGGAGTGGGGTTTGAAACCACACAGACAAACATCTATTAGATCTTAAGTCCAACGCCTTAACCACTCAGTCATCCTCATGATAAGGGAAAGGCTAGAAGCGTGCAAGTTCTCTCCCCAAATAGCCCAGGGACTCACTCTCAAAGCATCTTCCCATCTCTGTGCCAGGGCTTCCCACGGAAAGGGTGAAAGAGCCGCCCCCTCCCCCACAGTGAGGAGGGAAGCAGGGAAAAGGGAAACTAAACAAGAGAAAACCCAACGTCCCCAGGGATTCCGAGGGACAAAGGCCTGGTGGGGAAAATACCCCCCCCCTTCACCTAGGCTCTGTCTACACTCCCAGCTTCTTGCATGAGAAATATGCAAATGAGCCTAAGTGTGGAATATCATGGAGCCTCATTTACATACTTAATGAGCCGCCATTTTTGCAGAAGAGGTTTTTGTGCCAGAAGGAGCTGTCTACACTGCCCCTTCTTGCGCAAGAAAACCCCTCTTGTGCAATGTCTTTCTTCCTGAAAATAATTGTCGTAGCGGCATTGCACAAGAGGGTTTTTCTTGCGCAGGAAGGGGCAGTGTAGACAGCTCCTTCTGGAGCAAGAGCCTCTTCTGCAAAAATTGCAGCTCATTACGTATGCAAATGAGGCGCAGCGATATTCCATGCGTAGCCGCATTTGCATATTTCTCATGCAAGCATCCGTGAGTGTAGACAGAGCCCTAGTGTTTTCCCTGCCTTGCATTTGGCCACCCCCCATGGGTCAGGCCAGTGATTGCTAACCTTTTTTTAATACCATGGATGGCCAAACCCATTCACAAACTTTTGCCAGACCGGTAACATTACATTTACATATCTGCATATCCATTATGCAAATAACAAATCTGCAAATATGGAAATAAACTGTTGCCAGTCCCTACAGATCAGTGTTTGCAGGTATCTACACTTAAAAAAATCACAGAAACAATTCCCCTCAGGCTGCTGGAGGGGGCAGCTCCTCCCCCCGGGGGACTGGAGCCTGCAGAGGGAGGGGCGCAGGGAGAGGCACCCACAGAGGCAGGGGACACCCTGGTTATAAACTTCAGAAATTTTGTCAGGGGCAGAGGAGTTGGTGCCCCCAAGTGCCACCACCAGTCACCTCTGCCCTCCCCCTCTTGCCCCATGGGGGTGGGGGAGTTGCTGTTGTATCTTTCCCCGTCTCCTTCTGTACAAGGCCTGCCCTGTGTCTCCCCCTCCCCCAGCCAGGCTGCTCTTGCTCCCCCAGTCTCCTCCCAACCTCTTCTGCCCCCTTTCCCTTCCTGTGACCCCCCCAAGTTTCCCTCCATTGCACCCCTACTCCCAGCCACCCCATGTCTGGCATGATCCCCCCAACCTCCCTTCAGCACCTCCTGCCTCCCCTTCCTGCCCCACCTCACACATTCCTGTTCCCCTTCACCTGTCTTATCTGCCCCCACCCTCTCTGGGATGGCTCCCCCCGCCCCGCATGAGCTGGTAGCAGCTTCCCTGGCCCCAGGCTGGGATCACAGCCCCCTCTGCTGAGAGCAGCCCTGGGCCAGATCCTCCCACTGCAGCTCTGGGGGTCTGCTCTCTGGGAAGGGAAGGGGGGCCTTTCCTACCTGCCCCCCCAAATGCTGCCCACCCTGGGGCGGGGGCTGGGCCAGGAAGGGGCTGTCCAGGCTGGGGGCGCTGCCGTGGGAAAGGTTCCCAGGTAGCAGCTTTCTACATCCCACTGGCCCTGCAGGAGATTCCCCCTCCTGGCTGCAGCCCGGGCTCCGGGGGCCCAGCAGTGCTGCACCCAATACTGGGCCTCGGGGATCTGCTCGGAGCTGGCCCCCAAAGGCCCCGCAAGCAGAGGGCAGGAAAGGAGCCAGGCTGAGGCTTTGCCAGGAGCAGGCCGGGGACCTGGCAGGAGGCGGCTCCAGCGAGTACAGAGCCTGCGCAGGGCCAGCCTGCTGGGAGGGGAGCAGGAGCATCCAGCACCATTCAGGCCAGCGGCAGCCGACACTGGGGGAGCTCTGAGACTCCAGGGCAAAGGCCTCCAGCCCCCCAGGCCCTGGGATTAGGTGGCCCTGGAACCAAGCCCCCTGGAGTAGCATTGTGGCCGGGGGGCTCTGACCACAGGGGGGCTGGCCCCAGTGCCCAGGGCCTGGGAGTCTGCTCAGCAAGTGAGACTCGCCCGTCAGTCCAAGCTGCTTTCTCCCCGGCTGCCGTTCCTGCCTGTCCCGTGCCAGCGCCGCACGCAGGCCAGTGGGGCAGGACGGGGGGTGTCGGTGGGGCCCTGCTCTCAGTCCGTCCCTCACAGGAGAGCTGGCACCAAGGGCAGAGGAGGCCGAGGCACAAGCCCCTCAGAGGGGACAGGCCTGAGGCCTCTGGCTTGCCCAGGCTCATGCCAAGGGGCTTTCTGTGGTGCTGGGCAGGGGAAGGAGGCCAGGCCCAGGCCAGTGGGAGAAGGGGCAGTGCCTGCCAGGGCAGCAAGGGGAGCTGCAGGGAGCGAGACGCGGCGTTTCTGCCTGGATCACTCAAGGGTCCTTCTGCGGGTGAAGCGCCTGTGACACCCCTGTGCTGCTGGGTTCTCCTGCCCCGCCCCTGGGAGGCCGTCCCCTTCGGGGGGCTCTTGCCCTGGCACTCGGCCAAGGGCCACCTGGGCAAAGCAGCCTGCCCCAGGCACCTTCCATAGCTCAGCTGGCAGAGTAGAGGCCTGTAGCGGGTGCTCGGCAAGTGCCCTTAGGTTGCTGATTCAACTCCAGCTGAAAGGAGAGATTCTTCTCCCTCCCCCTGGCTGCAGGCCCGGCCTTAGGACCATGCGGCTGCCTTGGGTCTGTCCCTTTGGGGCCTGGTGCTACAATTGACACAAAGGTTTTGGGTTCCAGCTGCCAATTTAATGTCTGGTGCTGCGCAGACCTTGAGTGCAATTTTACAGTTGCTTCCAAGGAGGGCACCATGGCTTAGTTGGTTAAAGCACCTGCCTTGTAAGCAGGGGATCCTGGGTTCAACTCCCAGTGGTGCCTTGTTGCCAGATCAGTGGGTCTTTTCTTCCCACCATTTTTCAACATGTATCTGGAGTTGGTTTTACCTTCAGCTGAGCTTGGTGGTTCCCTCACAATGGGAGTAGGATAGTAGCAAAGAGCAGGAGGTGCCCTAGGGGTTTGATTTAGTGAGGCTTAGCTAGACATGCTAAATCAAGCTCTGGAAGATGGATTGCAGCAGCAATCTCCACCTGAGTGAAGACATGGCCTCATGGTGCAATTAGTTAGATGCCGACACTAACAGCCACACTGTTGGTAACTCACAGAGGCTACATCTACACTAAGGCTGTGTCTAGACTGCATCCCTTTTCCGTAAAAGGGATGCAAATTAGACACATTGCAATTGCTAATGATGCGAGGATTTAAATCCCTCCCTTCATTTGCATAAAAATGGCTTCCGTTTTTTCTGGCTCGGAGCTTTGCCGGATCTTTCAGAAAATAAACCCTTAAAATAAGGATTAAGGGATCTTTTGGAAAAGGTTTTATTTTCTGAAAGATCCGCGTCTAGACTGGTGCTTTTTTCCAGCAAAGCTCCGAGCCTGCGTGTTGCACAGCAGTGGTAGGAGACATGGAGGGTCTATCGGCACCTGCAGCCTCTCAGAGCAACCCCCAAATACCAGCGCTTCCCTCCACCCTTACTGGGGTCTGCTGGGAATTGCCTGGATGCCAGCCCACCCCAGTGTCAGCCTAAGGATTGACTGGTCTGTAAAAGCTGCATCCTGGAAATGAGGAAGCAGCTAAAGTGACTCTGGTGGGACTTGAACCCACAACCTTTGAATGACTAGCTGGGCTCACATTAACCAGTACAGCTTAGAAGTCCAACATGCTTTCCATTGCACCACAGAGCCTGATGGAAGGCTGGTATTGATATCTCCACTTTCTGCTTTGCAGCTTGGCAATTGCTGCGGGAAAAGGAAGGGGAGCCAGGTCTGTCTCTTTTGGGAGAGCACGTAGGAAGAGGGATGGGGGTCACTGAGCCCCCAACAGTGAAAACTAGAAACCAGGACAAAGCTGCAGTTAGAGAACGTGGGCATCAACCCCACTACTTTTTGCACAAAAAGCAAGGGGTTTCCCCTTTGAGTTAACGCTCTGCATATGAGCACCTCACCTACCCCACCCACCTTGTTCTAGACCCCACAAGGTCTCTGTGGCAGCCTGAGGCTCCTTTCTGAAAGGGCCACTTGTGGGACTGACACCCATGGGCCGGCTAGCTCGGAAGTTTAGAACATGGTGCTCATATCACACAGACATGTCTTAAGAGCAAGCCCCTTGTTTCAAACGATAACGGGCTCACTATTCCAACGTCCCTGCAAACCTCATGGCAGGAGGAGTGAGGGACATTTCGCAATAGCGATTTATTTTGAACTAAGTGCTGTGTAGTCAGCACCAAATTACAAAATAAGCTATTTCAAAATTGACTCAAAATAAGCTATACAATTGCATTGCTTATCCTGAGGTATGGGACACACCCCAAGGCTGTGTCTACACTGGGCCGCTTATTCTGGAAAATCAGCCGCTTTTCCGGAATAAGCTGCGAGCTGTCTACACTGGCCCTTGAATTTCCGGAAAAGCAATGATGCTCTACTGTACAAAATCAGCCGCTATTCCGGAAAAACTATTCTGCTCCTGCTCGGGCATAAGTCCTTATTCCGGAACACTGTTCCGGAAAAGGGCCAGTGTAGACAGCCCAGTAGTCTTTTCCGGAAAAAAGCCCTGATCGCAAAAATGGTGATCGGGGCTCGTTTCCGGAAAAGCGCGTCTACATTGGCCACAGATGTTTTTCCGGAAAAAGGGCTTTTCCGGAAAAGCACCCTGCCAATGTAGATGCTCCTTTTCCGGAAAAACTGAAAACGGAATAGTATTCCGTTTTAAGCAGTTCTGGAAATTCATGCCAGTGTAGACACAGCCCTAATGAGTTAGAGCCCAGCTCTGCCCCCAGATCCCTGCTCCATGCACCCACGTACTGACTCCCTCACTGCCATGGGGCTGTTTGCATTGGCCTCTTCTCTTTGTCGCCAGGCTTCAGCTAGGACTGAGACTCAGGCAGGAGAACGTGACCCGGCTCCCTGCACCTGGGCCCTGCATTTCTCATCCCTTCAGAGACACTTGTTAGTGGAGGAATAAATCACAATCACATGAGTGTAGATTATTAAATGTTGTTGTTGCCTTGGAAACTCCCCACAGACCTTCCCCTGGGGGTCCCGGGCAGCCCGCTCACATTGCACAGCTCACTTTGAGGTGAGGGTGATGCGTAGACTCACCCACCCTGTTGAGGACCAGCCTGCGGGGGGAGGTTCTGGCCACTTCCTTTCCTTGTCTGTCTCAGACTGTGTCTACATTCCAGGGCTGTGTCTGCACTGCAGGCTTTTTGTGCAAGAGCAGATGGTCTTGCACAAAAACTTGCAGAGCGTCTACACTGCAGGCACGTTCTTGCACATGTAAATTTATAGTACAGCATCAGACAACAGGACTTCTTGCACAAGAGTTATTCCTCTCCCCACAAGGAATAAGCCCTCTTGTGCAATAACTCATCCACAAGGAGGCAGTGTGGATGGGTAACAGGGGTTTCTTGCTCAAGAAAGCCCTATGGCTAAAATGCCCATCAGAGCTTTCCTGTGCAGGAGAACGTCCACACTGCCATGGGCGCTCTTACAGAAAAGCACTTCTCTTGTGCAAAAGCACATGGGAGTGTGGACACACTGTTGTGCAAGACCTTTTGCACAAAACAGTTCTTGAGCAAGAAGTCTGCAGGGTAGGTGTAGCCAGCCCCTCTCTCCAGGGAACTGCAGCCCCTCGGACCAGGCAGCTCCTCCCAGCATTCAGGAGGCACCAGGCCGAGAAGAAACCGTCTGACACGGTGCTGCCAGGCAGGGGCCTCACTGCTAGTTACTGTTCCTGTTCCAGGAGCAGAGTGAGTTTTGCCCTGGGCACCGATATTGAGGGCGTGTGCCCCCCTGGCACCCATTGGCGCCTGCTGGGGGGTGGAGGGTCCCCTGGCCCCATAGCTCCTCCTGGGGAGAGGTGGAGGGACCCCTGACCCAGTATTTCCTGCTGTGGAGAAGTAGAGGTAGCCCATTCCCTATAGCTCCTGCCAGGAGGGACCCTGACCCCTTATCTCCTGATGTGGTTTCAGTTTTTCCCTGGCGGATGCTCCAGACATGAGGGATGCCAGCGCACTGGCCCAGCCCGGGCCGGCAGTGATGGTTTTATACACAGCAGGGAAATTCCCCGGCTTCTCCCCCTCACAGAGCTGCTGCCTCTCTGGGAGGCGGATGAACTGCAGGTGCGGGACAGCTCCCTGCCCGCAGGGACAGCAGCCAAGGCACCAAATATCGCTGGGTCTGCAGCCAGTGTTGGGAACTGGGCAGGGAACAGGAGGCTTTAGTGTCACACACGTCTCAGGTAGGACGGACCCTCACTGAGCCCAGACTGTGACTGGTCCTAGCCAGGAATGTGTCTGGGGCTGGTTTGTGTCACTCTAAGGCCGTGTCTACACTGGGCGTAAGAGCGACGCTGCCGCGGTCGATGTTCCGGGCTCTAGGGAAGACCAGCTGATTGGAACTGAGCTGTGCAGAGTCTTGTAAAGGGAACCTCAACTTCTCTGGGTATTTGCTGAGTTTTAGATGAGGGTTTATCAGAAGGGACATTGTGGGCTCAGGAACAAGGTGGGTGGGGCAGGAAAAGCTGCTTACAGGCAGGGGAATTAGCTCAAGTGGTAGAGGGCTCACTTCGCATGTGAGAGGCAGTGGGGTTGATGCCCACATTCTCCAGCAATAGATGTTTGCTGCTTCTTCTTTTCCACAGGCAGAGCCAGCCAGGGGCTAAGTGCTTCCAGGGGCTCCTTCCCTCTTCCATAAAGCAAGGGGCTGGTTTCCGCAGTCCAGGGGGTGTCATGTTTGCCTCACAGGGAGGAGTTCTCTGGCTAAAATCAGGCAGGCAAAGTCCAGCCTGTAACACCCAGCGGAGGGGATTCACCTGCCTGAGGACGGTGGGAACAGACCAGCACTTGGGAGCTTGGCTGCCAGCTGCTTAGCACATCTGGATACAGAAGAATCCCAAGACTTGGTTCTGCCAGGCTCCAGTTTCCCCTCTTCTGTTTCTTTTCAGCTCCCTGCAAACTGCCTCCCAGCTGTGGGTGAGGCTGAGTGTGTGTGAAACCAGCTGCGCTTTGGATGATTTTGTTAATTGTTTAAAAAGCCTCAGGCACCTCTTCTGCCTGGGGAGGTGTCTGGAATAGACGCCTAGTGTGACATCACCCTGGGGTTTTACCCCTTTGACCTCACCCAGAGACTCCTGAGAAGTCTATCTGCTGTGTCCAACTCTGCCTCAGGCCAAGTGTTTGCATGTTTCATATCTAAGGAAACTCCTCCTCCCTTTTTCCCTGCCAGTCCTTCCTGAGCAAGCTGTACCCTTCTGTGCCAATATACCAATAAAGTGTATTATCCCACCACGTCCCTGTGATACCAACTTCTTCCTGCTCATTACCCATTGTTTCCATGTGTCTATACCAGCATCTAAGACACAGATTAGATTTTGCTTCCCAGTGGTCCCTCGTCCCTCCTTTATCTCTGCGGTTACAGCCCCTGCTCTCTCCCATTTCTGCCCCATCTCCCAGGTGTCCATGTTGTTCACTTACCTGTGGGCTTTGGTCACCTGCCCCCATCAAACCTAGTTTAAAGCCTCCTCACTAGGTTAGCCAGTCTGCACCCAAATACTCTTCCCTTCCTCGACAGGTGAACCCCGTCCCTGCTGAGCAGCCCTTCCTGCAACAGCATCCCATGGGCAAGGAGGCCAAAGCCACCTGCCCACGGAGCTGTAGCTTTCTGTGCCCAGGAGGCCAGAAACCGCCTGGACTCCATGGCTGGAGTGAAATGGGGAATGGCTGCACTTTGGGAGTCAAAAGTGTTGTCTGGAAACATAAAGAGCCATTTTAAAGAGGCTTTGGAGGAGGGCACCATGGCTTAGCTGGCTAAAGCACCTGCCTCATAAACAGGAGATCCTGGGTTCAACTCCCAGTGGTGCCTTGTTGTAACCTTTGCTCACATTTTCCTAGGTCCTTCTGGGACACAGAAGAGGCCTCCCCTGGGCACCCATGGAACTGCTGGTTCAGGAAAGGCTGACTGGGGAGGGATGTTGGGAAGAAGGAAACAACAAGCCTGGAGCCAGTGCAGGGGCTGCTGTGACTGGCAATAACAGGGCTCTCACTGCAATTACTGGGACAGGAGAGTCAGCACCACACACACTTGTGAATGTGTGAAGGAGTCAGGGCCTAGAGAGCCTGAGGGTGCAACCTCTGCAGCTCCTGCAGCCATGGAGAGTCAGGGTCTGTGGGCATCAGGAGCTTCTCACTTGTGGGGGAGAAACCTCTTGGGACTTGTGGTTTCCTTCTTCCCAACACACCTCTGCAATCAGCCTTTTCCTGAACCAGCAGTTCCATGGGTGGCCAGTGGAGGCCTCTTCTGTGTCCCATAAGGGCTTAAGTAAATGTGAGCAAAAGCTGCAACAAGGCACCAATGGTAACTGAACCCAGGTGCTGTTGTCTATTAGGCAAGTGCTTTAGCCAGCTAAGCCACGGTGCCCTAATCAGACCCACCTCTAAACTGTTCTACTGTATGGTCCCAGACAACACCATTGTCTCGCAAAGTTCAGCCATTCCCCATTTCCCTCCTGCCTTCCCACCCTGGTGGTGTCTGGCTCCCTGGGCACAGAAGGCTACAGCTCAGTGGGCAGAGGCTCTAACATGCACATCTCCCCCAGCCACTGGGACTGTGGAGTTGCCTTTGAGGTTCTGCAGGGTTGGGGGAGGGCAAAATGCAGCAAACTTTGATTCTCTGGCTTGTAAACCTCTTGGTCTCAGGGTTTAGGTTGGAGTCCCCAGGTGGGGGCCCAGCCTCCTTCAGTTTGGTCCCTTCCTGAGGGCACAAAATTAACAACAGAGAATTCATTTGCCCTGCAGCAATCTCTGCTGGCCAAAGGGTTAGCAACTGAATATTTGCCCAAGTTTAAGTGCAGCAGAAAATACTTTTCAGTGTGTTTCTGTGGTGTAGTGGTTATCACATTTGCCTAACATGCAAAAGGTCCCTGGTTCAAAGCCAGGCAGAAACACAGGGTCTGCTCTTATTGAACTTCCCCTGGGTACCCACAAGGCCGTTCTAAGGCCTGCCTCCGGGTGCAGGGATGGGTGGCCTGTGTGCTGGCTTTCAGGAGCATGTGGGAGACAGCTCAGCAGGTTAGGCTGAGATAGGAGGATGCAGGGCTGGGGCTGAGACTTCTCAGCAGTGCTTTACCTGGGACCAGGTCATTGCAGCCACACAGTCCAGGACCCACCCTGGAAGTGCCACTGCTGTGCACCTTCAGGGCAGTGTGGCTGTGGCCTTTGGTGCAAGTGGACACAAAGCCACATAATGTCCTGCCTCATGCCCAGACCCCAGCCACCCTGTTCCCCTTGCTTTCTTCCCCCCCAGCTCACCCAGCACCCCCAGCTTCCTTTGACACCCTCCCTTGTTCCTGCTTCCCCACCCTGCTGCTCCCTGCTGCTCCTTCATCCATATCCCTTATGCTCCCTTTCTCCTGGCCACACACAGAACACACGGAACTACTTGGCGCTTCTCAAGCCAGGCCCTGCAAGGAGCCACCAGGCAGGAACCAGCCCTTGGAGCTCAGCTTGCACCCGATCTGGGAGTTTCCCACCACATCTCACCTGAAAAGAGGTGACTTGTTCTCCTTCCATCTGACCTTACGTCTCCGCTGTACGTCTCCGCTCCCTTCAGAGGTCTCCGCTGCCTCGGGACCCACCTCCTCAGGGCGCTGCCCCTCTGCCACTGGGCTGGGAGTGGGAGACTCCACAGTCTCTGCACTTGGGCTGAGAAGTCTCACTGGGACTCGTCTGTTGATGGCGTTAGTCAGCCCGATGGCCAGCCGGATCCATTCCGTAGCGCTGCCCGAGAGGGAGCTTTACAAGTGCCCAGTGTCCATTGGTATTTTCTGGGGCTCTGTGTAGGGGATTGGGCTTGGCCATCTTTTCCATGGGAAATGCCTCTTCTTTGGAACAGCAGCTCCCAGGAGTTCATGGAACTTCTTCTTCTCAGCTTGGGAAAGGGACAACTCAGGGGGGATGGGAAAGATATTTGTGCTGTGAAAACAGCAGGGCCCCCAGGGAAACTGGTAAATAATCCCAGTGCCCAGGCCTGATGTTACCTGCCCCCACACAATTCACACAGCAAACCTGGCTCCCCGAGCACAGGGGGAGTCTGGGGGCTCATTGCTGGGCCGTGGGGTGAAGCAGCAAACCAGCCTCCTCCTGTGGGGCCTGTGAGTGTTGCTGAATCTGGGCCCCTGCACCTGGGGAAAGGCAAACAAAAGATCTGGGGGCCACACAGAGACCCCGCTGGGCTGAGCAGGAAGTGGCTGGGACTTTGCTTTGTCTTTGCCTGTGGGCTTGTCTGTCTGCAGCCTGGAAACCTCCTGGATCCTCAGACCACTGGTCTGGATGGAGCGTTACAGACGTCGGAATAATGGAATCGCTGTGTAGACGCTCCCATTGTTATTGCAGTGTAATGGCCGTTATGCCCAAGGAACGCTGCTGTGTAGATGCAGCCTAGGAGAAATGCTTTCATGAGCATGTGGGAGAAATGGGGAAATGAGGTCACCTCTCTAGACATAAAAGAGATGATTTAAGAAAAGAGGATGTGTCAGGAGTGGGATTTGAACCCACATCTCCATTTGGAGACCAGAACACCCAACTAAGGGAAAGACAGGTCCTTGAGTCTGGCGCCTTAGACCACTCGGCCATCCTGACACCCATACAGACATCTCTACAGCCACCTCCAATGGCAGTTTTCTTACATGTGTGAGTTGCTCAGGGAGGCGGTGGGAGCACCTCTCTTTCCCCACCTAACAGCTGCTCTACAGCCCAGCTGGGTTTATCCCCACTCACCCTCATCTACCGTTGTGAGGTGTTTTGCAGGGAGCTGACAAGAAAGAGAAGAGGAGAAAACTCTGGCCAGCAGAACTGAGGCCTGGGATTCTCCTGTGCCAGGGAGTCTGTTTCAGTGCCTGTGGATCCTGAACTGGGTGTCTCCTGGGCTTTTTGGCTCCAGACCAGGGGTGTCTCTTCGGCAGGGCGATGCTTGTTCCCGGGGCTAACGCTTATCTCTGGGACACACTTTGTGCAGGGACCGTTGGTCTTTGTGCCACAGTACGTGTCTGGGACGTGGGAGTGAGGAACCTGCCTCAAATAGACACGTATCCGCCCCAGCAGTGTTCTGCTTGAAACCCTGGAGCCCTGGCTTTAACTGGTGCCTGGCACGTGGGGAATTAGATCTAGGGGGAGATTTCTAGAGCCCCACAACAGCTGCTGCTCACATGCAGATGTGCACATCTGTCTGGGGTTACTGGGCACCCGGACTGCTTCCTGTCCCTGCCAACCTGGGCAAAGCGGCATCACTGCCTCAGGGGTTCCTCTCCTCAGCGCGCTACAGAGAAAGCTCTTCTGTGTTAAAGGGCCTCAGGGAGCCCAGAGCAGAGGGAGCTGGGAATCTAGTCCCATTGATCCCCTCAACATACACACACAGTCCCAGCCCCAAGCCCCCCCACATCCCTAATCCTGTGCCCTGACTCCCATATCCTCCCACATCCTCACCCCTGCCCCCCACTGACACGCTCCCGAAGTACCTACCTTGAGCCTCCCACACTCCACTCCACACTTTAATTTCTTACAGGTACTGTCCTATCACAACCCCTCCCCCAACTTCCTGCCTTGAGCCTTCCCCTGCCCAAGGGGTGGTGCCCAATAGAACAGTCCCTGTAAGAAATGTGTCACTTTCACCCCTGGGAGCAGCTCAGCCATGCAAAGGGGCTGCCTGGGGCAGGACATTAGCCCTGGAGGGCAGGGGTGGGTGTGGCAGTGACATCACAAGGGCCTTTTGCAGCCCCTCAGCTTATTGGCTAACGGAGGTTGAGAGCCTGTGTGGGGGCAGGGAAGTAGCTTCCTGAGAAATGTGCTGGGCTGCTGGCCGGGAGTGAGCCAGGTAAGTCTCCCAGCCAGAGCCTGCCTCTGGCACCCCAGCCCCTCCCTTCCCCCACCCACTGGTACCCCATGTAAACCAAACCCTCTGCCCCCGTCCTGAACCCTCACCCCTCCCAGATCCTGCACCCCAATCCTCTGCCCCAGGTCACAACCCAACCTCCTGCAACTGTTCCTGCACCCCAGTCCTCTGCCCCAAGCTCCTGTCTGCACCAACCTGCATCCCAGACCCCCTCCTCCTCCGTTAATAGCATGGAAAAGTGCAGCCCTGGGAGTGGTTCCCAGCAAAAGTCATTGCCCAGGCCAGCCCTAACCTGTCCAGCAACCCAGCCCCCCCCCCCAACTGCTTAATGAGCCCTGCCCTGCCACGGGCTCAGGACTCTGCCCATGGAGCTGCCATGTCTTCTCCAGAGCCCTTAGGCTGGCACCGGGGAGGACTGAGTCCAGACAGTGCCCAGCAGAGTCCAGCGAGGGCAGAGGGAAGAGCTGGGATGTGGTGGTGGGGCCAGGGGCTGTTCTGAAAGGCTGCAGGCGCCGTTAGACCCTTTTCTCCTTCCCTGTCTCACCCCAGCGCTGAGCAACACTCAGTGTCGGTCTGAGCATCCGTCCTGCTCTGGGACGTGTCTCTGTGGCAGGAACCTGCCCAGGCGGCTCTCGCAGTGAGGCCCCTCCCTGGCAGCACCGAGCAGTGAGAGCTGAGTGAAGGGGGGGCAGGTCCAGGGGGGAGAAGGCTCCATGACTGTGTCAGAGGGAGGCTCTGCCCTGGCCAGTCGGGAATCGTTGCCTCTCCGAGGGGCCCAGGCCTGGTGGCTCATTTCCCCAGGTTACTGAGTGGGGGCTGGAGCCAGTTCTGGGTTGTCTCCTCCAACAACCAAACAGAACCAATGGATCTTGTGCCGACCTGACACTGCGCTGGGCTAGTGCTGTGTGTGCCACAGAGCTTCCTGCAGGGCTGCCCACATGGCAGAGGGGAGGGGCAGTTTGAGTCACCAGCTCTGCCCTTCTGAAGGGCTTGTGAAAATGGCAGGTGCTGCCTTGGCAGTGAGGGAGAGGTGGGAAAGGGGCCCTGAGTGAACCTCTTGTGTCACAGCTGCTGTAACAATGAGGTAAGATGAATGAGTAGGCAGATGTCAGGTGAAAAGTGAGGCTGGTTTCCCTGACTGGGAATTGGACCCAGGCCTCAGCAGTGAAAGTGCTGAATCCTAACCACTAGACCATCAGGGACACCTACACATGGCTCTTTCCTTACCTACACTAGCCTTTCACAGGCCACTTTCTCTCCCCTTCAGGACATGGGTCCATTTTCCATTGTCCAGTCTGAGCCATTCTAGTGCTCCCGGCATGTGGCACTGCCCCCCGGCTCATGGTGCGTGTGTGGCTCCACCCTGGGTGCACAGTGCATATACAGCCCCTCCCCCTCCATGCAGGGAGCTTGTGGTGGCAGGATGCTCTTGTGCTGCCCAGCCTGGCCCTGCCACCACCGCCGGCGTGCAACCCAGGGTCCCCTGGGGCAGGCCATGCAGAGCCCCACAGCTGCATGGGGAAGGGCACTGCTGTCAGGTGCTGTGGAGGTTAATGCAGCCCCAGGGAACTGCTGCAGCCTGCCAGGAGCCAGGGCCTGATGCCCACTAGCTCAACCCTTAATCCAGTCCTGATGCCAACAGTAACAGCCCCACTGCTGGTAACTCACAGAGGCCCTTGCTGCCCGAGGAAGAGGTGTGGGCAAAACACAGACCTCGCTGTGAGCAGGATTTGAACCTGCACAGGGAAACCCTATTGGATTTCTAGTCCAACACCTTAACCACTCGGCCATCACAGCTCTGGGCAAAGTGGATCCAGGGAAACTGGTAAATAATCCCAGTGCACAGCCCTAATGTCACCTGCCACAGAGTTCACACAGCAAACCATTGCAACAGCTGTGCAGAGGAGTCCCAGCCGTTCTGCTCTTAGGCTGCCTTGGAGGTGAGTTCTGCTTCAAGGTCTTCCCTCCTCCTTCTTGGTCTTCCTTTCTCTTTTCCTTCCTCTTCTCTCTTCTTTTCCTTCTTCTTGTTGGTGTCCTTCTTGGCCAATGTAGACGTGCTTTTTCCGGAAATCCTTATAACGGAAAACTGTTCCATTTTAAGCATTTCTGGAAAAGGGTGCCAGTGTAGACGTAGCCCTAATGTGTTTCTGTGTCAATGCGCATAAACCAGGCAAACCCATCTCAACTGAAACAAGTTAAAATCTGCTGTGTCTGGTTTCTATTCCCATCAGTTCAGCAAGGGTGTGATCTGAAGGTCCTTGGTCTACCTGGGCTGTGCTGTGCAGAAGAACAAGAATCACACCCACTGGGGGAGGAATGGCCACTATCTTTAAATCTTCTGGAGTTTGATTTAGCAAGTCCCACTAAGACTCACTAAATCAAATTCAGAGGGTACCCCACCAGCTTCCAGTACTTCTGCTCTTTGCTCCCTTTGGGTTCCTGCAGTAGGGACATAGCCAGGCTCAACTGACGGAGGCCAACTCTCGCTATGTAGGGTATGTTTACACTTGCACCCTCTTTTCCAAAAAGGGATGCAAATGTAAAGATTGAAAACTGTAAATGAAGCCACCAGGGACACATACAATGGGCCTGCAAAAAAATGAAACAGCTGAGCACTTTGCAGAGAACAGGCCAGAATCCTGCTGGGAGAGGCTCCATCATGCACAGACTCTGCGCAGGGCCAGGCTGCTGGGAGGAGGCTCTGGCCATGGACTTTCCTCCCCTCTCTGTTACCTCCTGCACCTGGGGCTGAAAGGGTTGTGGGCTGCCAGACAGTCCTGCCCAGCTGCCTTCCCCAATGGGAGCAGAAAATGTTTATTGGACAGCTCACACATTGTCCCAAATGCACTGGCCTGAGGGCCTTAATTCTTGCTGCCCCTGGGTGCACCCAAATGCCCCTTCTGAAGGGGTGGCAGGCTCCCCAGCTCACTCCCCTCCTGTCATACAAAGCTTGCAAATGGGGTTGATTTTCCTCCATCTCCCCTTGCTTGCTGCTGCGCTAAAAGAAATCTTGAAACCAGCCCCGTCTCCTGTCACTGGAGAGATGGCCCTGTGCTGGGATATGAGAAAGGATCCCAGTGATGCTCATCGCAGCCAAGGAGAAAGAAGGGGGCTCTGGGTGGAAGGAAACTAAGTAAAACAGGTCCCAGTGGGCATGAGCTGGGCACCAGCTTGGCCCAGTTGAGTGAGGGGAGGTTGGTCCCATGGTGTCAAGGGCAGCGCTCAGGACTCTGCTGCTCCTGGCAGGGAAGAAGCTGGGAGGCAAGGTGCTGGCAGCAAGAGATTCCAGCTGCCTCTTTGCCCTGGGTCTGCCGGCCGCCAGGCACCTTCCTGTCCCCAAAAGCAGGGGACCTGATGCCCAAATTCCTGCTGCTGCAGTGGCTACCTCAAGGCACCAGCTGGGGGGCAGGCTCTGGAGCCCAAGCCACACGGGGAGACTCAATATGACCGGGAGGCCTGGAGCATGTGAGCCCTGCACAGAGGCTGCTGCTGGGGGCCTGCTTCAGTGGCCCAGCAGCTCAAGTTCCCCTGAACCAGCTTCTCCCCCTGGAGCCACCCCCCAGCGCTGCTGAGGCCCCTGACATGAGGCAGTGGGACCATCAGAGGAAGGTGCCAGCCTTAGCCCTTCCTCCCAGCCTCCTCCCCCTCCCAGGGTCTTTCCTTAGCCCCTCCCCAGTTCTACATTCCCCAACCAGAGAGTTTGTTCTTTCAACAGGGAAAGTCTTGTTTGTGTTACCAGCAGTGGGAGGGGGAGAGGAAAGTGGGAAGAGGGTATGTTGTGGGGGGGGGGGGGGATTGGTGTGTGCTGGGGGGAAGGCACAGAGGGCAAAAAATGATGAGTAACATTAGTTCGAACCAAGGGGCTTGGTTTGAATTAATGCAGCAGCCCCTGACGCCCTTTCACTTTCAAAACACTGCATGGGTGAGAGTATGCAAATGAAGTGTGCACTATTTAAATCCCTGCTTCATGTGCAACTCTGGAGTGTCTACTTTGCTAGAAATAAGACCCCAGTGTAGACACACCCACACAAGGGCTCAGCCACAGGAGCTAAGATTTCCACCAAGGACTGGGATTGAACCAGGGGGCCCTTAGCACTTCACACTAATACACCCCCCATTCAACTACTTCAGCTGGTATGAGGGCTGCTCTGACATCACCACTTCTCCCTCAGGGATACTTTACTCCCCAGCCATGCAGAAGGGAGATGCTGTTGCTGGTGGCCCTGCAAGGCAAGATGAGCTTTGCCTGCCCCTCACACCCTAACTCGCTACTTGGCCCCATTTCCTGCCTCCCTTCCTGGGCTGACCCAGTGGCTGACGGGCTGTGGCTGCCAATGGCGGGAAGAAGAGGTGGTGAGACCCTGGTGCCAGGAGGGCCCACCCACCTCTTTCCTGCTTGGACCTGGCTCCCAGCCTCCCCCCATGGCCACAGGGGTGTCTGGTTTGGTGACCTGCCTTTGTGTAGCTGCCTGCTATGGACAGGGAAGGAGAAAGAAGCCCTGGGAGGTGAAGCAGCGGGAGGGAAGCAAGGAGCAGAGTGTCAGCTGCCAGCCGAGAGTCACAGGTGCCCTCTGCCTCCTGGGACCGCCCCTCCCTGAGCCGCCAGCCCCCTGTCTCTCATCGTGCGCCCCTTGGGGAGTCCACTCGCTCTGGGCTCCGGGGGCCTCCCGCTCCCATAGGGAATGACACAGCCCTGTGCCCTAGCCCAGAGCCACTCCCAGCCCGTGTGAAACAGGAGGGTTCATTGAGCATCTGACACAGCACAGGGACCCAGGCAGGCAGCAGGGGCTGCGGGTGAGGAGTGAGGGCACCAGAGAGGGCAGGGAAACAAGTAGCACCAAGACTCTTGCCACCAGGGTCTGGCCACCCGACTCCCTGCCCAGGCTGCTGGGCCCCCGACCACTTCAGCTGCTGGATCAGCCCGGGAGCTAAGGCAGGAATGGGGGGAAGGAGCCAGTCAAACTGCAGGTGGCAGGAAACACCAGTCACGCCTTCCTGGGCCGGGCACGACGGCATCATGTTTGTGACACGGCTGCCAGACATCCCGGATGGTTTGTTAGTTGCTCAGTGTGGGGAGCCTTAGATGAAACATTTAAAGGTCTCTGGCTCAACCCCAGGCTTTGGCATGTCTCTTGGTGTAGCAGGGCCCTCTGCTCCCCAGCCATGCTAGTGCCCTGTGACATCCCCTCATCCATCTTTGCCACAGCCCAGCACTGGAAACTCAGGTCCATCTGATTAACCCCCTTCGCTTCCAACTCTCCCTGGGTATGTCTACACTACCCTCCTAGTTCGAACTAGGAGGGTAATGTAGGCATACCGCACTTGCAAATGAAGCCCGGGATTTGAATTTCCCGGGCTTCATTTGCATAAGCCGGGCGCCGTCATTTTTAAATCCTGGATCGTTCAAACCCCGTGCTGCGCGGCTACACGCAGCACGGACTAGGTAGTTCGGACTAGGCTTCCTAGTCCGAACTACCATTACTCCTCATTCCACGAGGAGTAACGGTAGTTCAGACTAGGAAGCCTAGTCTGAACTACCTAGTCCATGTCACGTGTAGCCGCGCAGCACGGGGTTTGAACGAGCCGGGATTTAAAAATGACGGCGCCCGGCTTATGCAAATGAAGCCTGGGAAATTCAAATCCCGGGCTTCATTTGCAAGTGCGGTATGCCTACATTACCCTCCTAGTTCGAACTAGGAGGGTAGTGTAGACATACCCCCTCAGAGTTGCTGCTTCCTTGGATAAAGTCCCCTCCCGCTGTGCGTATGGCTGGCAGAGGTTCCTAGATGGATCAATTCACATGCAGCTTCACTGAAACCCCCCTCGTTCCTCTGCACCCAGATCAGTCCGTGTCACTGGCTCAGGGGTTTCTCTCCCCAGCGCACTGCAGGGAAAGCCTTTGTGTGTTAAAGGACCCCAGGGAGCACAGAGCAGAGGGATCCTCTCAACACACACACAGTCCCAGCCCCAAGCCTCTCCCACATCCCTAATCCTGTGCCCTGACTTCTCTCTCCTTCCACATCCTCACCCCTCCCCTGAGCCCCGCACCACTCTCACACACTCCCCTACTTCCTGCTTTGAGCCTCCCCCCGCCCAAGGGGTGGTGCCCAATAGAATAGGCCCTGTAAGAAATGTGTCACTTTCACCCCTGGGAGCAGCTCAGCCATGCAAAGGGGCTGCCTGGGGCAGGACTTTAGCCCTGGAGGGCAGGGGTGGGTGTGGCAGTGACATCACAAGGGCCTTTCGCAGCCCCTCAGCTTATTGGCTAAAGGAGGTTGGGAGGTGATGACCTCACAGAGAGTCCATGACAGTGGCTAGGTGGGACAGGCTGCAGGGCAGGGGCCATCTCAGAGCCCCCCCCCCACTCCATGGCTTTGCTGCAGGGAGTCTCCTTCTTGAGAGTTGCCTTTGAGGCCTTTTTGGAGCCTTCTCCTTTCCCACGACTGACTGACCTAGAAGACAGACGTCCCTGTGGAGAAGGGAAGAGACACCAATAAGGACAGCTATAGCACAGCAGGGGAATTAGCTCAAGTGGTACAGTGCTCACTTTGCATGTGAGAGGCAGTGGGATCAATGCCCACCTTCTCCAGTGCTGGAGGCAAGCCCCAATTTTCTTTCTACTGGAAAAGCCAGCCAGGGAGGGGGCTAAGTGCCTCCAGTAGCCCCCCCTCCACTTCCTACTTGGTCTCCCCGAAATCCAGCCATGCTGGGGCAGAAAGCTGCTGGACACCAACCCTCATGGGCCAATCAGTGGCAGGAGCACTGGAGGCAGGTTGCAGGTGGGGCAGAATTAGCTCCACTGGAAAAGTGCTGCCTTTGCAAGTGAGAGGTAGCAGGATTCACTCCCATCTTCTTCCACTGACTTCCTGCTGCCCCAACTCTTATTCCCACAATGCACTTTGTGCAGGGGCCATTGGTCTTTCTGCCAAGGTGCGTGGCTGGGAGCCAGGACTCAGGACCCTTCCCAAAGTATATGAACGCCACCTCTCCGTTCCACTCACACTGTCTGGCTGCTGCACACATGGGCTGAGCTCAGGGGCCAGGTGGGTGACCTTCCCTGCAGCTGTGATGGCATCAGACCCCTCCCTCCCACCTGCTCAGTCTGGAGATGGAGCTCCAGTGGCCTCAGACACCCAGCGAGAGGAACAAAGCTCTCTTTGTTGAACCTCAGTGCATGGAAGCTGAAGCACCTGAACCTTGCAACAACCAGCTGCGCCCCAGTAGGTCCCACTGAGATTTGAACTCAGATTGCAGGATTTAGAGTCCTGAGTGCTGCCCCTTACACCATAGGACCTGTGGTGGGAAAGTGCAGTGGGCACCTCTGACTCTCAGCTCTCAGGCTGGCCTCTGCTCTCCTGCCTTCCCTCCAGCTGCTTCATCTCCCAGGACTCTCTGTCCTGTCCCAGCTCTGCTGCTTTCAGAGCAAATTCCTTGTTAGGGCCAGTCAAAGCCTCTCCTGATCAAGTGGTCTGTGGTTCAACTCCAAATTCCCCCTTGGAAAAAATTCCTTCTAGTGGGAATATTTTCGTTTCCCGTTCCATCACACTCTGGCTTTACATTGCTTGAGGTTCTTGACATTAATAAGAACCCTTAATGCAGAGCTACTCAACTTTGGAAGCCCCGGGGCCACAATGAATGGCATTTAACCAGGATGGACAGGGCAGGTGTCCCTAGATTGTGTATACCAGAAGCTGGGAATGGGTGACGGGAGGGATCACTTAATAATTGTCTGTGCTGAGGATTCCCTTGGGAGAATGAAATTGGCTGCTGTCGTGAGACAGGATCCTGGGCTAGTTGGACAACTGGCATGGCCCAGTCTGGCTGCTTTGATGTTCTGTTTGGTTTCTGTTCTTGTCCCCTCTGGGCAAGGGAGAATGGACCCTCCCCCTCATCCTGAAGTGGACAGAAAATTGCCTGTGAAAGGCTAGTGTGGGTGAGCAAAGAGATACATTTCATGTGTCCTTGGTGGTCTAGTGGCTAGAATTCAGCTCTCTCATTGCTGTGGTTTGGGTTCTGTTTCCAGTCAGGGAAACCAGCCTTCTCCGTATTCATGAAATCTGCCTGGTCTCTGCCCTTCTCCATCATGGGGAGGGCCAGTGGGTGGAGGGAAGGGAGGGGCTGGGGTGCCAGAGGGAGGCTCTGACTGAGAGACACTCCCAGCAGCCAAGCAACAATTCCCAGGCAGCCCCTTTCCTGCCCAGGCAGTATGGGTCATACACATGGATGAATAAGAGCAAACCTGGCTCCCAGAGCACAGTGGGAGCTTGGGGGCTCCTTCCTGAGTCATGGGGTGAAGCATCAAACTAGGCCATGGAGACAGGGAGAGGTTCTCTGAATGGGCCAAGGTTGCCCAGCTCTGCCCCCAGCTCCCTGCCCCACCCATGGACGTGCTGGCTGCCAGGGGGCTGTTTGCATTGGCCTCTTTTGTTTTCTTTTCTGCTGAGAGATATTGGGACAGTTGGCCAGGGCGTCCTGCAGTTGCCATCTCCCTCTGTGCAGGTGCTGTCCAGAGCCCCGACTAGCAAACGCTGACACTGCTGTTAGGTCCAGACCAGAGGGGAGTGTTGAAGGGTTATTTCGGAAGAAGGGTTTTCTCCCCAAATAACTGCATCTAAACAGTGTTTTTTATTTCAAAAGAAAGTATTTCGAAATAGCGCCCGGATGCGATTATGCAAATGTAGCGTGGGATATTTAAATCCCGGTTTCATTTACAATTTCGAATGTCTCCATTTGCATCCCTCTCCTGAAAGAGGGTGCAAGTGTAGACATATTTTGGGGTATTGCAACCTCCCGGCACTCACCTAATGTTCCCTCCTCGCTGCCTGAAGACGTTTGGGAGTCCCCCTGCATCTGGGGACCGGCTCCAGGGTGAAGGTCACAAAGCTTCTGGAATCTTCCTTCTCATCCTGGAGCTGCAGGTCATCAGCATTGTCATCCTGAAGCTGCAGCTGCTGCTGCCCAGGTGTCTCCATCCCAGACTCCACAACTATCCCTGAAGACAGGGGCTCCTCACACCCCAGGATTCGGTCCAGTTCCTCACAGTATGCACAGTGCTGCGGTGCTTACCCAGCACGGGAGCTGCCCTCACAGACCCTCACATACCTCTGCCACAATTCGTTGACCTTGAGCAGAAGTGCTCGATCTTAGCCCAACGACCAAGAAACAACATTTACAGCAACAAGCACGATAACAGCTCTTGGTCCGGATCCCCGAGCCACACAGAGTATCCAGAAGCCACTTCCCCACCTCTCCCTTTGCTGCTCTAGAGCTTAGCCCAAAGTCTGATAAACTCTACTCTCCCACCCAACAACCTCTGGGACTCCTCTCCCGCCCGGCTCCTCACACCACGGAGAGTGCAGGGCAGCCACTACCCCAGCATCACCACTCCTGATTTTAGCCAATTGGTCAAGAAGTTATGCTTTACCCAAACCAACAGGCACCCTCTGGTCTCCAGCTCGCATCACGGAAGATATGGATTTCCCTCACTAATTTTGCCACTGAACAGTAGCCATGGAATTGGTGGCATAGTGGTGAGCATAGCTGCTTTCCAAGCAGTTGACCTGGGTTCGATTCCCAGCCAATGCATGCTGGAGAGGGAGCATCCAAGTTCCTTACTGACCTCTTACTTTAACCCTGAAAAAACAGGTACAAATGGGTCCTGCAGCTATAGGCTGCCACTCACCACTTTTCATCCTGAGAGTATGCACAGTAAAGGGTGCTTCCCTGACATACCCCTGCCGCAATTCCTTGACCTTGGTTCTGACTTGGTCTAGGATGCAGTCTAGGAAAGGAAGGAGGTGGCCTTTCTTTGTAAGACCATTGGCCATTCGGCCATAAATGTCTGCATTCCTCCGCATGGACTGCAGGGACTCCTCCTCCGACCACAGCTTCAAGAGGGTCTTTATCTGTGGCCCAGACCATGACGGTGCCTGGCGTTTGCTGCCCCTTGCTTGATTTGATTCCCAGCCAATGCAAGGTGGGAAGGGAACAGGCAGCCTCCTGGGGGAGATCTTATTTAACCCAGAACAACAGGCACAAGTGGGTCCCACAGCCAAGGGCTCCCTCTCACCGCTTTTTGTGGGGAGCAGCTCAAACACCCTGTAGTGTGTAGTCTCAGAGATTGCCCCTGTCCCACCTGGCTGTTGTCATGGACCATCTATGAGGTCACTGCCTCTCAACCAATGAGCTGAGGTGCTGCACAAGGCCCTTGTGATGTCACTGCTGCCTTGCAGGGCTCATGTCCTGCTCCTGGCCAACCCTTTGGCCTGTTTGAGCTGCTCCCCCTGTATCACTCCCACTCGCTCAGGGTATGTCTGCACTGCAGAAGTAAACAGGGTCTCAACCACTGTTTCCAATACAGCCAGCTGAAAGGGGAGAGCAGTCCTAGGTGTGGGGACACTCCTTCAGTTGTGTAGCCTTGCAAGATAATCAGCTGTTGATATGGAAATACAGCTCATGCTGGGCTGGGAAAGGAATCCGGGCTGTGGCTATGTAAATCCAGTTCAGCCAGTGCTGTAGGCCTGATGGAGGATCGGTTGTGAGAATGGAATGTGGAGTATTGTAACTAATTTGGCTGTTGTGGGGTCACAAACCATTTTATCTCTAACTGTAGGAATTGTAAAATATGACACCAGTGCTTGCAGGAGAGACACTGTCACTGAAAAAAGTCTGGGATGGACGAGCCTTCCCCTTCCAGACTCAAGTGGAGTGGACTCTGGGTGTGGGGGGAAGGAGCGTGAACCCGCAGGCCACATGTCCTCCAGCCATGAGCTATGAGACGGGTTCATTCTGCCTCTCCCTCCCCCACTACCCATTCTAAGGATAGACCTAAAACAGACTCCTTAAGGAATCTCTTTGTTATTTTGAAATATTATTCCAGTGGGGGCTGGAATCTTTTGTCCAGCCTAGGCGGGGGGCCAAGAGCTGAAATCACCAAGGAAACTGACAAAGAGCAGAAATCACTGGGTTTAGCCCAGAGCCAGACCGATCCCGCTCGTAGAAGCAGCAACTGGCAGGAGCAATCAGCCAGCAGGGTGAACGATAGGGGCAAGAGCAGGTAGTTGGTAGGTGGCCAGTAGGAACAGTGGCAGGTGGCCAGCAGGGTAGCTGGTGGGAGTAGCTGGCAGCAAGCCAGTAGGAGCAGTGGCGGGTGGCCAACGGAGTGGGTGAGATGCCTCCTATGCCCACTCCCTCCAAGAGTGGGAGGTGAACTCTGAAAATCACGCCTGAGCTCTTATCTGCCCTGAGCAAGGGCAGCAACTGCGAGTGGGGTACAGAGAAAGTTTGGGCATGTGAGTGGGACACGTACATTGCTGGACTTACATTGCTGGCAAAGGACACTGCTCAAGCCACTTGAGCCGAGACTTATTTGTGGGTTGGTTCTGAACCCTGCTTGTGGTATTTTCCCAGGCGAATGCCACGTTACTTCTCACCCTCTTTCATTCAATTTTCTTTTCTACATTCAGACTCTGTGCTGGTGAATGGGGAAACATCGCCTCCCCGAGGTACTCGCGGGGGGGGGTGGATTTCCCAGGCTGCTGAGTGGGGGCTCAAGCCAGTTTTGTGTGAGATGAATGAAGAAAAACCCCTAGACATCGAACCCAGGCCTGGCTGCTGCCAGCACTACCTGGCAGAAGAGATACACTAGCAGGGGGAGTGACCAAAGCACAGGCCTCGCTATGAGCAGGCTTAGAAATTTTTCAGGGAAACCCTATTGGATTTCTAGTCCAACACCTTGACCACTTGGCCACCACAGATATGAAGACAGCAAAGCGCCAGGGCCAGGGGAACTGGCAGATAATCCCAATGCCCAGGCCTGATGTCACCAGCCACACAAAATTCACACAGCAAACCGGGCTCGTAGAACAGGGGAAGTTTGGGGGCTCGTTGCTGGGCCGTGGGGTGAAGCATCAAACCAGCCCCCTCCTGTGTGGCCTGTGAGTGTTGCTGAATGTGTGCCCCTGGAAATGGGAAACAAAAGGTCTGGGAGCCACACAGAGACCCTGCTGGGCTGAAGTCCCAACGACTCCACTTTGTCTTTGCCTGTGGGCTTGTCTGTCTGCAGCCTGGAAACCTCCTGGCTCCTCAGGCCACTGGTCTGGATGGAGCATTATAGAAGTCGGAATAATGGAATTGCTGTGTAGACGCTCCCTTTGTTACTGCAGTATAATGGCCGTTATTCCCAAGGAACGCTGCTGTGTAGATGCAGCCTGAGAGAAATGCTGAGCAAGGGATCCTGCAATGTCAGGGGAGTCATTGAAATGAGGTCACTTCTCTAGATATAAAAAGGAAGCCATGTCAGGAGTGGGATTTGAACCCACGCCTCCATTCAGAGACCAGAACACCCAACTGAGGGAAAGTCAGAACCTTGAGTCTGGCGCCTTAGACCACTCGGCCATCCTGACAGCTGTGTGAAGATATTCAACCGCAGTTTTCTTATATGTGTGAGTTGCTCGGGAGGCAAAGGGAGCACCTCTCTTTCCCCACCTAACAGCCTCTCTACAGCACAGCTGGGTTTATCCCCACTCACCCTCATCTACCGTTGTGAGGTGTTTTACAGGGAGCTGACAGGAAACAGAAGAGAGGAAAACTCTGGCCGGCAGAAGCGAAGCCTGGGATTGTCCTGTGCCAGGAAGTCTGTGTCAGTGCCCTTGGGGATCCTGAACAGGGTTGATACTTGGGGTGGGGCCGGGGGCTGTTCTGAAAGGCTGCAGGCGCCCTTAGACCCTTTTGTCCTTCCCTGTCTCACCCCAGCGCTGAGCAACACTCAGTGCCGGTCTGAGCATCCGTCCTGCTCTGGGACGTGTCTCTGTGGCAGGAACCTGCCCAGGCGGCTCTCGCAGTGAGGCCCCTCCCTGGCAGCACCGAGCAGTGAGAGCTGAGTGAAGGGGGAGGCAGGACCAGGTAGAGAAGGCTCCATGACTGTGTCAGAGGGAGGCTCTGCCCTGGCCAGTGGGGAATCGTTGCCTCTCCGAGGGGCCCAGGCCTGGTGGGTCATTTCCCCAGGTTACTGAATGGGGGCTGGAGCCAGTTCTGGGTTGTCTCCTTCAACAACCAAACTGAACCAATGGATCTTGTGCCGACCTGACACTGCGCTGGGCTAGTGCTGTGTGTGCCACAGAGCTTCCTGCAGGGCTGCCCACATGGGAGGGGCAGTTTGAGTCACCCAGCTCCGCCCCTCCTGAAGGGCTTGTGAAAATGGCAGGTGCTCTCTTGGCAGTGAGGGAGAGGCTGGAAAGGGACCCTGCGTGAACCTCTTGGGTCACAGGTGCTGTAACAATGAGGTAAGATGAATGACTTGGCAGGTGTCAGGTGAAAACTGAGGCTGGTTTCCCTGACTGGGAATTGAACCAAGGCCTCAGCAGTGAAAGGGCTGAATCCTAACCACTAGACCATAAGGGACACATGAACAAGGCTCTTTCCTTACCTACACTAGCCTTTCACAGGCCACTTTCTGTCCCCTTTAGGACACGGGTCCATTTTCCATTGCCCAGAGGGGACAAGAACAGAAACCAAACAGAACATCAGAACAGCCAGACTGGGCCATGCCAGTTGCCCAACTAGCCCAGGATCCTGTCTCACAACAGCAGCCAATTTCATTGTCTAGTGGGAATCCTCAAGACAGACATTTGTTAAGTGATCCCTCCCGTCACCCATTCTCAGCTTCTAGAATACACCAGCTCAGGACACCTGCCCTGTCCATCCTGGTTAAATGCCATTCATTGTGGCCACCAGGGCTTCCAAAGTTGAGTAGCTCTGCATTAAGGGTTCTTATTAATGTCAAGAACCTCAAGCAATGTAAAGCCAGAGTGTGATGGAACTGGAAAGGAAAATATTCCCACTAAAAGGACTTTTTCCAAGGGGGCACTTGGAGTTGAACCAAGGACCACTTGATCTGCAGTCAAACACTCTGCCACTGAGCTACACCCCCACAGAAAATGGTGTCTGCAGCCAATGTTGGGAACTGGACAAGGAACAAGAGACAAGAGGCTTTTGTGTAACTCACATCCCAGGTGCCACCCTTGGGCTTGGTCTCCACACTGAGCAGGCGGGTGGCAGGGGTCTGATGCTGTCACAGCTGCAAGGCAAGTCACCCACCTGGCCCCTGAGCTCCATGTGGGCAGCAGCCAGACCGTGTGAGTGGAACAGAGACTCGTGGGGGGCGGGGATTTGTATATTTTAGGAAGGGTCCTGAGTCCTGGCTCCCAGCCACGCACCTTGGCAGAAAGACCAGCGGCCCCTGCACAAAGTGCATTGTGGGAATAAGAGTTGGGGCGGCAGGAAAGGGGCTGGCCCCTCAGCACCAGCGAGCCGGTGGGAGAAGATGGCAGTGAATCCTGCTACCTCTCATGCGCAAAGGCAGCACTTTTCCAATGGAGCTAATTCTGCCCCGCTTGCAACCTGCCTCCAGTGCTCCTTCCACTGTCTGGCCCAGGAGGGCTGGTGTCCAGCAGCTCTCTGCCCCAACGTGGCTGGCTTTTGGGGAGAGCAAGTAGGAAGTGGGGGCTGGGGCTGGGGAGGGGGATACTGGAGCCACTTAGCCCCCTGGCTGGCAAAAAGAAAAATTGGAAATTTCTCCCCTCATTGGAGAATGTGGGCATCCATCCCACTACCTCTCACATGCGAAGCGAGCACTCTACCACTTGAGCTAATTCCCCTGCTGTACGTACAATGGTCTTCTTGGAAGCTCTTCCCTTCTCCACAGAGACGTCGGCCTTCTAGGTCAGTTAGTCCTGGGAAAGGAGAAGGCTCCAAAAAGGCCTCAAGGGCAGATCTCAAGGAGACTCCCTGCAGCAAAGCCATGGGGGGGGAGGGGGGGGGCTCTGAGATGGCCCCTGCCCTGCAGCCTGTCCCACCTGGCCATTGTCATGGACTCTGTGAGGTCATCACCTCCCAACCTCCATTAGCCAATAAGCTGAGGGGCTGCAAAAGGCCCTTGTGATGTCACTGCCACACCCACCCCTGCCCTCCAGGGCTAATGTCCTGCCCCAAGCAGCCCCTTTGCATGGCTGAGCTGCTCCCAGGGGTGAAAGTGACACATTTCTCACAGGGCCTGTTCTATTGGGCACCACCCCTTGGGCTGGGCAGGAGGGAGGGGGAGGCTCAAGGCAGGAAGTTGGGGGAGGGGTTGTGATAGGACAGTACCTGTAAGAAATTAAAGTGTGGGTGACTCAAGGCAGGGATTTGGGGAGTGTGTGAGAGTGGGGGCTCTGGGCAGGGGTGAGGATGTGGGAGGGTAGAGAAGTCAGGGCACAGGATCTGGGATATGGGGGAAGCTTGGGGCTGGGACTGTGTGTGTGTGTCGAGGGGATCCCTCTGCTCTGTGCTCCCTGAGGCCCTTTAACACACATGGACTGACCTGGGTGCAGGCCAATGAGGGGGGTTTCAGTGAAGCTACATGTAAATGGATCCCTCTAGCAATCCCTGCCAGCCACACGCACAGGGGGAGGGGACTTTAGCCAAGGAAGCAGAAGTAGCCAATCTGAGGGAGGTTTAGAAGCAAAGATGGGCTGCTGTGAGGGTGGATGAGGGGATGTCACAGGGCACGAGCATGATAAGGGGAGCAGAGAGGGCCCTAGCTGCACCCAGAGACATGGCAAAGCCTGGGATTGAACCAGGGACCTTTAAAGGGGGAGGGATAGCTCAGTGGTATGAGCATTAGCCTGCTAAATCCAGAGTTGTGAGCTCAATCCTTGAGGGGCCATTTAGGGATCTGGGGCAAATCTGTCAGGGATGGCACTTGGTTCTGCCATGACAGTAGCAGACTGGACTTGATGACCTCTTGAGGTCCCTTCCAGTTCTATGAGATAGATAAATGTTTCATCTAAGGCTCCGCACACTGAGCTGCCAACAAACCCGTCTGGCTCATTATTAACTGTCCAGGATGTTTGGCAGCCGTGTCACAGCCTGAGTGTTGCTCAGCACTAGTAGGAGACAGGGAGGGACAAAATGGTCCTTTCAGAAAAACCCCCAGCCCTAACCCCAAGGACCAGCCCTTCCCTCCACCCTTACTGGGTTCTGCTGGGAATTGCCTGGATGCCAGCCCACCCCAGTGTCAGCCTAAGGATTGACTGGTTTGTAAAAGCTGCATCCTGGAAATGAGGAAGCAGCTAAAGTGTCTCTGGTGGGACTTGAACCCACAATCTTTGAATGTCTAGCTGGGCTCACATTAACCATTACAGCTTAGAAGTCCAACATGCTTTCCATTGCACCTCATGGGCTGGTGAGTTTGATATCTCCACTCTCTGCTTTGTAGCATGGCAATTGCTGGAGAGTCTGTCTCTTTTCGGAGAAGAGGTAGGAAGAGGGCCACTGAAATTAAAGGATAGAGCTGTAATTGGAGAATTGAGAATGTGGGCATTGATCCCACTGCCTCTCGCATGCTAAGCAAGCGCTCTATCACTTGAGCTAATTCCCCTGCCTGTGAAAGGCTTTGCTGCCTCACCCACCTTGTTCCAGAGCCCACAACATCCCTGTGAGTCTACTTGTGAGACTCACACGTGTGGGCCGGCTAGCTCGGAGGTTTAGGACGTGGTGCTCATATCACACTGACGCGTCTTAAGAGCAAGCCCCTTATTTCAAGCTATAACAGGCTCGCTATTCCGACGTCCCTGCATGGGGATTTATTGCCAAGTGCTGTGTAGCCAGCCCCAAATTACAAAATAAGCTATTTCAAAATAGGCACATTGATAATTTTGAGCTATGGGATGCACCCCTAGTGAGTTAGAGCTGAACTCTGCCCCCAGCTTCACCCACCCACGTACTGATTCCCTCACTGCCATGGGGCTGTTTGCATTGGCCTCTTCTCTCTGTAGCCAGGCTTCAGCCAGGACTGTGACCCGGCTCCCTGCACCTGGGCCCTGCATTTCTCATCCCTTCAGAGACACTTGCTAGTGGAGGAATAAATCACAGTCACATGAGTGTAGATTATGAAACTTTGTAGTTGTTGTTGCCTTGGAAACTCCCCACAGACCTTCCCCTGGGGTTCCGGGCAGCCACTCACATTGCACAGCTCACTTCGAGGTGAGGGTGATGTGTAGACGTGCCCATCCTGTTGAGGGCCAGCCTGCTGGGGAGAGGCTCTGGCCACTTCCTTTCCTCGTGTCTCTCAGACTGTGTCTACACTGCAGGGCTACGTCTACACTGCAGGCTTTTTGTGCTAGAGCAACTGCTCTTGTGTAAAAACTTGCAGAGCGTCTACACTGAAGGCACATATTGGCGCAAGTAAATGTATAGTGCAGCATCAGACAACAGGGCTTCTTGCACAGAAGTTATTGCTCTCCCCATGAGGAATAAGCCCTCTTGTGCAAGAAGTCGTACACAAAGAGGCAGTGTGGACCAGCAACAGGGGTTTCTTGCTCAAGAAAGCCGAATATCTAAAATGCCCATCAGAGTTTTCCTGCACAGGAGAGCGTCCACACTGCCATGGCTGTTTTTAGAGAAAAGCACTTCTCTTGTGCAACAGCACATGGCAGTGTGGACACACTGTTGGGCATGACCTTTTGCACAAAACAGTTCTTGAGGAAGAAGTTTGCAGGGTAGATGTAGCCAGGGGGTGTTTGGGTTTGTTACCAGCACTGAGCTTTGTACAACAGCCCAGGGAACATTGTGAAAAGCCAAAACCTTCCTGCCCTGGATGTCCTTGGCCAGTCAGCAAGTGGTAGAAAGGTTCCCTGAAGTGCTGACTTCAGGTGATTTGAAGCACATCCTACCAGCTCAGATGAGGTGGCTGAGTGGTTAAGGTGATGGACTGCTAATCTATTGTGCTCTGCACACATTGGGTTCAAATCCCATCCTCATTGGGTGTTTGCAGCCCTTTCTCTTGCCTCTCTCAGAGGTTCAGTGCCAGCCCCTCCTGCAACCCTGCCTGCCCCAGCCCCTCCTGCTGCAGCCTGGGAAAGGGGAAATCTCCACAGAGACACTCCCAGCTGGGACCCTCAATCCCTTCTGCCCTCAAGGGGAAACTTCACAAAGGAGATTCCAGGCAGCCAGGCTATGGGGGGGTCTCTGAGATGCCCCAGCCCTGCAGCCTGTCCCGCCTGGCAGTTGTCATGGTCCCTCTGTGAGGTCACTGCCTCCCAGCCAATGAGCTGAGGTTCTGCAAAAGTTCCTTGTGATGTCACTGCTGCCTTGCAGGCTCATGGCCAGCCCCTTGGCATGTGTGATCTGCTCTCCCTGCCCCCGTCATTCAGGGCTGGTTCTGGGGCTCAAGCAGGGAACATCAGAGGCTTCTCAGGGGGCCACATTGCTAGGCCAGGAGCCCTCCTGTGGAGCTATGAGTGTTGCTGTCCCTGCTGTACAGACAGGGCCATAGAGCCTCAGGAGGCTGCAGCGGTGGGAGACACTTCCCTGGTTTCGGGAGGGAGACGAGATTTCAAGTCCCATGACTAGGAGCCAGCTACTGATACCCATGGAAAGCTGATTTTCAGAGGGTTGTGATCAGCCCTTCCTGTGTATCTGGCTTCTTCAAAGGGGCTAAATAAGGAGCTAAAAGTTGAAGAAGGAACAGTTAGAAGGTGAATTTCTGTCTCTGGCACTGTCCCACCTGACAAAGAATTTACATTCCTCTGCTTTCTGAGACAGTTGGCAAGGATGCTCCACAGTGGCTGTCTCTCTCTTTCACTCTCTCTGCAGAAGCTGTTCAGACCCCTCACTAGCCAATGCTGGTGTCAGGTGCAGCTCTGAGTGCTAAAATCCCAGGCGTGCAAAGTCAGAATGAAGGGGATGCATTTTGCTCTAGAAGTGACAGCCGGAGGGAGGTGGCTGCAGCAGAGCAGGGTCTGTCTGGAGACAAAGCGGAGCCTGAGGATGAGAAGGCCCATGAGAGGCAGAGACTCCAGAGCGGGGGGGCTAGTTATTTGGTCTGGCAAACTGGCATGGCCCAGTCTGGCTGCTTTGATATTCTATTTGGCTGTTCTTGTCCCCTCTGGGCAAGGGAGAATGGACCCTCCCCCCCATCCTGAAGTGGACATTAAATGGCCTGTGAAAGGCTAGTGTAGGTGAGCAAGGAGACATGCTTTATGTGTCTCTGATGGTCTAGTGGTTAGGATCCAGCACTTTCACTGCTGTGTCCTGGGTTCAATTCCCAGTCAGGGAAACACCTGGCAACTTTTACCAAACAACTCCATAGTCAACTTTCATGGCCTTAGTCAACTTTATTGCCACATGTTACAGCAGCTGTGACCCAAGAGGTTAACTCAGGGCCCCTTTCCCACCTCTCCCTTACTGCTAAAAAAAAGGGTCTAATGCTGCCAGCAGCCTTTCAGAACATCCCCCAGCCCTTCCCTCCCCCTTGGCTGGGCACTGTCTGGACTGAGGCCTCCCCAGTGCCAACCTAAGAGCTCTGGAGAGGACAGGGCAGCTCCAGGGGCAGAGTCCTTTTTTCTGCAGTAGTTCAAACCCAGCCCCTTGGTTCCAACTAACTTTACTCCTCATTTTTTGCCCTCTGTGTCTCCCCTCCAACACACCCCCTTTCCCACTACCCCTCCCCCCCCCCCCCCCCCCCCCCCCCCGGTAACACAATCAGGACTTTTCCCTTGAAAGAACAAACTCTCTGGTTTTTATGTGGGGACTGTAGAACTGGGGAGGGGCTTGCAAAAGACCCTGGGAGGGGGAGGAGGCTGGGAGGAAGGGCTAAGGCTGGCACCTTCCTCTGATAGTCCCACTGCCTCATGTCAGGGGCCTCAGCAGCGCTGGGGGGGGCTCCAGGGGGAGAAGCTGGTTTAGGGGAACTTGAGCTGCTGGGCCACTGAAGCAGGCCCCCAGCAGCAGCCTCTGTGCAGGGCTCACACGCTCCAGGCCTCCCAGTCATATTGAGTCTCCCCGTGTGGCTTGGGCTCCAGAGCCTGCCCCCCAGCTGGTGCCTTGAGGTAGCCACTGCAGCAGCAGGAATTTGGGCATCAGGTCCCCTGCTTTTGGGGACAGGAAGCCAGGCCCGGGCCCTTTTAGCCACTGGGGCTGTACAGGCTGGAGCCTCCCCCTGCCAGATCTCTGCCCTGCTCCCTGCAAAGCTCACATTTTTGCTTTTTTCTGCTTCCCTGTCCATAGCAGGCAGCTAAAGGAAGGGAAGTCACCAAACTGAACACCACTGTGGCCAGCATGGGGCTTGAACCCATCACCTTGGCATTATTAGCACCACGCTCTAACCAACTGAGCTAACCGGCCTACAAAAAGGCAGCTCACCAGTGGCCCTTTCAAGAAAGGCGTCTCAGGAAGCTGCAGGGACGTCTCTGCAGCTGCCAATGGCTCTTCTCTGACAGGGTCACTAGCGACTCACTGTGACATGGGCTGGCTAGTCCAGCTGGTTTGAGGGTTGGTCAAGGTGGCTGGTGGCCGGCAGACCCAGGGCAAAGAGGCAGCCGGAATCTCTTGCTGCCAGCACCTTGCCTCCCAGCTTCTTCCCTGCCAGCTGCAGCTGCAGCCCCTTTCGGCCACTGGGTCAGCCCGGGAAGGGAGGCAGGAATGGGGCCTCAGCTTGCAGGATTCCGAGTCCTGAGCGCTGCCCATGACACCAACCACCCCTCAATCAACTGGGCCAAACTGGTGCCCAGTTCATGCCCACTGGGACCTGCTTTACTTGGTTTCTTTCCACCCAGAGCCCCCTTCTTCACCTGGGCTGCGAGGAGCATCACTGAGATACTCTCATATCCCAGCACAGGGCCATCTCTCCAGTGACAGGAGACAGGGCTGGGCTTCTGACCTGCTCCACTGACACCTCCCGTCCTTCCATCAGTCAGCTCCATCACTCAGGGCATGCCAGGGAGCTGAGCTGAGAGATTGTGCCCTTGAGTGGCATTCTCAGCCAGCCAATCAGCTTTGTGAGGAGTTCATTTAGATGGGGCAATGAGCTCTCTTGTTAGGCCAGCAAGGAAGCAGCCAAGGCCCCACCCCCAGGGAGCCGGCTGGAGACCATGTGGAGGAGCCGCTGCCTCTCCCCTGTGTAGCAGGCACTTTCCCAGGGTGGCAACTCTGGGGCCCGTCTCCATCGCTTCAGTCACTGCCAGGAAATGGGAGAGCGAGTGGACTCCCCAAGGGGCGCACGGTGAGAGACAGGGGGCTGGCGGCTCAGGGAGGGGCGGTCCCAGGAGGCAGAGGGCACCTGTGACTCTCGGCTGGCAGCTGACACTCTGCTCCTTGCTTCCCTCCCGCTGCTTCACTTCCCAGGGCTTCTTTCTCTTTCCCTGTCCATAGCAGGCAGCTACACAAAGGCAGGTCACCAAACCAGACACCCCTGTGGCCAGCCTGGGGCTTGAACCCACGACCTGGGCGTTATCAGCATCAAGCTCTAAACAGCTGAGCCAGCAGCCCACGAGGGGCCCTTTGGGAAAGACCCCACAGGCAGCCACGAGCTCGTCTCTGATGGGGCCACGGGTGACTCACTGAGATGTGGGCTGGCTAGTGCAGAAGTCAGAGGATCAGGAGCCTGGGTGGGTTCAGGGGGGCCTTGAACAGGAGCAGGTTCGGGGGAGGGGCTGCTGGGCCACTGACGCAGGTGACCAGTGGTTGGCAGCAGCGCTGTGGGCTGGGCACATGGTCCTAGTTTCCTGGACATACAGAGCCTCAGGGAAGTCACTGCAGCAGCAGGAATTTGGGCATCAGGTCACCCCACTGGGGACAATGGAGGGAAGAGAAGAGTTTTGCCTACTCTTGGAGAAAGCAGGCCAGGCCAAGGCCCTTTTAGCCACTGGGTCTGTGCAGGCTGGATCCTCCTCCTACCAGTTCTCTGGCCTGAGTCCTGCAAAGCTCTCAGCCTTTTGCCTGTTTCTGCTTCTCTGTCCATAGCTGGCAGCTAAAGTAGTCACCACAACAAACAACTGTGTGGCCAACATGGGGCTTGAACCCATGACCTTGGTGTTATTAGCACCACGCTCTAACCAACTGAGCTAGCTGGCCTTCAGGAGCTGAGCTTACAAATGGCCCTTTCAGAAAGGCACCTCCGGCAGCTGCAGGGATGTCTCTGAAGCTTCCAATGGCTCTTCTCTGACAGGGTCACTAGCAACTCACTGTGACGTGGGCTCACTAGTCCAGCTGGTTTGAGGTTTGGTCAAGGTGGCTGGTGGCCAGTGGCCGGCAGACCCAGGGCAAAGAGGCAGCCAGAATCTCTTGCTGCCAGCACCTTGCCTCCTAGCTTCTTCCCTGTCGGCAGCAGCCTCAGCCCCTTACGGTGTCAGCCGACGGCCAGGGCAGTGAGTCCCTTATGACCGGCTGAAGTTCTTTTAAATTGTGCTTGGTTCTGTTACAGCAACTGAAGGAGTCAGGTTAAAGCTTAAACAGTTACTATTTTATTGTTACAGGGTTTGAGTCCCTTTGCAGTTGTGTTGACTGTGCTTGTGGGTTCTGGTATCTCATGCTTGGAAAGGTTCTTCGTAACGATATGTATCCATTGGAAGGCCTCTAGCTATTCAGCAAATCTAACCTTTACCATTCTGCAGAGAGGCAGCAATTAACTGTAAAGCCTGGGCTCACATTCCATCCAAATAGCATTTCAATAGGGTCACACTAGGCTGTGAGAAGGGGCTTGGATCCTAAGGACACCCACTGTCACCAAGTAAGAAACAGATCTCAGGATGGGTAGAGAAAACTTAGTTAACAGCATTTTGTCTGGCAAAAAACTGCTTACCAGTGTTTGTGCAACTGGCATTCTATGATTATCATCCTCACTTTCCTATTGTTTGTCTGTGTGATCGCTGTCTGCATTGTAACTGTTTCTCTCTGCTGTATCATTAATGTTGCTGGGGGGAAATCAACAAAGGTGGTGCAGTATGATTGGTTAGGTAAATCATAATAGTATGTTATCTTTGGTTAGTAACATTAAACTAAAATAATTGGTTAAGCAGGACTCAATTTTCACTCTATAAACTGGGGTCCAAGAAGGAGACCAGGGAGAAAAAGGAAAAGGGGAAAAGAGAAGAGGAAGAAGGAGGGAAAGGGAAAGGAAGGGAGAAGACCAAGAAGGAGGAGAGAAGCCCTGGAAGCAGAACTTACCTCCAAGGCAGCCTCAGATCAGAGCGGCCAGGACCCCAGACTGAGCTCCAGGGGGCATCGGACCCACTTCCTCAGATCAAATAGTGGACGAAAATTGTCACAACCATATATAGCAACGGATACAATTAAAAAAAACGAACATATGTGAAAAGGACAAATAAAATTTCAGAACAGAACGGGGATGCGGGGGGGAAGGTAAATGTCTGTGAGCTAATGATATTAGAGGTGATAATTGGGGAAGCTATCTTTGTAATGGGTAAGATAACTAGAGTCTTTGTTAGGACCCCGCCGTGAAGTGTCGAATTTTAGCATGAATAAGAGTTCAGAGGATTCCCTTTAAAGTGCAGTTTTAAAAGGCTTTTGAAGCAGGATGCAGGTAATTAAGTCATTGAGATAATGTCCTTTCTGGTTGAAATGGCAAGAAACTGGTTTTTTTCTGTATTTTGTTTCAGCTACCCTAGACTAACATGGCTACTTTTCTATCACTATTTTAAGCTGCAGTGATTCATGTGAGCCCAGCTAGACATTCAGAGTTTGTGGGTTCAAGTCCCACAAGTGTCACTTTAGCTGCTTTCTCATTTCCAGGGCGCAGCTTTTACAGAACAGGCAATCCTTAGGGTGAAACTGGGGTGGGCTTGAGTCCAGACCGTTCCCAGCAGACCCCAGTGAGGATGGAGGGAAGGGCTGGTTCTTGTGGCTGGGGCTGGGAGTTGTTCTGAAAGGCTTCAGGTGCCATTAGATCGTTTTATCCCTCCCTGTCTCCTACCAGTGCTGAGCAACACTCAGGCTATGTCTGCCCTACACTGCTCTTCTGGGAAAAGCTACGCAAATTTCAAAACCCAGTTTGTGCAGCTTTTTCTTCTTTTTTTTTTTTTTGGAAGAGGCTTTTCCGACATTTGGCCTGTTACACTGGGCAAGTCACACAAGGGAGGCAGCAGGCAGAGCCGGCCCAATGCACCAGCCTCCCAGGGCAGGGGAGGCCAAGGCACAAGCAGCTGCCTGGCCTAATTTATCTGGCTTCCCCAGGTTGGCACCCAGGGGCATTATCAGCTGACCTTACCCCCACCCTGTCACATGAGCATTGGGCTCATCAACAGGCTGGTCAGCAGCAGCTGCAGTTACCTGGGCACCACAATAAGAGAAGACCCTGTGTTTCTGCCTAGCTTTGAACCAGGGACTTTTTGCATGTTAGGCAAACATGATAACCACTACACCACAGAAACACTTTCAGGAGGTGGAACTTGGCTGACTGTTCTGTTTCTGGCTCTTTCTAACACCCTGCTCTGCAGGGGAGGGGGATGCAGGGGAGGGGGATGCTCCTTGTGAACACTCCACCTCTTGTTCTCAGGGAAGTGCCTAATTTCCTCACCAGCCCCTTGAGATTTGTAGCTCAAAGCTGGAGCTGCTGTGGAAGGAGGTGAAGCTACAGAAGCTGACGGGGGACAATCAGCGGGCAGAGGGTTATTTTTTCTCCCCCCTGGGCTGATGTGGCTAGAACAGAGAAGAAAATCCTCTTCCCTTCTCCTCAGAAGATGGAAATTGCAGTTGGTTCTCCTAAAGCTGGACCCCAGGACTAGACTTTTTCTTTCTAAAACCCTGGTGAAAACTGAGAGCAAATTGCTCACAGACTGAGAATGTGAGTTAATGAAGGGCACCACCCAGCATAGGGCTTGAATCCATGACCCTGAGATTAAGAGCCTCATGCTCTAGCCACTGAGCTAACCAGGCTACCTGTGAAAAGTTTCCTAATATCCCATCTCAGGGTAACAGGAGCCAAGTGTTCTCCACTCAAGGCTCTTTCTTGCCCCTAAGGTGGGGTTCTGGTCTGTGGAGAGGTTTGAACTTGAACCCCGCTCCCGACACACCCACTTCTTTCCCCACAAGGAACGGCCCCATTTCCATCTCTCCAGGGACAGGAGAAGGGCTCTGGCCTGTTCTCTGCAAAATGCTCAGCCTGTTTCATTTTCTGCAGGAACGAGTGGCATCCATGCGCCCTGTTTCCCAGTGAGAGGTATGTGTCCTCTTCCCCCCTTTCCACAGACACAGCAGGCCAGGGGGCTATGAGCCTCCAGAGGCCCCTTCCTACCTGGCCTCCCACAAAGCTGGGGTGAAAATCTGCTAGACCCCAGCCCTCCTGGGCCAAGCCATGGCAGAGGTAGCAGGATTCACTCCCGTCTTCTCCTGCCTGTGCCCTGGTGCTGAGGGGCCGGCCCCTTTCCTGCTGTCCAGTCAGGGAAACCAACCTCGTCTGTATTAATGAAATTTGCCAAGTCTTTGCCCTTTTCCATCACAGGGAGGGCCAGTGGGCTGAGGGAAGGGAGGGGCTGGGGTGCCAGAGGCAGGCTCTGACTGGGAGACACTCCCCGCAGCCAAGCACATTTCTCAGGCAGCCCCTTCCCTGCGCAGGGGGTACAGGTCACATGCCTGGGTGAATAAGAGCTTGTGGGGACTGGCCAGGGCTTCAAGCAGGCAGCTCCCATTGGCCACAAACAAGCTTGGAGCAGGGACCAGGCCTGAAGCCTTTTCCTCTACAGCTGAGAGACACAAAGGGCCCAGCAGCCCCTTCTCTCAGCTGTGCGTGGGGGCAGGGCAAGCAGGGAATCTGCCTGAGGCTTCTTGCTGCCATGTTGGGTGGCTTCATGGGCTGGATCCAGCCTGCTGGCCTGTATTGCCCAGGCCTGGCTTAGAGGGAACCTTGGCTCTGGCTGTGGGGGAGGGGCGCTGTGGAAAGGCCAGTCTGGCCTTCCTGGGCAGGGCATGACGACGTCCACTTTGTGCAGCACGGCTGCCAAACATCCCAGACAGAATTATAGGCCAGAGGAATCCATACCCACCAGGTGAAGTAGCTCAGTGGGGAGAGCATTGGACTGAATATTTAAAGGTTCCTAGTTCAATCCTAGGCTTTGGCAGGGGCTGACATGTCGCAGGAACCTTGTCTCTGATCTGGTGTTACTCCTGTGCTTTATCCTTATCTTACCTTTTTTGGCCACAGCTTGGCATTGACAAATCAAGATCATCTCATTAGCCCCACCCCCGACTTCTTCCTGTGAGTCGCTGCCTCCTTGACTACTGCCCACCCAGTGCTGGCCCTAGATATGGAACAGGGCTGTGGGCTGATGGGGATGTGTTTGGATAATCTCATGTGGCCTTACCTGGGGCCAGCCAGCTAAGCAGGAGGGACAAGGCAACGTTTCTCCTTCCTCTGCCAGAGAGGGAGCCAGCTCATTGCCATGAGCCCACATACAGATGGGGCAGGGTCTGGAGAGGTGACGCAGCTGAATGGAAAAAGCAAGGAGAGAAGAGTTTCAGCTACCAGCTGAGAACCTCAAGCACAGAGCCATGTGATGGCCCCATAGTGTAAGGGGAAGGGGTCAGGAGTTTGAATCTTACAAGCTGAGTTCAAATGTTGGTTTGTCCCTGCTGGGGACTTGTTGGTTTGTGTAAATCCTTGAGAATTGATCTTGCCCCTCTGGCTCAATTCTACTTTGTGCTTCTTCACTGTCTCAATGTAAGGACTTCGGAGAAAACTCTTAAACATCTGCTCCAGTGGCACAATGGGTCAGTGCACAGTATTTATAAAGCAGTGTGTGTGGGAAACATGCTGAGGTTATGAATTCATACCACACCTGGAGCAGTGGTTTTCAGTCCCTACTGGGATGCCCCTTTCCAGTGGTCACTGTAGGAGCTGGAATTCTAGCTCAGAGGAGACTGTCAGTGAAAATTCCCCCTTCACATATTATGGTCTTGTCAGACTGAATGGTGGGTGGCCAGGGAAGGTACTTCTTGCTTCCAGGATCTTGTTGCCGGTCTTCTCCCCGCACCTCTTACCCATCAGCAGCTGCTGTCCCTTTCAGCCATTGGGTCAGCTCAGGGAGGGAGGCAGGAAATGGGGCAAAGTATCCAGACAAGCTGAGGGAGGTGGGGAAATTCTGATCTTTGCATCTCCCCATGTGAGGGTTTGTCTACACGTCATTCCTCTTCCCAGAGACCAATGCAAATTCAGCCAAGTGACATTGCAAATGAAGTGGAGATTTGCATAATCATGTCTGGCTGCTATTTCGAAATATGCTATTTTGAAAGAACAGACGCTGTCTAAACACAGTTCTTTGGAAAGAAAACCCTTCTTTCAAAATCACCCTTACTCCTTGTGAAATGAGGTTTAAGGGTTAGTTCTGACGAAGGGTTTTCTCCCGCAATAAGCGTATCTCAACAGCGTTTTGTATTTCAAAATAAAGTATTTTCAAATAGCACCAGTCTGTGAATATGCAATTGAAGTGCAAGATATTTAAATCCCAGCTTCATTTCCAATGTTGAGTGTCTACATTTGCATCCCTTGCAGGTTCTCTGGGCACTGACACCCCAAGAGAATCACAAAGGCATGTGCTGCTGGCTCTCCTGTCCCAGCAATTGGAGTCAGAGCCCTGCCTTGCCAGTGCCAGTAGCCTCTGCACCAGGCTTGTGATTTCCTTCTTCCCAACACTCCTCCCCAATCAGCCTTTTCCTGAACCAGCAGTTCCACAGGTGGCCTCTTCTGTGTCCCAGAAGCACACAGGAAAACATGCAAAGGCTACAACAAGGAACCACTGGGATTTGAACCCAGGATCGCCTGCTTACAAGGCAGGCCCTTTAGCCAGCTAAGCCATGGCACCCTGTTTGGCTGTAAACCCACTATAAAGCTTTTCCAGGGTAGCTTTTGTATCTCTGGAAAACTCTGCTGTGTTTATGGAATGGGTCGACTCTTTTAGATCATTTCCAAAAAAGTGGGCGTGTTCTTTTGGAAGGCCTGTATTCCTCATTGTATTAGGAATAAGGCTCTTCCCAAAGAGAAGGTTTTCCCCACATTTGCGCCCGTGTAGATGGGCCAAATATCAGAAAAGTCTCTTCTGAAAAAAGAAAAGTCTCTTAAAACTGTTTGAATTTATGGTCCCAGACAACATCTTTGAATTCCAAGGTGCAGCCATTCCCCATTTCCCTCCAGTGTTGGAGGGGTCTCAAGGCCTGTGCAGCAAAGAAATGTGATTGACAGCTCATACCCACAAACTTTTTGTCAATTGCAGAGCAACCTAAGGATTACTTGCCAAGCAGGCACTACAGGCCAGGGTCAGGCTGGAACCAGGGGAATCAGGAGGAAGGAAGAGCCCCTGTCTGCACAGCTCCTCTGCACAAAAGTCTCTTGTTCAAAAACGGACCCCAATTAATTATGCAAGGAAAATCTCTGGGCTGCAATGCTTAGTTACACACAATAAGAATAATCCACCAGCTCAGATGTGATTTCTAAACCCCAAAAAGGGAAAATAATAAATTCTGATGGACTCGGTAGTCCCCATGGGCTTTGCCTGCACCATGCTCAGGGCCTGGGGATTTTCTGTCTGTTTGCCAGACCAAAAAACTAGCCCTCCCCACCCCCACTGCTCTGGAGTCTCTGCCTCTCATGGGTCTTCTCATCCTCAGGCTCTGCTTTGTCTCCAGACAGACCCTGCTCTGCCATAGCCACCTCCCTCTGTCACTTCTAAAGCAAAATGCTTCCCTTCATTCTGACTTTGTACACCTGGGCTTTTAACACTCACACCTGCACCTAACACCAGCATTTTCTAGTGAGGGGTCTGATAACAGTTTCTGTAGAGCCGTGGTCACCAACAGGTCGATCGCGAGCTACTGGTCTGCCGGCCGGGTGTACTGCGGGAGGGAGCATTGGCTCCCTGCACCTCACAGGAGGGGTGAGTCAGCCCCGCGGGAGGCATGCAGGGGGTTTCCTGGTGTGTGGGGGGGTCGGCCCCCTGGGCAGGTGCGCGCACACGGGACTTCCCTGCATGGAGTGGGGGGTCGGCTCTGGGGCAGGCATGCACGGGTTTCTCGGGGGGGGGGGAGAATCTTGGGAGGAGGGAGATGCAGGGGACTCTCTGCCTCCACTGGCACCCCATTCCCCAGCCCCCACTCCCCAGACACAGAACGCTGTCCCCACTCCCGTCCCCACTCTCCTGTCCTCAACTACAGAATGCTGTCCCCATTCCCCTGGCCCCAGCCACAGAACTCGGTCCCCACTCCCCGAATTGTCCCCACTCTCCTGTCCCCAGCTACAGAACTCTGTCCCTATTCCCGTCCCCACTCCCCGAACTCTGTCCCCACTGGCACCCTGTCCCCAGCTGCAGAACCCTGTCCTCTGCCCTCCCAGCACCCTGTTCCCTCTCCCCTGCCCCCAGCTGCAGAACTCTGTCCCCACAAAATGTATAATTATAAAAGCTTCATTTTAGATTTAAATAGCATGAATAAAAAACAGACCATTTATTTCATAGCTATAAACACCTGATTTTAATTCTATGTATCGCATAATTTAAAAATAAACTGTTTATCAGAGTGTGTAAGTAAGGGCTGGGGATAGCAAGTGATGGACAGGAGGAGAATAGAGAGGGCGGGGCTTCAAGGAAGGGGCGGGGCGGTAGATCTTCGCCTGTTCTGAGATTTAAAAAGTGATCTTGGGTGTAAAAAGGTTGGAGACCACTGTTGTGGAGAGAAAGACAGCCACTGTGGATAAACCTTACCAACTGACTCAGAGAGCAGAAGAAAGTAAGTTCTTCGCCAGTGAAAGGAAACTGTTACCCCAGATGGGACTTAAACCCATAACCCCTAGCTGAGGAAGTCAGTGCCTTGTCCATTAGGGCACAGGAGAACACAGACAACAGTCCCAGAGACAGAAATTCACCCTTCTAAATGTCCCTTCTTCAACTTTTAGCAACTGATTAAGCTGGTTTGAAGAAGCCAGATACACAGGAAGGGCTGATCACACCCCTCTGAAAATCAGCTTTCCATGGGTATCTGTAGCTGGCTCCAAGTCATGGGCCCTGACGTCTCCCAAAACCAGGGAAGTGTCTCCCACCACTGCAGCCTCCTGTGGCTCTATGGCCCTCTCTGTACAGCAGGGACAGCAACACTCACAGCCCCACAGGAGGGCCCCTGGCCTAGCAACATGGCCCCCTGAGCAGCCTCTGATGTTCCCTGCTTCAGCCCCAGAACCAGCCCTGAGTGAGTGGGGCAGGGGGAGCAGCTCACACATGCCAAGGGGCTGGTCAGGGGCAGGACATGAGCCTGCAAGGCAGCAGTGACATCACAAGGAACTTTTACAGCACCTCAGCTCATTGGTTGGGAGGCAGTGACCTCACAGAGGATCCATGGCAACAGCCAGGTGGGACAGGCTGCAGGGCTGGGGCATCTCAGAGACCCCCATGGCCTGGCTGCCTGGAATCTCCTTTGTGAGGTTTCCCCTTGAGGGCAGAAGGGATTGAGGGTCCCAGCTGGGAGTGTCTCTGTGGAGATTTCCCCTTTCCCCAGGCTGCAGTGGGAGGGGCTGGGGCAGGCAGGGTTACAGGAGGGGCTGGCACTGAACTCCTGGGAGAAGCAAGAGGGAGGGCTGCAAACACCCAAGGAAGATGCAATTTGAACCCATGCGTGCAGAGCACAATAGATTAGCAGTCCATCACCTTAACCACTCGGCCACCTCAACTGAGGTGTGGGGGGTTTGTTTCAAATCACCTGAAGTCAGCACTTCAGGGAATATTTCTGCCACTTGCTGACTGGCCAAGGACACCCAGGGCTGGAAGGTTTTGGCTTTTCACAATGTTCCCTGGGCTGTTGTACAAAGCTCAGTTCTGGTAACAAACCCAAATACCTGCTGCCTACATCTAACCTGGAGACTTCTTGCTCAAGAACTGTTTTGTGCAAGAGTTCTTCTGCAAAAGGTCTTGCACATCAGTGTCTCTGCACTGCCATGTGCTGTTGCACAAGAGAAGTGCTTTTCTGCAAAGAGCGCCCATGGCAGTGTGGACACTTTTCTGCGCAGGAAAGCTCTGATGGGCGTTTTAGCCATAGGGCTTTCTTGAGCAAGAAACCCCTGTTGCCCGTCCACACTGCCTCCCTGTGGACGAGTTCTTACACAAGAGGGCTTATTCCTCATGGGGAGAGCAATAACTTCTGTGCAAGAAGCCCTGTTTTCTGATGCTGCACTATAAATTTACTTGCACAAGAACGTCCCTGCAGTGTAGACGCTCTGCAAGTTTTTACACAAGAGCAGTTGTTCTTGCGCAAAAAGCCTGCAGTGTAGACGTAGCCCTGGAGTGTAGACACAGCCTGAGAGAGACAAGGAAAGGAAGTGGCCAGAGCCTCCCCCCAGCAGGCTGGCCCTCAACAGGACGGGCACGTCTACACAGCACCCTCACCTCGAAGTGGGCTGTGCAGTGTGAGCGGCTGCCGGGGCCCCCAGGGGAAGGTCTGTGGGGAGTTTCCAAGGCAACAACAACTACAAAGTTTCATAATCTACACGTCTTGTGCAAGAGCACGTCCACACTGCCATGTGATTTTGTGCAAGAATGTCTGTGGCAGTGTGCACGCTCTCTTGTGCAGGAAAGCTCTGATGGCCATTTTAGCCATAGGGGTTTCTTGCACGAAAAAAACCCTGTTGCCCATTCATACTACCTTCTTATGCAAGATCTCTTGCATAAGAGGGTTTATTCCTCATGGGGAGAGGGAGAGGAATAACTCTTGGCTTGAGTCAGGCAGTGGGGAACACTTGGCTCCTGTTAACCTGAGCTGGGATATTAGGAAACTTTTTCAGTGCAGCCTGGGTAGCTCAGTTGGTAGAGCATGAGACTCTTAATCTCAAGGTCATGGGTTCAAGCCCTATGCTGGGTGGTGCTCTTCCTTAACTCACATTCTCAGCCTGTGAGCAATTGGCTCTCAGGGTTTTAGAAAGAAAAAGTCTAGTCCTGGGGTCCAGCTTTAGGAGAACCACCTGCAATTTCCATCTTCTGAGGAGAAGGGAAGAGGATTTTCTTCTCCTCCGTTCTAGCCACATCAGCCCAGGGGGGAGAAAAAATAACCCTCCGCCCGCTGATTGTCCCCTGTCAGCTTCTGTAGCTTCACCTCCTTCCACAGCAGCTCCAGCTTTGAGCTACAAATCTCAAGGGGCTGGTGAGGAAATTAGGCGCTTCCCTGAGAACAAGAGGTGGAGTTGTTCACAAGGAGCATCCCTCTCCCCTGCAGAGCAGGGTGTTAGAAAGAGCTAGAAACAGAACAGTCAGACAAGTTCCAGCCCTCGAAATGTGTTTCTGTGGTGTAGTGGTTATCACGTTTGCCTAACACGCAAAAGATCCTGGTCCAAAGCCAGGCAGAAACACGGGGTCTTCTCTTATTGCGGTGCCCAGGTAACTGCAGCTGCTGCTGACCAGCCTGTTGATGAGCCCAATGCTCATGTGACGGGGGGGTAACATCAGCTGATAATGCCCCGGGTGCCAACCTGGGGAAGCCAGATAAATTAGGCCAGGTAGCTGCTTGTGCCTTGGCCTTCCCTGCCCTGGGAGGCTGGTGCATTGGGCTGGCTCTGCCTGCTGCCTCCCTTGTGTGACTTGCTCAATGTATCAGGCCAAATGTCGGAAAAGTCTCTTCCAAAAAAAAAAAAAAAAAAAGCAGAAGAAAAAGCTGCACAAATTGGGTTTTGAAATTTGCGTAGCTTTTCCCAGAAGAGCAGTGTAGGGCAGACATAGCCTGAGTTTGCTTAGCACTGGTAGGAGACAGGGAGGGATAAAACGATCTAAGGGCACCTGAAGCCTTTCAGAACAACTCCCAGCCCCAGCCACAAGAACCAGCCCTTCCCTCCATCCTCACTGGGGTCTGCTGGGAACTGTCTGGACTCAAGCCCACGCCAGTTTCACCCTAAGGATTGCCTGTTCTGTAAAAGCTGCACCCTGGAAATGAGAAAGCAGCTAAAGTGACACTCGTGGGACTTGAACCCACAAACTTTGAATGTCTAGCTGGGCTCACATGAATCACTGCAGCTTAAAATAGTGCTAGAAAAGTAGCCATGTTAGTCTAGGGTAGCTGAAACAAAATACAGAAAAAAACCAGTTTCTTGCCATTTTAACTCAGAAAGGACATCATCTCAATGACTGAATTAGCTGCATCCTGCTTCAAAAGCCTTTTAAAACTGCACTTTAAAGGGAATCCTCTGAACTGTTATTCATGCTAAAATTCGACACTTTACGGCGGGGTCCTAACAAAGACTCTAGTTATCTTACCTATTACAAAGATAGCTTCCCCAGTTATCACCTCTAATATCATTAGCTGACAGACATTTACCTTCCCCCCCGCATCCCCGTTCTGTTCTGAAATTTGATTTGTCCTTTTCATATGTGTTCGGTTTTTTTAATTGTATCCATTGATATATATGGTTGTGACAACTTTCTTCCACTATTGGATCTGAGGAAGTGGGTCTGGCCCACGAAAGCTCATCATCTAATAAACCATCTTGTTAGCCTTTAAAGTGCTACACAGTCCTGTATTTTGTTGCAGCTTAAAAGTCCAACATGCTTTCCATTGCACCACAGAGCCTGATATCTCCACTCTCTGCTTTGCAGCTTGGCAATTGCTGGTGGCAAAGAAAGAGGAGCCAGATCTGTCTCTTTTGGGAGAGCAGTAGGAAGAGGGAGGGGGCCACTGAGCCCCTGACAGTGAAAATAAGGGATAAGAGCTGAGCTGCATTTGGAGAACGTGGGCATTGATCCCACTGCTTCTCGCATGCTAAGCAAGCGCTGTACCACTTGAGCTAATTCCCCTGCTGCATTTACAGAAGCCTTCTTGGAGGCTCTTCCCTTCTCCCCAGCGACGTCCGTCATCTAGGTCAGTTAGTCTTGGGAAAGGAGAAGGCTCCGAAAAGGCCTCAAGGGCAACTCTCAAGGAGACTCGCTGCAGCAAAGCCATGGGGGGGCTCTGAGATGGCCCCTGCCCTGCAGCCTGTCCCACCTGGCCACTGTCATGGACTCTCTGTGAGGTCATCACCTCCCAACCTCCTTTAGCCAATAAGCTGAGGGGCTGCAAAAGGCCCTTGTGATGTCACTTCCACACCCACCCGTTCCCGCCAGGCCTAATGTCCTGCCCCAGGCAGCCCCTTTGCATGGCTGAGCTGCTCCCATGGGTGAAAGTGACACATTTCTTACAGGGAGTTCTGGGAGATGAAGCAGCTGGAGGGATCCAGGAGAGCAGAGGCCAGCCTGAGAGCTGAGAGTCAGAGGTGCCCACTGCACTTTCGCACTGCAGGTCCTATGGTGTAAGGGGCAGCACTCAGGACTCTGAATCCTGCAATCTGAGTTCAAATCTCAGTGGGACCTACTAAGACTCTGCTGGTTGTTACAAGGTGCTGGTGCTTCAGCTTCCATGCGCTGAGGTTCAAGAAAGAGAGTTTTGTTCCTCTTGCTGGGTGTCTGAGGCCACTGGAGCTCCATCTCCAGACTGAGCAGGTGGGCTGGAAGGGCCTGATGCCATCACAGCTGCAGGGCAGGTCACCCACCTGACCCCTGAGCTCAGCCTGTGCTGGAGGCAGCCAGACAGTGTGAGTGGGTCAGAGGGGGGATTGGGGGAAGGGTCCTGAGTCCTGGCTCCCAGCCACGCACCTTGGGACATGATATTTGCCGACGACGCAGCAGTCGTCACACACACCCAGGAAGAACTACAGTCGCTGATGAGCCGTTTTTCCATGGCCTGCAAAGACTTTGGGCTGACTATCAGTTTGAAAAAAACAAACGTCCTAAGCCAGGACACTGTCACTCCACCGGCCATCACAGTAGACGACTACCAGCTTGACGTCGTCCACCAGTTCACGTACTTGGGCTCCACCATCACCGATAATCTCTCCCTTGACGCTGAGCTCGACAAGAGGATCGGGAAGGCAGCCTCTACTTTAGCCCGCCTGACAACCCGAGTGTGGACCAACCCCAGGCTGACAACCGCAACAAAGATGGCAGTGTACAACTCCTGCGTCATCAGCACCCTGCTGTACGGGAGCGAGACATGGACCACATACGCGAGACAAGAGCGGAGACTGAACGCCTTCCATCTACGAGGTCTGCGCCGCATCCTGGGTATTACCTGGCAAGACAAAGTCTCCAACCTCGAAGTTCTGACTCGAGCCGGCCTCCCCAGCATGTACACCATGCTCCGACAACGTCGCCTGCGTTGGCTTGGCCATGTACGCCGCATGGAGGATGGGAGGATCCCAAAGGACATCCTCTACGGGGAACTGGCATCTGGGAAGAGAACCACAGGGCACCCGAACCTGCAATTTAAAGATGTCGTGAAGAGGGACATGAAAGCCATCGACATAAACACGCAGTCCTGGGAAGACCTCGCAGCAGACCGCCCAAAGTGGAGGGGCACCCTGACCACACAGCTCAAGTCAGGCGAAACGAACATGATGCGTGCATCAGAAGAAAAGTGAGCCCGCAGGAAGTTACGCAACAACAACAGCCAGGGAACCACCTATAGCTGCGACTTCTGCGGCAAAGAATGCCTGTCCCGGATTGGCCTTTTCAGCCACCAACGACGCTGTCCCCGACGCTGTCCCAGACAATTCGACACGAACCAAGACGAGAACTAGGATACATCATCCATGGTCAACTGACCAACAGAGGCTGACAACAACAAGGTGGTCTAGTGGTTAGGATACAGCACTCTTATTGCTGTGGCCTGGGTTCGATTCCCAATCAGGGAATGTAGCCTCAATCTTCACATGACAACTGCCTAGCCAGTTTTTTCACTATCACATGTTACAGCAGCTGTGACCCAAGAGGTTACTTCAGGATCCTTCCCACCTCTCCCTCACTGCTAAGACAACACCTGCTCTTTTCAGAAGGGGCAGAGCTGGGTGACTCAAACTGCCCTCCTCTCTGCTGCATGGGCAGTGCTACAGGAAGCTCTGTGGTGCACACAGCACTAGCCCGTTAAGTCAGTAGTAACAAACTGCCAGTCTGCAGACCAGCAAGGGGCCAGGAACCCCTGCGTGCTGGGCAGAGGTGGAAAATAACTAAGTAGAAATACTTGATCACACTACTCAAGACCTTTTTGGGGGGTTTTGTACTTTACTCAAGTAATTTATTTTTGTCTCACTGATTTTTATTCAAGTTATTTTATTATTTTTAGACAATATTGTACTTTTTACTCCACTCCCATTTCCAGAGGCGCTGGGTTACTCACGACTTGCATCGTTCTGATTTGCTAAAGCCCAGCTGCATGTGCAAGCACCAGTCATCCAAGAAATAGCCAATCCACAAGCACAATGCCCCTGCCAAGGAAGAAGCCTTTTAATAGCTTCCCCAACACCTTGTCATTCAAACCCAGTATCTCTGCAGGCCCTGCCAGCCTGAGACCGGAGTGAGCAGGGCAGCTGCCCAGGGCTCCGTGCTGAGGGGGGGTGATATGAGCAGTCTCATGTGACCTTACCTGCGGCCAGGCAGCTAAACAGGAGGGAACCCAGCAGCCGGGGTCAGGGGGGACAGAGGCACTTACTTGTGCCGGGTGAATGCTCTGCTCTGGGGGGAGCAGCAGCAGGGTGGGAGGGTGCCGGGGGCAGGGGCTCCCCATTCCCCCTGGGACAGAGGCCCCTGTGGAAGCCCTGTGGGGGGAGGTGGGGCAGGCTGGGGGTGGCCGGCTGAGGGGGGTGGGGATTGAAGAAGCATCTGTGTGGGCACTTGGGCAGCCAGCTCGTCAGTGAGCAACAGAGCACACGGGCCTGTCGCCCCCCAGCCGAGCCCCCAGCTGCTCTCCCAGGGCTGTGGCCGACCAGCCTGCACTGCTGCCAGTCCGGGCTCTGCTCTGCCAGTGACCTGCCTAGTCCCCTCCCTGCCAGGGGCTGCAGACGTGTCTGCTGGGGTAGAGAGGAGGGTCATGTCTGCCCAGCCAATGTGAGGGGTGAGCCTTTGGGACAGGGAATTTCTGTCCTTTCTCTTTGTTTCTTGCTTGGGGAAAGGCGCTGCTGACAGGTGCTGTGGAGGTTAATGCAGCCCCAGCCCTGGGGCAGCTGCTGGGAGCTGCTGCAGCCTGCCGGGAGCTGCTACAGCCTGCCAGAAATCAGGCACGCAGTGCCTGATGGCAGCTGCCCCTCTAGCTCACCCCTTAATCCAGTCCTGATGCCAACAGTAACAGCCCCACTGCTGGTAACTCATAGAGGCTCTTGCCGCCCGAGGAAGAGGGCAAAATACAGACCTCACTGTGAGCAGGATTTGAATCTGCGCAGGGAAACCATATTGGATTTTTAGCTTAACGCCTTAACCACTCGGCCATCACAACTCCAGGCAAAGTGGAGTAAGGGAAACTGGTAAATAATCCCAGTGCACAGCCCTAACGTCACCTGCCATAGAATTCACACAGCATACCATTGCAACAGCTGTGCGGAGGAGTCCTGGCTATTTTGGTCTTAGGCTGCCTTGGAGGTGAGTTCTGCTTCAAGGTCTTCTCTCCTCCTTCTTGGTCTTCCTTTGCCTTTTCCTTCCTCTTCAGTTCTCCCCTTTTCTTCTTCTTGCTGGTCTCCTTCTTGGACTCCAGTGTATAAAGAGAAATTCAAGTACCGCTTAGTTCTACCTTAACCAATTATTTTAGTATAATTTCATTATCCAGTCATAACTTACTGTAACAGAATTACCTAAAAGGCGTTGCTTCTTGGCCATTTGGCTAAGATTGAGCACTTCCTGCCTCTCAGAGAGGAATAAAAGTGGCAAGAGGCAGCAGGACCCACTTGTGCCTGTTGTTTCAGGGTTAAAGTAGAAGCTCTGCAAAGAATGGTGCAGCTACCTCCCCACATTGCATTGGCTGGGAATTGAACCCAGGTCAACTGCTTGGAAGGCAGCTATGCTCACCACTATACCACCAATGCCTGTGTTAAGCCTGTTTGTAAAAATTAGTGAGGGAAGTCCACCTCTGCCATGAAGCACACTTGAGGGAAGAGGGTGCCCCTGTGGTCTGGGGTAAAGCATAACCTCTTGCCCGATTGGCTAAAATCGGGGGGGGGGGTGATGTTGGGCAGTAACAGCCTTGTGGCTCTCTGTGGTGTGAGGGATTGGCTGGCATAGGAGTAGCAGAGGTTTCTGGGTGGGCGAGTACAGCTTCTCGGCTCTTGGGCTAAGTTCAAGAGCAGCAAAGGGAGAGGCAGGGAAGTGGCTGCCGGACACTCTGCATGGCCTAGAGGTACAGACCAAGAGCTGTCCTCATGTTTTTTGTCATAAAGATCGAGCGCTTCCTGCCTCTTGGAGAGCCATGTCACAGGCACAAGCCCCCAGAGATCCCTCTGGCCCTTCCATGGACACATCACAGGACCAAGCAAGTGGCAGCAAGAGCTGGGCACTGTCATGGTCCAGGCCAGAGATAAAGCTGTGGTTCAAGGAGGAGTCTCTGCAGGCCTGGAAATCCAGGCGGAGGAATGCAGATATTTATGGCCAAATGGCTGATGGCCTTGCAAAGAAAGGCCACCTCCCGCCTCCCCAGACCAAGTCAGAGCCATGGTCAAGGAATTGCAGGAGGGCTACATGAGGACCCGTGAGCACAGCTCCCACTCTGGGGAAGCACCATAGCACCGTGCATACTGTGAGGAACTGGACCAAGTCCTGAGGGTTGGGAACCCTGTCTCCAGGGACAGTTGTGGAGTCTGGGATGAAGACACCTGGGCAGCAGCGGCCGCAGCTTCAGGACGACAACCCTGCTGACCAGCAGCTCCAGGATAAGGAGGAGGATTCCAGGAATGTTGTGACCCTCCCCCAGATACAGGAGGCCTCCCAAATGTCTTCGGGCACCGGGGAGGGAACATCAGGTGAGTGCTGTGAGGTTGCACCACACACAGGGCAGGCGGGAGCACAGGGGATGATGTGTTATTGTGATGCGTCATGCTGATCGTAGGTTGGGGGACACCACACATGTCTGACCCCATAGAGGGCCATTCCCCCCCACCATGTGTGCAAGGCACCACCTGCTCCTGCAGAATGTGCTGCCAGCGGCTAATTTCCTAACACTGGATGCAAACAAGCAAGTATAATGGGGTGTAGCTCAGTGGTAGAGTGTTTGACTACAGGCAAAGCGGGCTCTGGTTCAATTCCAAGTGCCCCCTGAATGGTTGATTAACTTCATTGAAACTCCTGTATCTCCAGTTGTATCACAGTCTGGATTTCTGGTGTGCAGAGATTCCTAAAATTACTACAAACCCCTAATGTGTTCCTGTGTCAATGCACATAAACCAGGCAAGCCCATCTCAACTGAAACAAGTTCAAATCTTTTGTGTTTCTGTTTCTATTCCCATCAGTTCAGCAAGGGTGTGATCTGAAGGTCCTTGGTCTACCTGGGCTGTGCTGTGCAGAAGAACAAGAATCACACCCAGTGGGGGAGGAATGCCAACTATCTTTCAATCTTCTGGAGTTTGATTTAGCAAGTCCAACTAAGACTCACTAAATCAAATTCAGAGGGTACCCCACCAGTTTCCAGTACTTCTGCTCTTTGCTCCCTTTTGGTTCTTGCAGTAGGGACACAGCCAGGCTCAACTGACGGAGGCCAACTCTCGCTATGTAGGGTATGTTTACACTTGCACCCTCTTTTCCAAAAAGGGATGCAAATGTAAAGATTGAAAACTGTAAATGAAGCCACCAGGGACACATACAATGGGCCTGCAGAAAAATGAAACAGCTGAGCACTTTGCAGAGAACAGGCCAGACTCCTGCTGGGAGAGGCTCCATCATGCACAGACTCTGCGCAGGGCCAGACTGCTGGGAGGAGGCTCTGGCCATGGACTTTCCACCCCTCTCTGTTACCTCCTTCACCTGGGGCTGAAAGGGACGTGGGCTGCAGGCTGGTCCTGCCCAGCTGCCTTCCCCAGTGGGAGCAGAAAATGCTTATGGAAAGGCTCACACATTGTCCCCAATGTACTCGCCTGAGGGCCTGAATTCTTGCTGCCCCTGGGTGCACCCAAATGCCCTTCTGGGGGGGCGGGCTCCCCAGCTCACACCCCTCCTGTCACACAAAGCTTGCCAACGGGGTTGATTTTCCTTCATCTCCCCTTGCTGCTGGGCTGAAAGAAATCTTGAAACCAGCCCCGTCTCCTGTCACAGAGAGATGGCCCTGTGCTGGGATATGAGAAACCATCCCAGTGACGAGCCTCGCAACCCAGGAGAAGAAGGGGGCTCTGTGTGGAAGGAACCCAATAAAGTAGGTCCCAATGGGCATGAACTGGGCACCAGCTTGGCCCAGTTGAGTGAGGGGAGGTTGGTCCCATGGTGTCAAGGGCAGCGCTCAGGACTTTGCTGCTGCTGACAGGGAAGAAGCTGGGAGGCAAGGTGCTGGCAGCAAGAGATTCCGGCTTCTCTTTGCCCTGGGTCTGCCGGCCGCCAGTCACCTTGACCAACCCTCAAATCAGCTGGACTAGCCAGCCCACGTTACAGTGAGTCGCTAGTGGCCCTGTCAGAGAAGAGCCATTGGCAGCTGCAGAGACGTCCCTGCAGCTGCCTGAGGCGCCTCTCTTGAAAGGGCCACTGGTGAGCTGCACTTTCATAGGCTGGCTAGCTCAGCTGGTTAGAGCGTGGTGCTAATAACACCAAGGTCATGGGTTCAAGCCCCATGCTGGCCAAAGGGATGTTCCATTCAGTAACTTCCCTTTCTTTAGTTACCTGCTACAGACAGGGAAACAGACACAAGCAAAAGGCTGAGAGCTTTGCAGGAAGCAGGGCAAAGAGCTGGTAGGGGGAGGCTCCAGCCTGTACAGCTCCAGTGGCTAAAAGGTCCTGGGCCTGGCTTCCTGTCCCCAAAAGCAGGGGAACTGATGCCCAAATTCCTGCTGCAGCAGTGGCTACCTCAAGGCAGCAGCTGGGGGGCAGGCTCTGGAGCCCAAGCCACACAGGGAGACTCAATATGACCGGGAGGCCTGGAGCGTGTGAGCCCTGCACAGAGGCTGCTGCTGGGGGCCTGCTTCAGTGGCCCAGCAGCTCATGTTCCTCTGAACCCTCTGAACCAGCTTCTCCCCCTGGAGCCACCCCCCAGCGCTGCTGAGGCCTCTGACATGAGGCAGTGGGACCATCAGAGGAAGGTGCCTTAGCCCTTCCTCCCAGCCTCCACCCCGTCCCAGGTCCTTTCCCCAGCCCCTCCCCAGTTCTACATTCCCCACATAAAAACCAGAGAGTTTGTTCTTTCAACAGGGAAAAGTCCTGTTTGTGTTACCAGCAGGGGGAGGGGGAGAGGGAGAGGGAGAGGGAAGGGGATGTGTTGGGGTATGTTGGTATGTTGATGTTGGGAGGGAGGCGCAGAGGGCAAAAAATGAGGAGTAATGTTAGTTAGTTGGAACCAAGGGGCTGGGTTTGAACTACTGCAGAAAAAAGGACTCTGCCCCTGGAGCTGCCCCGTCCTCTCCAGAGCCCTTAGGCTGGTACTGGGGAGGCCTGAGTCCAGGCAGTGCCCAGCGAAGGGGGAGGGGTTAGGGTTAGCCCCATGATAGGTCTCAGCTGCTGTAACATGTGGCAAGAAGATTGACTAGGGACATGTTTTGGGAAAGCTGCAGTTGGTTTCTGTGACTGGGAATTGAACCCAGGCCACAGCAGTGAGAGTGCTGGATCCTAACCACTAGACCATCAGGGACACATGAAACAAGTCACCTACACTAGCCTTTCGCAGGCCATTTTCTGTCCACTTCAGGATGAGGGGGGCGTCCATTCTCCCTTGCCCAGAGGGGACAAGAACAGCCAAATAGAACATCAAAGCAGCCAGACTGGGCCATGCCAGTTGTCCAACTAGCCCAGGATCCTGTCTCACAACAGCAGCCAATTTCATTGTCCGGAGGGAATCCTCAGGACAGACAGTTTTTAAGTGCTCCCTCCATTCCCAGCTTCTGGAATACACCAGCTAGGGACACTTGCCCTGTCCATCCTGGTTAAATGCCATTGATTGACCTTTCCTGCATTCAATTATCCAGTTCTTTTTTGGACCTTCTTGTAGATTTCACCTTCACAACATCCTCTGGCAAGGAGTTCCACTGGGTGCAAAAATGCTTCCTTTTTAACTCGGTTACTTACCAGTTTCATTCTGTCACCCTGGTTCTTAAGTAGGCGAAAAAATAATTTCTTATTTGCTTTCGGCACCCCTGTCATCAGCACATAAACCCCTGTCCCATCGCCCCTTGCTTGTCCTTGTCCCAAGCTGAGAAGAAGAAGTTCCATGAACTCCTGGGAGCTGCTTTCCAGAGAAGAGGCATTTCCAGCAGAGAAGATGCCAAGCCCAATCCCCCTACACAAAGCCCCAGGAAATACCAGTGGAGATTGGGAAAGCTCCCTCTCGGGCAGCGCTACAGAATGGATCCGGCTGGCCATCGGGCTGACTAACGCCATCAACAGACGAGTCCCAGTGAGACTTCTCAGCCCAAGTGCAGAGACTATGGGGTCTCCCACTCCCAGCCCAGTGGCAGAGGGGCAGCACCCTGAGGAGGCAGGTCCTGAGGCAGCAGAGACCTTTGAAGGGAACAGAGACAAGGGAGACGTGAGGTGAGAAGAAGGGGAACAAGTCGCCTCTTCTCAAGCGAGACGTGGTGAGAAACTGCCGGTTCCGGTGCAAGCTGAGCTCCAAGGGCTGGTTCCTGCCCTGGTGGCTCCTTGCAGGGCCTGGCTTGAGAAGCACCAAGAAGTGCCATGTGTGGCCAGGAGAGAGGGTGGGGAGAACAGGTGTTGGAGCAAGCTGGGGCTGCCGGGTCTTGCGGGATCTGGGCATCAGGGGGAAACCTTACCTGGTTTTGTGTCCCCTTGCAGCAAAGGCCACAGATGTCCCAGAGGCTAGAGGTGCTGCCCTTGGCCTTGGCCTTGGCCTATGTGGTTGCAATACCCTGGTCCCTGCCAAAGCACCACTGAGGAGCTTCAACCCCAGCGGCACCTCCTCCCATCTCAGCCTAACCTGACTAGGTCTATGTCTATTCTCATGGCTTTTTGCGTGAGTAATATGCAAATGAGGCTAAGCATGGAACATCGCTGAGCATCATTTGCATACCTAATGAGCCACCATTTGTTTCAGAAGAGGCTCTTGTGCCAGAAGGAGCATCTACACTGCCCCTTCTGGCACAAGAAAAACCCTCTTGTGCAATGCCGTTCTTCCTGAAAAGTAATAGATGTAACGGCATTGCACAAAAGCATTTTTCTTGCGCAAGAAGGGGCAGCGTAGACAGCTCCTTCTTGCGCAAGAGCCTCTTCCGCAATTTCTGCTGAGATGTGTTTTAGTAGTTAAATTCCTGGATTGCCCTTGCTCATTAAAACTGCTGTCATGTGGTTGGAAATGGGGAAAATATTGAATGTTATTAACATCAGCAGAACTGACTTACAAAGGGCCTGTGTGTTGTGTAGTCTTGCCTTAATCTTTGTATTCATGCCCATTAGTGTGAAAGAAGATATTTGCATATATATTTGCATATACAGACAACTGTGTATAATTCCCTGTAATATTATCACTCTCATATAACTTTGTATTAACATCTCCTTTTAGATATATCTCTAAGGCTATGTCTACACTCGCGGCTCCTTGCGCAAGAACATCCTGCGCAAGAGTTCTTGTGCAAGAAGTCGTGCACAAGAAAACGTCCACACTTCCACGTGCACGCTGTGCTTTTGTGCAAGAGCTCTCTTGGCAGTGTGGACGCTCTCCTGTGCAAGAAAGGGGTGAGGATGTGGAAGGTAGAGAAGTCAGGGCACAGGATTTGGGATGGGAAGGAGGCTTGGGGCTGGGACTGTGTGTGTGTGTTGAGGGGATCCCTCTGCTTTGGGCTCTCCGACACCCTTTAGCACTCACGGGCTTTTTCTGCAGCGCACTTGGTGCCATGAGAACAAAGCTTGGAAAGAGGGTTGATTTTCCTCCATCTCCCCTTGCTGCTGCGCTAAACGAAATTCTGAAATGGGCCTCTTTACCTGTCACTGGAGAGATGGTTCTGTGATGGAAGACTACTGCAGCATAGAGCCTGGCTAGCTCAGTTGGCAGAGCATGAGACTTAATCTCAGGGTCATGGATTCAAGCCCCATGCTAGGTAATGTCCTTTTTTTAACTCACATTCTAAGTCTACAATCAATTCACTTTCAGCTTTCACCAGGGTTCTAGAAAGAAAAAGTCTAGCCCTGGGATCCAGCTTTAGTAGAACCAGAGAGAGGGGAACAAGCTGCATTTTCTATCTTCTGAGGAGAAGGGAAGAGGATTTTCTTTTCTTCAGTTCTCGCCACATCAGCCCAGGGAGGAGAAAAAATAACCCTCCGCCCGCTGATTGTCCCCCGTCAGCTTCTGTAGCTTCACCTCCTGCCACAGCAGCTCCAGCTTTGAGCTACAAATCTGTGTGTGTAGCCATATGGAATACTGAGTTTTCAGGCTGGCCTCTGCACTTCTGGCTTCCCTCCTTCTGGCTACGACTACACGGCACATTTATTTTGGAATAAGCTGGTTTTGAATAGTTATTACAAAATATCTTATTTCAAACTAGCACTTCTACACTGCAGGGAAACCTCAGAATACTCCGAGGCAGGCTCCCCAGTGTAGACGAGCTACCTCGATTTAGAGCCCCTGGAAGAATAACTTAGACTGGCCCCGGGGAGGCGCAAGTTCAAACTAGCAGCAGTGGCGCAGCTACACAGGCCTTTTTTTAAAATAGCTAATTGGAACAGGTGTTATTCTTTGTAGAATGAGGTTTGCAGAAGTCGGAATAAGCCATCTGTTACTTCAGAATTATTTCAAAATAACGGAATTGCTGGGTGGACTCTTGCAGTGTTATTGTGGAATAACAGCCATTGTTCCAAAAGAACTTTTGTGTGTGGAGAGAACCTGCACAGCCCAAGAAATGTGATTGGCAGCTCATACCCACAAACTTTCTGTCAATTGCAGTGGAGAGCTCTGAAGACATGGACCCAAGGCAACCACCTTGATTGCCTTCTGCTAAGGCCAAGCTGGAGGGAAAACAATCACTCCTTCAAGCTGGAGTTGAACCAGCAACCTAAGGATCACTTGCCAAGCACACACTACAGTTCTCCGCTCTGCCAGCTGAGCTATTGAAGGGAGCCTGACTAAGGGTGGCTAGTCCAGGTTGTCCCTTCTACAAGTCTTGGGGCACGTGCTCCCCCAAGTATACGGCATTGCTGATGAGGGGCAGAAGCGCACAGGTGCTGTCACAGGTGTTATACCAATAAAAGCAAGCAGGATCTTATGAGGGGGATAAGGCAAAAAGCCACATTTATTGTAAAGATAATAATAAAGAATAAAGAAAAGATAGAAGCAAACAACATTGTTTAACTACTTATTCCTATCACTACTTAACCCTTATAAATATATATATATATATATATATATATATATATATATATAAACATTCATTCTATCATTCATCCATTCATCCAGGTTCTGTGTAGTTGTTATAGTTACCAGCCTGGAAGTTGCTTGTGACAGAATACTGGCCAGGTATTCTGTACACAAGTGAGGGTAGTGGGGAGCGAAGTCCTGATCAGATGTGCATCTGAAGCTCCTGGTGGGCTGGCAGCAGAACGTTGGACTCTGACTCCATAGTCTTTTAGTCCAGTTCTTATAGGAATTTCTTCCTATGCCAGTCTATGGGAATTGCTGCATCACGTTCAGGGTGGCTGTCAGGTGCTCATCAGTGATCTCATAGGGTGGGCCTCCAGTACTTGGTTTTCTCCACTTGACACCTTTTGGTTGCCCTGGCACCTGACGCCTTCTTCAGCCCTTTGTTGCTGCATTCTCAGGCTGGCACCTCTCAGAACCATTCATTCATCGTCCAAGCACTCTCTCTCTTTTACATACATTCCCTAATTAATGTTTCCCATACAGTATTTTGTATAATAATAACTTTACATATACAAGAGTTGTAGTTACAAAAAGTCACAGGTTTCTGGGTGGCATTTCTTAAAACATTCTCTGAGTGCTGAGTTAGTTACTGTTATAGTTACAATGTTTCACTTTGCGATTAGGGTTAATTGCTTCACAATGCTTTGAAGAGAATGGGCGTCAATTGTGTAACAATAAGTTTGAGTGTGCCCTGGGACACAGAGAGAAGAGCTGTTTCTGGCTACATAGTATTATATTTTTAACAGTTTTAAGTTACATGACCTAATATTACATTCCTAACAAATTATATTCTAGAGGGGCAATAATTATAAATCTAAACATTTAACAATCTTAACAAATAATAATAATAATAATAATAAATCTAAACACTTTAAGTTGTGGGGAACAAATTATGGGGAGTCACTTTCAATTGGGGGAATCATTTTTAATACATTTATATGTTATCCCTACACAGGTACTTCACATGCAGATGGACCCCTTCAGTGAAACCTGAGCTAGATCCATCCATGTCACAGTAAAAGGAATAAAGTTGGGTTCTTCTCATGTGTCTTCTTTGTTCCAGAGTCTCTAGGGGTGCGGTCGGGGCAGGTCCACAAAAAAAACCCCACTTGAATGAACCTCGGTCTACAAACACACAGAAACACCCTTGAGGGTTTCCTTGCCTCTACTTAAATGTTGACGAAAAATTTGTTGCTAACTCCTTGGCCAACTCTGATTGCTGTGGGGTTAAGAAATCTTCTCTTGTTAATTCTGTGCCCTCAGGAAAGGAGGAAATTGAAGAAGGCCAGGCCCCCTCCTTGGGGCTCTAACCCAAACCCTAGGACCAAGGGATTAATGTTTGTTGTACTTTTCCCTCCCCACATCTGGGCCAAACCGCAAAGGCCACTCTACAGCCTCAGCGGCTGGGGGAGATGAGCATGTTAGAGCCTCTGCCGACTGAGCTGTAGCTTTCTGTGCCCAGGGAGCCAGACACCCCCAGGGCTGGAGGGAAATGGGGATTGGCTGCACTTTGGCAGTCAAAGATGTTGTCTGGGACCATGGAAAAGAACAGTTTCACCAGACTTCCTGAGGAGGGCACCATGGCTCAGTTGGCTAAAGCACCTGTCTAGTAAACAGGAGATCCTGGGTTCAACTCCCAGTGGTGCCTTTTGACACCCTTTAATCACATTTTCCTATGTGTTTCTGGGACACAGAAGAGGCCTTCCCTGGCCACCCATGGAACTGCTGGTTCAGGAAAAGGCTGATTGGAGAGGAATTTTAGAAAGAAGGAAACCACAAGTGAGAAGCACCTGCTGCCCACAGACCCTCACTCTCCATGGCCGCAGGAGCTGCAGAGGTTGCACCCTCAGGCTCTCTGAGCACGGACACCCCCAGGGAATCACAAGGGTGTGTGGCGCTGGCTCTCCTGTCCTAGCAATTGCAGTCAGAGCCCTGCCTTGTCAGTGCCAGTCACAGCAGCCTCTGCACCCGCTCCAGGCTTGTGGTTTCCTTCTTCCCAATGTTCCTCCCCAATCAGCCTTTTCCTGAACCAGCAGCTCCATGGGTGGCCAGGGAAGGCCTCTTCTGTGTCCCAGGAGGACCTAGGAAAATGTGAGCTGTCACCTGGGATACGTTCCTGGCTTTAGGCAACGTGTCCTGTCTAGGGCTTCATCAGCCCGGGACCAAAGGGCAGGCAGCATCCCCCATGATGCAGAGGGGCAGATCCACATCTCCGGCCCTGAGGGTGCAGCCAGGGGAGAAGTGCTGGGGAGCATCTATGCTGGCATCACGCGCCTTCTCCGAGAACGGACCCACGTCCTGAAAGGGAGAGAAAGTGACCTGGGATGACTAGTGTAGCTGAGCCAACACTGCAGGTTTGTGTCTGTTGAGTGGCTAGGATTGAGCACTTCCACTGCTGCGGCCGGGGTTGGGCTCCCAGTCAGGGGAAATAGCCTCCTCTATATTCATGAATTCTGCCAAGTCTTTGCTCTTTCAGCATGGGAAGGGGCAATAGGTTGAGGGAAGGGAGGGGCTGGGGTGCCAGAGGCAGGCTCTGGCTGGGAGACTCACCTGGCTGAGCCCTGGCCAACACCCCAGCACATTTCCCAGGCAGCTCCTTTCCTGCACAGGCTGCAGGTGTCAGGTGCCTGGGGAAATAAGAGCCTGAGTGGAGGAGGGGGGAGGGCTTCATGCAGGCAGCTGCCATTGGCATTGGAAACAGCCCAGAAAAGTACGAGAAAAATGATGAAAGTTTGAATCAGCTGCCATCGTTAGTATAAACAATTAGTAACACACATACTAAATGAAAGTGAATATGCTACAACAAGTCACAGCTGGAGACATCTCTGAAAACATCCACTCCATGTGCAGCCACAAATGTGATGTTAGAAATTATTTTAAAAGGCCTTGACAAGAAGACAGTGACTATCATATTACATCTCTATAAATCCACGCGGTGCCCACAACTTGAGCACTGACTGGAAATGTGGTTGCCTTATCCCCTGCCCCCCAAAAAACCATACCTTGGTATTGGAAACTTCAGAAAAGCACAAGAAAAATGGTGAAAGGTTTGGATCAGCTGCCACATGAGGAGAGATTGGGACTTTTCACCTTAGAAAAGTGGAGACAAGGGGAGATAAGATAGAGGTCTATACATCATGGCTGTTGTTGAGACTGTAAATAAGGAAAGGTATTTTTCTTGTTCCCATAATAGAAGAACTAAGGGTGCGCCATGATATTAGCAGGTTGAAAACAAACAAAAGGAAGAATTTCTTCACACAAGCGCAGTCAACCTGTGGAACTCCTTGCCAGCGGATGTGTGAAGACCAGGACTATAAGGGCATGTCTATACTTGGAAACTATTTTGAAATTGCTTAAATCAACTTAATAACTTACAGTCTAAGAAAACAGAAATAGCGTGTCCCCTGTATGGGGAAGCCTCAGAATTAGTCCTAGGCAGGCTCTGTTACTGTTCCTTTCTGGGGGAATGGAATTAAAAACAGAGTTGCAAGGCTGGGAGCAGCTGAAGCCAAGAGCTCTGTTCTCCTGTGTCAACAACCTCTGAGGTGTCATGAAATCCCCTTTCTAGTTTCTGTCCCTGAAATATGATCATCTTTATGATGTAATTCCGGGCCTCTTGGTTCAGCTTTGAACTCTGACTGCAGATGTTTGCTTACCAGAGATGGAGAGATGCCAAAACAGACTATGCCATATTGGCAAAGGTTTCTGCCAAAGCCCAGAATTGAACCAGGGACCTTTAGATCTTCAGTCTAATGCTCTCCCAACTGAGCTACTTTGGCAACTGCTTCAAGGGATCTGAGCAAATATAGAAAATAGCAGCAAAAGTTGAGGAACAAAAGAAAAAAACAGCTGGGTCACCTCATTCCCCCCCCTGAAATTTCTTCATGCCTACTCCGGGGGGCATCCCCCACCCCAGTTTGGGAACCCAGGCCTTGCAGTGAACGCTGGGGGAGCTGGGATTCCACCCCAGAGGATGGGATAAGTGAAAATTCCCACTGCACATATTATGGCTTCATCAGAGTGAATGCTGGGTGGCTAGGGTCCTGTTGCACATCTTCCCCACCCCGTCAGCAGCCACAGCCCCTTTCAGCCACTGGGTGAGCCCAGGAAAAGAAGTGGGAAATGGGACAAAGTAGCTTGTCTCTGTTCATGAGCTTCTCCAATGGCTGAAGGCAAGAGGAGAAAATGGGCAACAAAGACCCTCCACTGAACTGGAATCACAGCATTCACTGGAAGGGGCCAGAGCAGCAGGGAGTAGAAACCATTACTCCAGGGGAGGTTTGAACTCACAACCTCAGCACTTCTCCCACAAGTACTGCCTTATAAGTACTGTGCACAGGCCTTTTGCACCACTGGAGCAGCTACTATAGCTGTAGGAGCTTTGCACTTGCATGATCTCTGGGTGCTGACCCCCCACCCACGGGAATCACAAGGGCAGGTGCTGCTGGCTTTTCTGTCCCAGCAATTGCAGCAAGAGCCCTGCCTTGCCAGTACCAGTCACAGTAGCCTCTGTACCTGCTCCAGGCTTGTGGTTTCCTTCTTCCCAATGTTCCTCCCCAATCAGCTTTTTCCTGAACCAGCAGTTCCATGGGTGGCCAGGGGAGGACTCCTCTGTGTCCCAGGAAGACATAAGAAAATGTGAGCAAAGGCTACACCAAGGTACCACTGGGAGTTGAACCAAAGAACTCCTGTTTACTAGACAAACACTTGACTCCCATGCTAGACAATGTCCTCCCTTTAGTTACATGGCATTCAGTCTTAGCTTTCTCCAGCTCTCAGGTAGGAAAAGTCTCTGATTTCTCTAGTAGGAGGGAGGACACTAACTGACATCTCCAGCCTCATAGGAGAACAGAAGCAAATTTCCCCCAACAAAGAAAGGGAAGGGAAAAAAAATACTTCAGTATCTGATTAGTCCCCTTCAGCACTGTGTAGCTTCCTGTCCTTCAGCATCAGCTCTGTGATGGGACAATAAGAGCATGTCTACACTGGAGTGTTATTTGGAAATAAACTGCCTGTCTACACAGCAAGCTGCTATTTCAAATTAAGTACAAATTGGCAGACTTCCTACTCTGACTCCAGTAACCCCCATTTCATGAAGAGTAGGGAAAGGTCTCTTCCTGCCAAAAGCCAAGTTAAGCTACTTCAACTACACAACTAGCTGAAGTTGTGTATCTCAGTTTGACTTTTGCCCTGCTGTGTAAACATGCCCTAAATGAGCTACTAGTTAAGAAGCTGGCAAAGGATCCCTTCCCATGGTATTATAGTGCCAGGGAAGGGTACACACCTGGGCAGAAAGCAAAGCAGCTGGGGTTGAGAGACAGACAGGAGTGGGCCTGAGGGAGCAGAGAAGGAATTGAATGGAGAAAGAGGGGGGCTCTTTCCGCCTGGGTTTGACACAGACCTTTTGCATGGCAGACAAATGGGATAACACCACAGAGCAGAAACAACAGAACAGAGGAAATTTTTCAATTAAAGCTTCAAACCCCCCACTTGCAGAAACAGTTTACATCCATCGACATTTACAAAATGCTTCCCCACAAACATCTCTCCAGCTTGTGTCTCTCTGGGAAAGATTTCTGCCAAGCCCGGTCCCAGCCCAGTGGTCAGAGCTCCCTGAGAAACAGAACACCCTCACTCCCAGCTGTGTCCCCGCCCAGGTGAGGAAGGGGAAATGAGCCACAGGCTGCTGTCCCCTGGGTCAACAGGTGAGTGGGTTGACTGTTCTCAGGGACACCACAGCAATATCCCTGCTTCCCCCTCGGAGGGGGTTTCCTCAGGGCCAGAACAAGCCATTCCAGTGCCCTGGGCAGAAAGCTTAATTGCACCCTGGGTTGGGGAAGGGCGCATGCATGGCCCAGCCCCCGCCTGGAACGTGGGAGAAGGCGCACGGAGCTGGCAGCAAGGCACATGCCTCCTGCTGCCCGGCCACCGCCACTGGCGCCGCCGGGAGCAGGCCGAGCAGGGTCCCGCAGCCGCAGGGGGAAGGGTGCTTCTGGCCAGCGCTGCGGGGGTTAACGCAGCCCCTGCCTTGGGTGGTCACTGCAGCGTGGCTGGTGGGAGCTGCTGCAGCTTGCAATACAGACACGTGGTGCCTGATGGCAGTTATCAGCTGTAAGGGGCACACAGCACCCCTTATATCAGGTGCCCCGGGCAGCTGCCCAGCTAGCCCATGCCTTAATGCAGCCCTGGGTTTCCTGCATAGAACGACCGAAGCCCCACAGGTCAGGAGAGGGGTTCCCAGCGGGGGATCTCCGGCAGCAGCCATGGGATGGTGGGAGCCAGTTACTGCAGGACAAAGGACACCAGGGCTATGTCTACACTCGCGGATTCTTAGCAAGTACAGCCGTTCTTGGCAAGAATCCATAGAGCGCCCACACTGGCCGCCAGCTCTTGCTCAAGGAAATTTACAGTACGGCGTGGTAAGAGAGGGCTTCTTGCGCAAGAGCTACGCTCTTTTTTAACAGGTGTAAGCCCTCTTGTGCAGGAGCTCTTACGCAAGAGGGCAGTGTGGATGCTCGGCAGGGATTTCTTGCGCAAGAAAGCCCTATGGCTAAAATGGCCATCAGAGCTTTCTTGTGCAAGAGAGCGCCTACACTGCCATGGGCGCTCTTGCACAAAAGCACAGAGCGCACATGGCAGTGTGGACATTTTCTTGCGCAAGAAGGCATGAGTGTAGACATAGCTCACGAGTGGAACAAACTAATCATCTGCTTTATTGGCAAAGGAGAAACAAAGACAAACCCCACCCCGCTCTGCCTGACACTTTGCACCCCCAGCCAGGGCCAGATTAAGGCATGGGTGCCAACCTATGGAAGCACCTGACTGAAGTGTTAAGGGACACCGCATCAGGTGCCCCCATAGGTTGCCGCCATGGGGTGGAAGCGTGCATGCAGCACGCGCCCACTGCCCAGGGTGCAAGAATGGCTCGGGCCAGCCCTGCCCCCAGCCCAACTCTTCCAAGCACCCCTAGAGAGCAGCACTCACACATGGGGGGCTGGAAAGTGGAGAGACTACCACTCAAAAGGAATCGCTCTGGGTAGGTCTGCACTGAGATAGCAGCCCGGTGGCCAGGCTGTAGCTGGTTCAGCTCAGTTGTACCTGGCCTGGAGGGCTTTGGTTGGGAGAATAGAAACCTGCAGACAGGGGCATCTCCGGAGGGCAGGTGGGGGATGTCACAGTGTCAGGGCAAGTGTCATGCCCCCCCATCTTCCTTTGCTCCAGCCCCACTGCTGAGAGATACTGACCATTGTCATTGCTTAAACTGCACACAGAACTTGTGGCAAAGGCTAGCATATGGTTAAAATACAATGAACATTCTGGTAAATTATCAGAGGGGTGGCCATGTTAGTCTGAATCTGCAAAAGCAGCGAGGAGTCCTGTGGCACCTAATAGACTAACTGAAGTGCATCTGACCAAGTGGGTCTTTGCCCACGAAAGCTTATGCTCCAACACTTCAGTTAGTTTATAAGGTGCCAAAGGACTCCTCGCCGCTTTTATTCTGGTAAGTTCTCATTTGTGTTGTGCTGTCTGCACATCGAACTCACCAGAGATCAAAGTGCATGACCCGAAGGCCTTCACAGAAAGAGAAAACCCACAACACAGGGTAGGTTATTCAACACGTTCACATTTATAAGAGTGAAACATAAGGAAATCTTTTAAGCCTCAGAATCTAGGAAATAAATAAACTTACTCCTTTTCTTCTGCAGTGGCTAAACCTGCTTTATTTCTTGCCTCGTTACATGTCTGTGTTTTAGTACAATGACATAGTTAAAAAGTTCTATAACAAAAACACAAGTTCACCTGAACAAATGATCTGGAGTAGTCCAGAAAAGCCCAGCAAGAACTATACCCAGAGACGGAACCAGTGCTCTGAGATGGGACCAATCACGCTCTGCCAGGAGGTTCATCGGGATTTCCCTGTCCACACCAGGTCTTTCTCCTGCAGCCCTCAGACGCCGGACTTAGGACCAAAGAAACCACACTGGGATTCCTGAGTATGGGGAGCCCAGGCCACTGGTCAGTGACCCTTGGGGTGCATCTACACAGCAGCCTTATTTCGGAATTACAGTGCATGTCTACACCGCAAGCCGTTATTTGGAAATAACATCCACCTGGAGGACTTGATCTTTTGGCCGGGCTGCATCTGAAGGAAGGAGCCAAAGACCCCAGGGTGGGGGAGAGCCCTGGTTTGGAGGGGCAGCTGGAAAAGAGGTTTTAGGGGGAGTTTGTAAAAGTTTGTACTGAAGTTTCAGTGGAGCATTAACAAAGCATTTTTTGTTACCTTTGAGTTTGTAATCTGCTTTGCTCTGCCTGTTCTCACTTATCACCACTTAACTCCTACAGCTTGTACTTGATAAAACCACTTTTACTTACTATCAAGCCTAGTGTAAACAATTACTACCTATGGGAGCAATGGGTGTGCACTTTCCCCTTTCATTGCTAAATGGGGCTTGCCCCATTCTTTGGGGTTTGATCCCATTTGGGGAGCCCGATCCCAGAAAGCTGGGCCCTAAACTGCTCTCTCCTCAGACCTGAAGAGGTTCAGCATCAGTACCACTGCTCAGAGACGGGGGTGGGGGCGGGCATCTCAGCTCGGGGCCTTGGCCAAGGAGCTGCCCCAGCAAGACCGGGTGGTCAGAAGCCCCAGAGAGCAGAAAGGTGATTGGCAGTGGCCAGATCAGTAACCCAGGAGGCCCTCCCCAAGGGGGTCTTCTGGGACCACAGCCACCTAGCCAAGCAACTTAAAGGGAACTCAGGGTATACGTTTCTCTCCTCTGTGGGTCCTCCAAAGGCTAAGAAGATTTGAGCTCTGACTGAAGCTTTCCCCAGTCAGAATAACTGAATGGTTTTCTCCCCTCTGTGGACTGTCTAATCTTTAACAAAGTCTGACCTGTGTTTGAAGCCTTTTCTGAAATCAGAGCTTTTATAAGGCGACTCTCGTGTATGTATTCTGATGGATAGTAACGCAGGAGCACTGACTGAAGCTTTTCCCGCAGTCAGAGCAATTGAAAAGTTTCTTTCCTGTGTGGGTTCTCTTATGGTATAAAAGGCTTGAGCTGTGACTGAAGCTTTTCCCGCAGTCAGAGCAACTGTAAGGTTTCTCTCCTGTGTGGATCCTGCTATGGATAACAAGGTCTGAGTTTCTTTTGAAGCTTTTCCCGCAGTCAGAGCAATCGAAAGGTCTCTCTCCTGTGTGGGTCCTCCTATGGGCAACAAGGCTTGAGCTACTACTGAAGTTTTTCCCGCAATCAGAGCAAGTGAAGGGTTTCTCTCCTGTGTGGGTAATCCTATGTCTAACAAGGTGTGAGCTTCTACTGAAGCTTTTCCCACACTCAGAGCAGCTGAAGGGTTTCTCTCCTGTGTGGGTAATCCTATGTCTAACAAGGTCTGAGCTGAAACTGAAGCTTTGTCCACAGTCAGAGCAATTGAAAGGTTTCTCTCCTGTGTGGCTCTTCCTATGGGCAACAAGGTTTGACTTCTGACTGAAGCTTTTCCCACAGTCAGAGCAATTGAAAGGTTTCTCTCCTGTGTGGATCCTCCAATGGGTAATAAGTTCTCCATTACTACTGAAGCTTTTCCCACAGTCAGAGCAGTAGAAGGGTTTTTCCCCTGTGTGGGTCCTCCTATGTCTAACAAGGTGTGAAATCTGACTGAAACTTTTCTTGCAGTCAGAGCAATTGAAAGGTTTCTCCCCTGTGTGGCTCCTCCTATGGGCAACAAGGCTTGAGCTACTACTGAAGTTTTTCCCGCAGTCAGAGCAAGTGAAGGGTTTCTCTCCTGTGTGGCTCTTCCTATGGGCAACAAGGTTTGACTTCCGACTGAAGTTTTTCCCGCAGTCAGAGCAATTGAAAGGCTTCTCTCCTGTGTGAGCCATCCTATGGATAACCAAGTGTGAGTTTGTACTGAAGTTTTTCCCACAGTCAGAGCAGTTATGGGGTGTGTCTCTTGTATGTATTTTCTGATGGTTTGTAAAGTGTGAGTGCTCACTGAAGCTTTTCCCACAGTCAGAGCACTTGAAGGGCTTCTCTCCCGTATGGACCCTTTGATGTTCAGGAAGAGTTTCACAGTCACTACACGTGCAGGGTGACTGTTGATGGGGGATTTCCTGTTGGACGGTTTCTGTGTTTCTTTTCTCCCCTGTGCTCCTGGAGTTACCCTGTCCCTCTCCTAGATGGTTTCCCTGCTGCTTTTCTGGGCTATGCTGACTCTCACAGCTCTCTCCTTGCTCACGTATCTGGAAAACATGTCCTTCAGATCGTCTCAATAATAGTCCACATGGAGACACTTGCTCCAGTCCTTCCTGCTGAAGACTCTTTTCATGGTTCTCAGTCAGTGTCCCGTCACCTGTTGGAATAGAGGAATGATCCACACAGGAGTTATTCTCCACGATGAACTGCAAGGAAACTCTAAAAGAGGAATAGAAAAGGGGACACACACTCAAATAATGGTCAAATTATCATGAGCTGAGTTCGTTGTCCTCCTTCACAACCCTTCCACAGAGAAGAGAACCCAGCCTTTCCTCGCCCACCACACTCTTACTGGAGTTGAAGACAAGCTGAACAGTCAGTCAGACTTCATGAAAACACACAAGTTACATCTGCTATAAGGAGACAGAAATTGGTTTGAGTCAGTTTATCTGATTGCTCACCTGTCTGGGTGTTGCTGATGATCTCCCCTTCCTCACAGCTTGGAGGATCTGGGACCCGCAGCTCCTCCTCTTGCTCCACCCAGGAGATCACATCAGTTTCGGAGACTGGAAATGCTGTTTGAAGAGCAAAAAGCCAAGTGCTGATCTTGTTCATTAAGGTCTTTGCCATTCCTGCTTTCAGAGCCAGGATCCGAGTCACCGACCCAGAGAGGCTCTGTTCCCCACCTTGCAGAGACTGGGCTCTGGCTGGTACAAGATCCCAGGACAAACTCACCTGCAGTAAAGATGCATCACTCCCCCACCTTGGGAATGGCCCAGCTCATTCCCCAGGGCAGCTAAGCTCTCTGCTGCACTCTCTAGGGTACAACTCAGCCCCTCTCACAGCCCGGTCCATCCGCCCAGAAACCCACAGCTGGACAGGAACACACTGCTCAGAAAGGGAGCTCTAGTGAGGGCATGAAGGTGTGACACCAAGGTCCCCAGGCAGGGCTCAGACAGCAGCTGCCACATGTCAGGTCACTAGAACTTGGAGATGAAGGACCCCGCAGATGTCTAGCTCCCCAAGTCTCTGTCCACAAAACCCCTGGCTGGTGGGCTGGGTTTGCCCTGATCTTTGGCTCAGATATTCTACTTGGGCCAGGAGGAGGCAGAGGAAGTTGCCTGAGCATCTAAGTGAATCCTTGGCTGGTTGCTTCATGCCCTGCCTATGTGTCACACTCCTGATCCCAACTGCCTGTGTCTGGGTGGGCCCTGCCAGCTGCCCACAACAGTTGCCATTCCCATGGCTGCCCAGGGTGGCGCTGGGCTTCTGTTGGGGCAAGCCAGTGCGGAGCTGGGCCGTGCTGCTTCTCTGGTGCTTGTGACTGTTGCTCAGCTCCCGCTCTGCAACCTCCATTCTACTCTGCCAGCAGCAGCCTTTTTGTGGTTTCCCAGTCTGGCTCTTGTGGCCAGCCTGGCATTTGATTTGGTGCCCCTCCAGGGCTGCACAGAATCTATCACCTTTATACCTTGTGAGTGTGTTTCCCTCAGCTTTGTTCCCACCCCTTCTTGGAACTTCATTTTCTGTTCAAAGTTCCACCTGGGACATGACCATGGAGATCACTGTGCTACTGCTGTTAAATAAGATAATCATAGTCATCACATCAGAACATTCCCATTGACGTGGCACCCAGCACACTTCGCAAAAGGTTTATTGCAGCTGTGTATGTCCATTCTTTTTGAACTAGAACAGGCTGGGCTTTGGCAGAATGGTGGAGCACTGGGGACCAACTAACCAGGAAAGCGCATTCCTGAGCAGGAAGAGGCCAATCAACACACATCTCCACAGTAGCTGGAAAAACAGTCCTAAGAGATGGCTCAGAAAGACACTGACCCTTGTGCACAAGAGCGGGATGAGGGGATAATGGATACGGATGTTTTGTTCAAAATAAACAGGCAGGAGGCTAAGGGGGTAGAACACATGGAACATGCATCTTGTTTGTGTCAATGTATGAGAAGTCACAAGAGGGGCATGTTGATGCTGGCTGAGGGGCAGCATTCTCACTGCTGACTGACTGGTACCGTTATTGGGTTGGGACAAGTCTCACTATACCTGTGCCTAAGGAGCTGGGACACTGGCATCCTGCTCCTTTTCACAATAAACTTGGCCGAGTACCTTAGCCTCCAAATGGAGCCTGAATCTTTCTTAGCGGCAACCCTGAACTGTGCTGCATGGATAAGCCGCAGGCTCTGACAGTGCTGCTGGCCTCAGAGCTCCAGAAAGAGCCACCCTGAACAGCCATAACAACGCTCTGTGGCGCTAGCAGCAATTCTAATGGCACTGCAGTCACTGTGGGAAGCAAAATTATCAATCACAGCAGCACCTGGGAACTCTGGTATAAATCAGGACCCCACTGTGCTATTGGGGTGCACAAATGGAGCTAAGCATCACCCCTCTTTAGTGCTGGTATCCTTCCCAGCCCTGAGAAAGAGGGACACACTATAATAGCTATTGCAGAGAGAGGTGACTGCACACAGAGGCTGCGCCTAGACTGGCATGATTTTCCACAAATGCTTTTAACGGAAAAGTTTTTCCGTTAAAAGCATTTGCAGAAAAGAGCGTCTAGATTGGCACGGATGCTTTTGTGCAAAAGCATCAGTGCCAACCTAGTCGCGGTTTGGCGCAAGAAAGCTCCGGTGGCCATTTTTGCCATCGGGGCTTTTTTGCGCAAAACAGTTTTTAATCTATCTACACTGGCCCTCTTGCGCAAAAGCATTTGTGCAAGAGGGCTTTTTCCCGAGCGGGAGCGTCAGTGTATTTGTGCAAGAACGCTGACAATCATACATTAGATTGTCAGTGTTCTTGTGCAAATTCAAGGAGCCAGTGTAGATAGGTGGCAAGTTTTTGCGCAAAAGCGGCCACTTTTGTACAAAATCTTGCCAGTCTAGACACAGCCAGAGAGTCTAAGGGACTTGATCAAGGTCACACAGGAAGACTGACGGGCAGAGACTGATCTCCTGAGCATGAAGCCAGATATTCACACAGGAAGAAAAAGTTCCTACCCAAAGATATTTCACTCTAAAAACACAACACAGATGATGTGATTTATCTCCACTGCACACAGAGGCAAGAGAGCCCCAGAGAGAATGAAGCTGAACTTTTGAAAGGAGGCCCAGCCTGTGCCTGAAATGCAAGGGGAGCTCTGCTCACGTTTCTCTACTACAGAGCTACCTCCGACAAAATACTCACAGAATGTGAACTGCCTCATCCACCCTCCCCTCAGCCCCAGCATCCAGCCCCTCTCACTGGCAAGAACAGCATGTCACAGAGATTAGCTACAGGTAGGAAGGACTTTGGGAACTGCACCCACCTTCCAGTGGCTCGGCCCACTGCCACCAGGGGAACTTGCAGGCACTAAGATCAGCCAGACCCTGATCCAGAGCCAGACCTCTAGTACCTGCTGTTCTTGCCTGAGCCCTTCTTCTCACACCTCCAGTCAAGGCATAAGATGGGCAACATAGGGGGGAAGCGCAGTGAGACCTTAGCTGTGGGAAGAGCAGCTCCACTGTTAAGTCCCTCAACCTGCTTTCTCTGGGAGGGGCCACGGAGGGGACAGTCTTTCACAGAATAGCCAGGATTATTGGGGCAGATACTCATGACATTGAGGGCAAAGACAATGAATGATCCTGATCCAAACCCAACCCAGCTGCTCCAGAGCCCACCCAGCTTCTGTTACCCAAGGGGACAAAAATCCTTACTCAGCCAATTCACAGCCTCATAATTCTCTTGCATCACATCCCTGTAGAGGGCTCTCTGGCCCGAGTCCAGCAAAGCCCATTCCTCCTCAGAGAAATACACAGCCACCTCTTCAAAGCTCACCGGCTCCGCCACGACCATTTCCTGTCCCTGGCTCTGAAGGCTGGGAACTGAGCTAGAGACAGACATGGGTGTTCTGCAGCCTGGCAGGGGGAGAAGGTGAATTAGAGACATTTTAGAAGGGGCTTTAATCCTTTCCACACCCTCATTCTCCCCAAACTCTGTCCCTAGTGACGTGACAAGTGTTAGATTCTGCCACTGTGGACAAAAGCTTTAGTCTAGATATTCTATGAACAGCGTACGGGAGTTAGATCCCAAATCCATATTAATTTCTCTCCGTACCTGGCTTGAGTTACAAGATTACTGTGTCTCCAACAATGGGATTTAGTTCTCAGCACCCAGTGTTTCTGATAAGCCACATATTCACCTGCCTGAACATGGACATAAGTTAAATGCAGGCTGTTGTATTTAAAACCCTTAGTATTCATTCACAGATTTGCAGCACAAACTTTGCTCTCATCTCACAGAGACGTTATAAACCCTTTCCACAACAGAGAATCAGTGAAGTTAAGCATCTGAATGGTGGTGTTATTATTAAATTCGTGTGCTTATTATTAAACACTTGTGCTGAGTGTTAGCAGGATGAGATCTTAAGATTCACGGGAGCAGAAGATATCCTCAGTCATGCAGTCTGACCCCCTCAGTGGCACAAGCCATTACACTTAGTCCGGTTACCCAGGCACAAAGCTGTTTCCCCACAGTGTATTTTCTAGGAAGTCCCCCAGTGATTTGAAGACATCAAGAGATGGGAGAATCCACCTGTTCTTTGTTCATTTGTTTCAGCAGCTAATCCGCTTCCCTATCAAACATTTGTGCCTCTTCTCTAGTCTGAAACAGTCTGGCTTCAGCTTTCAATTATTGGCTCTCACTGAGCCGTATCCATTCGAAGAGGTGGGCCAAATTTTCATGGCGGGGGGGGAGTGGGGCAAATAGAAAGTGGGGCAAAGGGGAGTGGCTGAGAGCTGCACTTCTCCATGACATAAATGCAGGAAATGGAGGATCCGGGACGGGCATTGGGAGGAGGAAGATGCTTGGGGTAACGGTTTGGGATGCAGGACAGATAGAGGGGTCTAGGAGGGAGTTTGGGCGAAGGAGCCTTTCAACCTATTTATTGTTTGAAACCAACCCCATATTGAAACTGACTGAGCAGTGAAATCTGAGCCTGAAGGTGCTGTCCGTTTTGTGCTTTAACTTCACCCCTTTAGCATCACAAACCTATAGACCAGTGTTTCTCCAAATGTCCACAGGTCCCCATGCAGCACCCTGGGGCTCCTCAGTGATCACTGGGTGATTTAGGGCTCTGTGCACCATGGTCGCTGGGTTTGGTTAGTAACTTCAATGACAATCCCATGAAGATGTTTTCACAGGAATTCTCACATGACTTAAAGAATTTCCAACAGCAAACTCACCTTGTCTGAAAGCTCCCAGGGATTTTCCTCTTGCTCTCACCAGTGCAGAGGGCAGAGTGTCTGGTGGGGGAAGGGATAAGAGAGGTGAGATTCCAGGCTCTCCTATTTATAATAATGTCCCCATGCTGAACTCTGCGTTTCAATTCTATTAGCAACCAGACAAATTCACACTCAGGTATTTAGTATGAAAGAGTCTGAAACTTTCATTTCCTCTCTCACTCGGGCACCTCCCAGCAATGGAGCCAATATCCCTGCAGCCTCACACCTGTCCCAGGAGAGACAAGCAGTAAATGAGATTTACTCTTCCCACCTCACCCCCTCCCACTTGTTTTCTCATTCACTTACTGCCTCTTATCATAACCTGAAGCTGTGGTGTTGGAACACGTTGCTATCACAATAACATTAGCCATTTTGATCTCTGAATGGGAGGTGTCACGTTACTGGATGTGATGTAGTGGGGGCCCAGCTGCTGGCTCTGGGGTAACCCCCACTGGCTGCCGGGGGTACCACGACCCAGCAAAACAGGATGAGTCACTATGCAAACCAGTGGCCAGACACCCCCCATGGAGAGGAACAAAGGAAGGTGGAATGCTGCCCTGGCTGGGGGGCAGGGCTGGAAGAGGGTTAGTTAGTCGCTGGCTGTCTGGGAGCATGGAGGAGACAGGCTAGGGAAAGGGGCTGGAGTTTAGGGGCCCAGTCTCCCCCATCTCAAGGGGGCCTGAGGCATCCTAGCCCAGCTCTGTGACCAAATTACATCTGTGCTGTGCTGTATCCTGGAGAGGCAATAAACTTCCTCTATTCCACCGGCTGGTGCAGTCTGTTCATGCCATTTCGGGGTGCAGGAGACGGGGGACCCCCAACGCGCCGTCACACTGGTGTCAGAAGTGGGATGCACTGCACCCCGTGGATGGAGCTTCCAGCGGCGAGCGACAAGGCGCTGTAGAAGCAAGAGCCCTGGAGCCAGGCATGCTGGAGACAGAGCGAAGCGGTTCCTGGGAATCGTGGGGCGCTGCAGCACTAGACTGGTGAGTCTGCACCGAGGGGACCCGCGGGCAGATGGCCTACGCCCGACTCTTGAAGGCAGAGCTGGTGGAGCTGTGCAGAGAGAGGGGCTTGCCTGCGCAGAAAGCAACCAAGGCCCAGCTGATTGCCCAGCTGGAAGATAATGACCAGCCACAGGGCCAGGATCTTGTCCCCAGGGGAAGCAGCCAGACCCCCCTGAGAGTGTGTCAGTCTCAGAGAGGGGGAGGAGCGCTGGAACCCAACAGAGAGATGAGACAGCATCTCCCGGGAGGCCTGCAAGTCATAGCCCATCTAGGACAGGGGCCAGCCCAGCGGAGCTACGGCAGCTGGAGATCCAGCTGCGGATCAAGGAATTGGAAGTAGAGGACCGAGAGAGGGACCGCCAGGACCGAGAGAGGCAGTGGCAGCATGAGCTGGCCATGGCAGAGCGGAGAACTGGCGGGGCACCGGCTGCGCCAAGTGCGGATGGGCCCCAGGGTCCCAGGACTGCCAGACGCTTGGAGAGGCTCGTGGTGGCCCAATTGAAGGACGTGGGCGACATAGACGGGTTCCTCAGCTCCTTTGAGAGGGCCTGTGGACTGCAACGGGTTCCCCCAGCTGACTGGCTGCAGGAGCTCATCCCTGCACTGAACCAGGAGGCGGCCGGAGTTCTCAGTCAGCTGGAGGACCTACAGCCAGGGGATTACAGCCGAGTCAAGGAGGCCCTGCTGCACAAGTTCGGGCTGACCCTCGAGATGTACAGGAAGAAGTTCCGTGGGGTACAGAAAGGGCCACGGGAGACCTATGTGGATCTGGCCTCCCGCCTGTCGCAATACGGCCGCAAGCGGGTGTCTGGAGTCGGAGCCCAGACCGCAGAGGAGCTGCTCAAGCTGGTCCTGATGGAGCAGTTCTATGAAGCGTGCCCACCCAAACTGAGGCTGTGGCTCAAGGACCGGAGACCAGAGAACCCCCAGGAGGCCGGGAGGCTGGCGGACGAGTTCACGGAGAGCCGGTCCGGGTGTGAACGGGAGTCCCGGACAGAAAGGGAATCGTGCAGAGACCGGATCTCGGCTGAGCGACGGAAGGAGTCAACTACGGGGCGAGACCAAGGAACAGGTCGTCTGCGCCCCAGAGAACCAGCCAGGGCCTGGACAGAGACAGCCCAAAGCCTAACTTGCCATCGCTGTGGGCAAAAAGGCCACAAGAGGGCTCAGTGCACCAGGTCCCAGGACTGGGGACTTTCCAGGGTTAACTGGCTGGGGCGGGAGGAAGGGCAGGCTGCCCCAGAGGCAGGGGCTGGCAGGCAAACCTCAGCTCAGAGAGAGGGGAAGGATGCTCAGTGCACCTCCCCTGGGAGGTCTGATTCTCAGGAGGCGGATTTCTCTGTGTACCGGGTGGGGGCAGGACGGCCCCTGCGGAGCGAGTGCCTCATACCCCTGGAGGTGGATGGTAGGAAGGTGACGGGCTTCTGGGACACGGGGGCGGAGGTGACTCTGGCCCGATCCGACATAGTGGCCCCAGACCGGATACTACCCCACACGCAGCTGACCCTGAAGGGCATAGATGGGTCCCCGTTTAAGGTGCCTGTAGCCCGGGTGCATCTGAAATGGGGGGCGAAGGAAGGCCTCAAGGAAGTGGGGGTGCACCCGCACTTGCCCACCGAGGTGCTGATGGGGAATGACCTAGAGGAGTGGCCCCATGAATCCCAGCGGGCTCTAGTCACTACCCGGAGCCAGAGCCAGCGGGGGGCTGACAACGTGGGTCCAGGGAAGGACTCCTGGCAGCGTCCTCAGGGTCCCATCCCAGTGGACACGGGGTCCAGCCAGGCTGGGACTCCGGACCTAGGCAAAGGTGGGGAACAGGTCCCGATCCCTGCCTCAGCGGCTGAATTCCAGGCTGAGGTGCAGGCAGACCCCTCCTTGCAGAGGCTGAGGGACCAGGCTGGCCTCCGTGCAGCTCAGTCCCGGGGGAGAGGTGGCCAGGAGAGATTCCTGCAGGAGCGTGGACTCCTGTTCCGTGAATGGCTTCCCCCCAGGAAGGTGAGGGCATGGAGGGTCCAGCGGCAGCTGGTCGTCCCCCGAAAGTATCGCCTCAAGCTGCTGTATTTGCCCCTCGACGTCCCCGTTGGGGGCCACCGGGGGATCCGTAGCACCCGGCTGAGGCTGCTCCAGCACTTCTATTGGCCGGGAATCTTTACAGCCGTGCAGCGGTACTGCCGGTCCTGTGACTCCTGCCAGAGGGGCGGGAAGGCCCAAGACAGTAGGAAAGCGGCTTGGGGCTCTCTACCCCAGATAAAGGACCCTCTGGGCTTGCTGAGAGAGTTATGGGAAGGGAAGACCTCCCTGGATGGAGCATCGGGGGTGGAAGCTGCCCTGGCTGTCCAGAGAAGGCTCACTGGGCTCATGGCCCCGGCCCGAGAGACCCTGGCCAGAGATCAAGGCGCGTGGAAGGGTGGGTGTGACCCCCGAGGACAGGCCTGTGACAGTCGCCCTGGAGCGGGGCGACGAGTGGACAGAGGGAAGCCAGCTCATGTGGGGCCTCGCCACGGCCGGCCCGAGTCAAGGGGAGCACCCATGTCCCCAGGGCGGGTTCCCACGCAGAGGACCCGAACTTCCCTAGGTCACGAGCGGAGTGACCCTGCTCAATTCGCTCTCGGAGGGGGGAGAACTGTGATGTAGTGGGGGCCCAGCTGCTGGCTCTGGGGTAACCCCCACTGGCTGCCGGGGGTACCACGACCCAGCAAAACAGGATGAGTCACTATGCAAACCAGTGGCCAGACACCCCCCATGGAGAGGAACAAAGGAAGGTGGAATGCTGCCCTGGCTGGGGGGCAGGGCTGGAAGAGGGTTAGTTAGTCGCTGGCTGTCTGGGAGCATGGAGGAGACAGGCTAGGGAAAGGGGCTGGAGTTTAGGGGCCCAGTCTCCCCCATCTCAAGGGGGCCTGAGGCATCCTAGCCCAGCTCTGTGACCAGATTACATCTGTGCTGTGCTGTATCCTGGAGAGGCAATAAACTTCCTCTATTCCACCGGCTGGTACAGTCTGTTCATGCCATTTCGGGGTGCAGGAGACGGGGGACCCCCAACGCGCCGTCACACTGGATTTTGAGGGGAGCAGCCAGATCATTGCTGCACCCATGGCGAAATGTTGGCACCAGAGGTGGCACAAAGGGGGGCCATGTGAGGTGTCAAATAGAAGCCTACTTCTGATTTCACATATGCTATTCATGTGATTGTATAATGTTGGTATGTGAAGTTATAAGCATGTACTTTGTGTGGATACCAAATGTTTCTCTATATGTGGCTGAACTATGGGCAAAGCTAACAAGCAAAGCTCTATAGGCCAAGGACACACCTCAAGAGTGATGACTCATACCTAGGGGCTACCAGCAGGGAACACAGGGATAGGCCATGGGCCAGGTGACCTGCTGTAGCCAAGAAGAGACCAGGAAGGAGGGATAAATAGGCCATGTGGCTGACTCCATCTTGGTACTGAGCTCAGCACTTCATCCTAGAGGCAGCAGTGCAGGGACTGAAGGGCCAGAAAGAACTGTGGACCCATCCTGACCCTAGGATGCGCAACAAGGACTTAAGCCAGCAGCTGTAACATCTCTGTTAGAGCCTGCATCGAGAACCGGGAGATTCGATGCACGTAATGTACTATCCTTTAACAACCTTACTCTCATGCTTTTCTTTATTGTAGTAATAAACCTTTAGATGTTAAATAGTGATAGAAATGTAGCCATGTTAGTCTGTTGTAGCTGAGACAAAATACAGGACTATGTAGCACTTTAAAGACTAACAAGATGGTTTATTAGATGATGAACTTTGCTTTAGATGTTAGACGCTAAAGGATTGGCTCAGCGTGATTTCTGGGTAAGATCCAGAGGGTAAGATGACCAGGGATCTGTGGCTGGTTTCTTGGAACCGGACAGAACTTGTTCGGGATAGGTGGGAAGGGGTGTTAAGACCACCCACCTGTGAATGAGGCCTGGGGCCATCTGGGGAATGGATATTGCTGTGGTGCCGGAGGGGTTTTGCTCGTGAGGCTTCAGGCAGGAAGCTGAAGTGCTCTGTGGGACTGGTTTGTGGCGTGTTTGGAGAGGTCACCCGTCTGGGGACTGTAAGGAGCCCCGAAGTTGAGCAATTCGCCCTGACAGACGCCCTAAGCTGTGCCTAGACAAAGCCCAGTCCGTCACAGGAGGTTCAAAGTTTGCAAACCCCTGGCTCTCTCTGCAAGCAGTTGGGTCTGTTCGCTCAGTGTCTCTAAGGAGAGCAGACTGATGTGGCCATCATTCTCCAGATTCAATAGTCACAGATATTTGAACTGCTTTCCCCTCATCCATCCCTTCCAGGTACCTTTGAACTCCCTCAGAGTCTCCGATAGAGCAATCGTTTTCTGGGAGAAACCTCTGACTTGTTCTTCTAGTTCAGGGGAAATCTCTTCCGGCAGCTGGAATTGCCCCATCACACACCTGGACAGAAACAATTCAATGTGAATGTATATCGTTTACTGCTGATAAGTTCTGGCTAGTAAGTCTCAGCTCTAACAGACCTGGTGTTAGAATTCCTCCAATTCTCCCAGCATGAGAGCGGGGGCAACGCATCCCATGGCCATGCAACCTTCCCCTCAAAGATCCCATTTCTGTTCTTCACTTCTGGCCTGGGGAGAGAGGCTGGGGTAGTAAAGGGGAATAGAGTCTCCATGGCCAACTCACTCCTTGGCCTGCAGATGCTGAGGGACAGGAGGTTCCCATGTGAAGGGCTGAAGGAATCTGTCCACTAGGGATTAGACTGAGACACCAGCTCCCCTCAACCCAGCTCCTTCCACACAGGTCTCCAAACAGCCCTCGAGTGGGACAGACTCTTGATCCCTGCTGTCCTGGGCTGAATATGCTCAGTGCCCAGCAGTGACAGGCCCATGTTCCACCCCACAGTCCTGTGGCAACCAATCCCCAAGGAAGTGACAGCTCTAAGAAACACTTGGTCAGACTGTGCCCTGAATGGGGAATTCCAGAGACTAAAGTGCGAGGATGAGACCCTCCGAATTAAATGCATCAGAGATATTTATGTCTAACATCTGGCTGTAGAGCTCTGGGGAGATGTGGTGCTAACATCTGCTCCAAGCCTTTTCCCTGCTCTGTGCAGTGTGAAGGGAGTGAGAGCCACGTACCTACTCAGGGTTCTTCTGATGTCCTAGGAAAAAAAAAAGACACAGAAAAGAATCTCAGCCCCACTGGACACACACAAGGGACCTCTGAGAAGGGATTTTGCAAACCTGGGAAGAGAGGCCCTGCCTTGGCCCCAGGAACATGGATCCCCTGAGTGAATGGGGCTTTGCCATCTCTAATAGATCTGTGCCTGTAACTCTACAAAGCACAAGAGTCATTCACATGGCAGCAATGCACAAAGTGTTACACTGAGATCTGACAACTGGGACCGAGCACGTGTGATTCAGGAGTCTCCTTTCACTGTGTGAGGAGCTGGGATGTTTGTCCCTCGGTCTCACCTGCAGGAATTCACTCACTGGCTTCTGACATGTCCCCTCCAGCTCCCCGATCCTCTCGCTGATACGGGAAATCTGCACGGAGAGGTTCCTGACAGTGTCAATCTGGAACCTCCCAATCTCCTCATCTAATTGCTCCAGCTGGGCTAGGAGTCGCTGCTTTTGTTCCTCCAGAAACTGCAGCAGCTGCTGAAACTCAGCTACAATCATTTGCCTCTTGGCTTGGGTGCATTTCTGTGTGAAATCAGGGAAAGGGCTGGTCAGGGGCATGGATGGAGCCCATGGCCCTTTCACAGGGAGCTGAGCACGCAATAGGGAGAATTTCTTGGAAAACCCTAAAATTTGCAACATTTGACTCTTTGTGATTACTAGGCAGATATGTCTCTTCCAGCATCTCCTGTGCCCCGTGTCCCTCTGAAAGGGATGTTCCCATGTCTGTCATGGGCAGCATCTTTTGTTATTCATGGGCTCTGGGAATTCATATCCAGAGCACCAGGGGGCAGGACTCAGCACCAGCCTGACAGAGATACCCAGGAAGGAAAAAGAAGCAAGCATATAAATACACCAAGTGAGCAGACAGTCCTTCAGGGGCACATTCAGCTCACCTGGGGAAGATGTCTGGGAAAGCCACAAAGGATGGACATTAACTCATGCACGGACATGGATGCTCAAGGCCTTTTTACATATGGATCTCACCCAGCAATTCATGATCCAGGAGAAACACAAACAAGCCCAACCTCACCAAGGCCACACAGGAGTCTGCCTCCGAACTCAGCCCTTCCACTGCCAGTCCCTGCTGGTCCATAGCCACAGGCACCTACCAGAAACTCCTGGCTTTTCCATTCTGCTGCTGTTTTCCTTCTCAGCAGCTTTTCTCTCTCCTCCCTCAGAGTCTTCAAATGAGTCTCCAATTTTTCCTGAAGAAACAGAAATAAGCACGAGGGCAAACCACATTAGATGTTGGGAGCCTATTTGTCTGCCTTTAAGAGAGTCCCAGTTTTGTGGAACTCTGCCCCTGTCCAGCAGGGACTCAGCCCTGGACATGGCTTTGTCCATAGAATAATACACAGGAGGAGATTGCGGATGCAACAGGACACCTACGAGCATGGGGGACAGATCGGTGGTGGCACCTTCATAAAGAATGATGCAGGTGGTTAATAATACTAATCACGTAACCGATTACAATTTTATCAGTGACAGTATTTTTTAACCTGCTGACAGGCAGGGTTGGCAGCGGAAATGGGCTCTCCTGGGGCCAGGGATCTCTTGCGAGGTCTGCCACGGTGGCCACAAGAACTGCTGGCCAATGGGAACACCCAGCAGCTGCAGACTGACGTTAGCTGCCACAGGCAAGTGGGAACTTCTGGGGCAGTGGGGAGTTTAACCGGTAATTGGCACCGATAAACATTAGCTCATCAGTTAACCAGTTTGAACTCTTGCTACAATCCAGTTGAATCCCAGTTCTGCCTGGCATAGACCTGTGCTTCCTGAAACCCTGCTATGGGTGGAGTGAAGGTGCTCGGGGCCCCACACAGCATCCAGCCCAGCAACCTCATCTAGTGCCAGCTGCTGCATCAGAGTTTAACCCCTCACAGAGCAGCCCTGAAGTTCAGCATTCCAGTGGGAAACCTCTTCTCCCTGCCAAGCCTAGGGCTTTATCAAGGCATCTTTCTCTCCTAACAGCCACACTTCATTGCTGTTCAGCGATGCTGAGGGACAGGGAGCAGTGTAGTCTAACAATTGGACTAGGGTTCAGGACCGAACTCTATCCCTGATGTGTTTGGCGACTATGAGCAACTTGCTGCCCCACCTTCCCTTCCCACAGTTTGTCTAACTGGACTGCGATCTGCTCAGAGCAGGGACTTTCCCATGCTGGGTATTGTGCAGGGCCCAGATGTCATTGCGGATCTATAAGGCAAATGACAGATTATTATTCCTGCTCATCCAATCAGTAACAGCTTGTAACCTCCTCTTCTCCAGTCCTAAGGCAGCTCACTGACAGAGTGACCTGTAGCTCCTGCAATCTAAACCTCTCTGATTATTAACACCTTCCCTAGTGCAAACACCCTTCCTGCCACCAGTGAGGGCTGGGTTTCAGGATTTAGAGCCTCAGAGAAACATTTCCCACATCAGGTATCTGTAAAGACTTGACATAAGTTGCCACAAAGCCAGAACATTTACTTTTTACAGCATCTCTTGGATCATGAAGGCTTTACAGAAGTGGTCACCAACCAGCCACCAATCAGCTGCCCCCTCTCCCTGCTGCTGCATATCTCCTGCCCTTTGCCTTGGAGCTGTTTCCTTCTCCCACCCTGCATTCTATCTCCACAGAGGGAGTCTGTAGGCTGCTTTTGAGAGTGGTGCAGGGGTGAGCCTTCCTTAGCCCCACTGCACCACCAAAGAGGAGCCACCTGTGGTAAGCAGTGTGCAGCTGGAGCCTGTATCCTGAATCCCTGTTGTAGTCATGTACCTCTCCTTCACCCCAAGCCCCTTCTCTAACCCTGAGCACCCTGAACTCAAACTCCCTTACAGAGCCTGAACCCTCTCCTGCACCCCAACCCTCTTCCCCTGCCTGATGAAAGGGAGATAAGATGAGGGAGGGAGAAGGGATGCAGTGAGCAGAGGCGGGGCCTCGGAAAAGGGTCACAAAGGAGGTGGGGCAAGGGCATTTGGGTTTGAGGTAGATCCTGGATTGCACTTAAATTCAAAAAGTGATACTTTAAAAGGCTGGAGACCACTGCTTCACACTGGTTGGTTCACATCTGTGGCTGGTAACAGTCAGTGAAGTTAGCCTGTAATTAAAACCCAATGTTATTTCCCATCACTCTGGACAGCCACTCTGTACCTTGTACTCCTGGGCAGCTTCCTGTAAGGGCACCACCATGTGAGCCTGGGATCTGTCACACACCACACGGATGGGAGTTTGATCCTCTTCACAGAACAGCGTCAGAGCCTCCTGGTGCTCCCCACACACCCCGTCCCATCTTGCTCTCTGTGCTGCCTGGAAACTCAGCGGCTTGGCTAGTTCCACCACGTTTGCCAGCTGCCGGTTGGGCCGGAGGGGTCCCTGCTGCTCAGTGTCTCTGCCCTGAGGGCTGAGGGGGGCCTGGCAGGAATTGTGCCCACACTCCAGAGCGACAGGGGCTGTGAAATCCTCCAGACAGACGGGACGCGGCGCTTCCTCCCGGACACTTTCCACGGGACTCTCTGCAGCCATGGCTGCCTCTGGGCTGGGGGACCGGGGCCGGGTCACTGTCCTGAGCTCAGCAGTGGGGGGGCAGGCCCGGGGGTGGGTGCGAGAGGCGCCAGCACTGAGGACAAAAAAAAATCAAATTGAAAAATTGAAAAAGCCCCAAAAGCTTCGCTCCCCCCTGCAGGGTCCATTGGGCCTCCCCCGCTAACTGCCCCGGCCAGAACCGCCCCCCCATCGCTGCGCCCCTCAGGCCCGGGCCCCTCCACTCTGCAGCCCCCTCACAGAAACAGGAAGCGCCAACAGCCCGAGGAAGGGGGGGGGCAACCGCAGCGGACCCGCCCCCTCCCTGCCCCCAGCGGGCGCGCCCCGATACCCAGTGCCGGACCCACCAGCAGCGCAGGACGGTGGGTCACAGCCCCCCCTCCTCCGCAGCGAGTAACGGCCCCAACGGCCCCTCACAACGGCTCCCGGCTCAGGGAGCGCGGCGCATGCGCAGTAACCGCGGCGCAGTCTGGTCCCTTTCCCTGCCCGCGCGCGGAGCGATGGGCGGGACCCGCCGAAAACCCGACCGCGGCGGAGTAGAACGGGGCGGCCCGTCAGACCGCGCATGCGCAGCAGGTCCATGACTGCGACCAGACTCAAACGCCAGAGCGTCTCTCAGACCCGGCGCTGCTTGGCCCCGCCCCCCCGGCCAGAGGCTACTTCCGCTTCTCGGAGCCCGGGCCGGCTCGCAGGTGGGGCGGGGCTTTTGCAGCGCGTGGAGCGACCCGGGGGATTCCCTCCCTGCCGGGCTGGGAGCGGGGGGGGGCGTGTCCCGAGGTGGGCGGGGCCGGCGCGCGCTGCTGGGGTTGCAGGGTTCGCTCTGGGCCCCACGTGGCTGCGCGAGGGAGGCTGCGGCGGGTGCGCGCGCGGGGCGCTGGGACCGGCCCTTTGTTGGTCCCGGGGCGGCGCGCGGAGGGGGATGCTCACTCTGCCCAGGCACTGCGCATGCGCAGCGGTTCTGGCGCAGCCCTTGCCCGTCTCTACCCGCGCGCGGTGAGTGTCCCGAGGGGGACGCGGCTCCGCCCCAGAGGCGGCTTCACGTGGACTTGGCGGGGGGCGGGGCAGATGCGGGGGGCGGGGCTAGGTTGGGGTCTGAGCAGACTCAGGTCCGGTGGGGGGAGGGGCGCCAGGTAAACTCTGCAGCACCGAGAGCGAAGCCCCAGCGCGGGGGCAGAGGAGTTAAAGCAGCGTCCCCAGGGGGATGAGGTGCGAGTCAGAGAGTGGCCCCGGCTCCAACATTTATTTTAATCCCTTATTCACCTGGGAGGCGCTGGGCAGGCTCCGGAGGCTGCAGACCCCCCCCCCCCCGCACTGCGCCCGGCCCACTCGAGTGTATGTTTGTGCTGCTGCATCTGAAAGGTGTTTGCAATGTAAACAGGGAGCTAAAGACAGGACAGAGTCTCATCACTTTTCTCTTGTCTTATTCCCGGGACTCACAGAATTGCTCTCCCGTCTCTGCAGCCCATTTTCATTGTTTTACTCTGTGCAAATGCAATGCCTAGTTCTGTAACTACTCTGTGCAATGCAACTCAAAGTCCTGCTACTTTGAAACAAATGTAAGTAAAAATCACAGTAATCTTCCGACCAGACTCCAGCGCCAGGGCTTAGCTCAGACCGGGCGCTGCTTGGCCCCGCCCCCCCGGCCAGACGCTACTTCCGGGCCGGCTCGCAGGTGGGGCGGGGCTTTTGCAGCGCGTGTAGCGACCCGGGGGATTCCCTCCCTGCCGGGCTGGGAGCGGGGGATGTCCCGAGGTGCGCGCTGCTGGGGTTGCAGGGTTCGCTCTGGGCCCCACGTGGCTGCCCGGGCGGGGGGGGGGAGGCTGCGGCGGGTGGGCGCGCGGGGCGCTGGGACCGGCCCTTTGTTGCGGGGGCGGGGCCGAGAGATGCCCACGTGGGCCAGTCCCGGCTTCTGCCCAGCGCGTCTGGTTGGTCCCAGGGCGGCGCGTGGAGGGGGGCGGGGGATGCTCACCTGAGAGGCGGTGCCACTGCGGGCTCCTGCCCGGGCACTGCGCATGCGCAGCGGTTCTGGCGCAGCCCTGGCCCGTCTCTGCCCGCGCGCGGTGAGTGTTCCGAGGGGGACGCGGCTCCACGTGGACTCAGGTCTGGTGGGGGCGGGGCGCCGGTGGGGGATGTAGGACTCAGGGGGATGTGGCGGCTGCTGGAGGATTGATGCCGCAGCCCCGCACTTTCGAAGGCCAGTGCGGGCCACGTGGGGCCGAGGGTGCGCATGCGCGTGACGCCACGGTCGGTACTTTAACAGCGCGCGGCTCAGCGTTGCACGTGGAAGGCAGAAGGTGGATGGCAGAGGCTTGTGCTGTGGGGGGCGGGCAGGGTAGGGTAGGGTGATGCTCATGCGGCAGAATATGCCATGGTTACGGGCCCATTGGTGAAAGCACTAAATATTATCCAAGCACAGATAAGCAGTGGTCCCCAACCTTTTCAGGTTGGCGGGCGCCAGGGGGCGGGGACACTTGCCCACCCGGGGGCGGCCCCCCCCAGCCGCATGCCGAGCCGGCAAGGGCACGCACGGTGCTCCCGGGGGCGGGGCCAAGGTCGGCGCCGGAGCTGGCAAGGGTATGCGCGGCGCCCCCGGGGCCGGGACCGGCCATGCGCCCGGGGCTGGCACCTGCCAGCCCAGATTGCTCCGCGGGCGCATGTAAAGAGCCCGGGGGGGGGGGCCATGGCGCCCGCGGGCAAAGGGTTGGGGACCACGGCACTAATGGAATGGAGTGCAGCTGCGTAAATTATACTGGTTTTATTGGCAGAATATGCCATGGTTATGGGCCCATTGGTGAAAGCCCTAAATATTATCCAAGCACAGATAAGTACACTAATGGAATGGAGTGCAGCTGTGTACTTATACCAGCTTCAGGGGGTAGCAGAGATTTTTTTTTTTTTTTCAGTTCATCCTGTACAGACTAACAGTCTGGTAGCACTTTATAGTCTGCCAATAAAACCAGCTCTGCTAGATTCAGCCTTTTAACCAGCCAATATGTGATGTTAATAAAAATACAGAATGATCAGCGGGGGGGGGGGGTTAACAAAAAGAAAAGCATAAAGCAAAGAACTGCTTCTTGCATACTAATTTGGAGTCCTGGGCACACATTTCTCATAGACCTTTCTTGTTCATTCCGTATGCACCGAATTCTCTCCACAGCCATGAACACAGAGTTCCATCCTTTCTGGCATGGCCGAATAAACTGGGGCTTGCATTCTGCTTCCATCATTTTTGCTCCAATTGCTGGGTGTTCAATTTTAATTTATAGTGCTTAGCATATGGCAAAAATGGGCCTGGCCATCTTTTTTTAGGGGTCATTTGATTCTTCTTGTACCACATCTATAAATGAAACTAGATTCTGCAAGTGGCAGGCTCAATGTTGGTGTTTTGGTTCAATTTATTCACGGTTGTTATCGCTGTCAGGGACGGCTTCAGTTTTCTGAAATTCAGCTTATCAACATGAAACCCTGTTGTTGAAAACACATTTGAAAGACACCCCCCCCCCAAAACAAACTCAAGCCACATTAATATGTCCCCCAATTGATATACCATGCTGGGTAAAATACATTGAGTGGATCCTGGGGGAAGCTGTGATTCCACCCCTGAGCCAGACATCCTCTGGTCCATCCCTCTTTCCTGCCCCCTGCACTCCAGCCCCCAGCTGCTCTCCACACCTGAGGATTCCCCTGCCCTTGGCCTCATGACTGCACCATGCCAAGCAGCAGGACTGGCAGTGGGGTGGCCGTTCCCCCCAGGCACTGGAGGAATTGGGTGTGAGGGGTGGCAGAGGGGAGGGGGCTTGGATTAAAGTTAGGAGCCTGGTCAGTGGCCAACCCTATTCACCGTGCTGCCCAAGAGTGGTTCTTGTTCTGCCCTGGCCCAGCTGATTTCCCCCTTCCCCCCCAGTTGCTCCAATGCTAAGAGCCGGATATGCTGACTCAGGGATTTGCGCAGGGGCTGGCAGGGAGCCTATGAAGCCGCAAACTGGGTGTTTGACAGCCTGGGCCAGTAGCGCTGCCTGGCATCTCCAGGAGCCTGTTGGGCCAGGGGCTTCCAGTCCCAAACTGGACACCTGTCTCCCTCAACCTTCCCCCTCTCACCCTGCCCCCATCCCCTCACAGCTCCCCTCTCCCATCCCTCATAATTTCTGCTCCTCAGCTAGAGACCCCAACTATGCAGGCACAAGTGTTGGGGTCCAGCCATCTGATCTGGGTGTAATTCGGCATGTGCATTTCTGCCATGCGAGTGACTGTTGTGCTTTACAGAGTCACAGGCACAGAGCTATTGGAGATGGCAAAGCCCCATTAGGTCACGGAATCTATGGGCCTGGGGCCAGGTCAGGGCGTCTCTTTCTCATATTTGCAAAATGCCTTCCCTGTGTGTGTCCAGTGCAGCTGAGATTCTTTTCTGTCTCTTTTCTCTAGGACATAAGAAACAGCTTGAACAGGTAGGTGGCTCGCACGCCTGTCATACTGCACAGCTCAGGGAAAGAGGTTGGAGCTGATGTTGGCACCACATTTCCCCAGGGCTCTACAGCCAGATGTTGGATAGAAATGTCTCTGACTCACTTAATTCTGAGGGTCTGACCCTTGCACAGCAGACTCTGGAATTCCCCATTCAGGAGCACAGTCTGACTTCAGATATTTCCTAGAGCTGTCACATACCTGGGGACTGTCTGCCTCAGACTGTGGGGCTGGAATATGGGTCTGTCACTGCTGGGCACTGGGCACATTTAGACCGGGGCAGCAGGGTCCCAGAGTCTGTATTACCTGAGGGCTGTTTAAAGAGACCTGTGTGGAAGGAGCAGGGGAGGGAGAAGCTGGTGTCTAAGTCTGGTTCCTAGTGGGTAGATTCCTGCAGCCCTTCACCTGGGAACATCCTGTCCCTCATCGCCTGGAAGCTAAAGAGTGAATTAGCAATTGAAACTCAATTCCACTTTTGTCCCCAGCTGGTGTCTCCGGGCCAGAGGTGAAGAACAGCAATGGGACCTTTCAGGGGAAGGTTGCATATCCATGGGCTGTGTTGCCCCTGCTCTCAGGCTGGGGGAATTCAAGGAATTCTAACTCCAGACCTGTTAGAGCTGACACTCACTAGCCAAATCTTATCATCTGTAAATGAAATAGAATCACATGGAATTGTTTCTGTTCAGGTGTGAGATGGGGCAGTTCCAGCTGCCAGAAGAGATTTCCCCTGAACTGGAAGAACAAGTCGATGCTTTCTCCCAGAAAACGATTGCGCTGTCAGAGACTCTGAGAGAATTCAAAGGTACCTAGAAGGGATGGAGTAGGGGAAAGTTGTTTAACTATTAGAAACTATTGAATCTGGCCTCTGAAGCCAACCATCTCCTTCCTCAGTTCCCACATGGAGAATGACGGCCCCATCATGCTGCTCTCTTTAGAGGCACTGAGCAAACAGAGTCAACTGCTTGCAAATAGAGCCAGGTGTTTGCAAACGCTGAGCCTCCCGTTGGTGTCAAGGGATCAAAATAGGTAAAGTTAATGTCATGGCAACGTCTTCGCCCCAGCACAGGTCTAGGTTATGACAAGAGGTGGTTAGTGACTGAGAGAAACCAGGTGGGAAGGGATGAGGAGGGAAAAGTAAATCTCACTTTCAGTTTGTGTCTCCTGGGGCGGGGATGAGGCTGCAGAGATGTTGGCTCCATTGCTGGGAGGTGCCCAAGCGAGAGAGGACACGGAAAGTTTGACCTTTTCATACTAAACCCTTGAGTGTGTGTCTGGTCTCTGATACAAGTGAAATGCAAAGTTCAGCGTGGAGACGTGTTATAAAGAGGAGAGCCTGAAATCTCACCTCTCTTATCCCTTCCCCACCAGACACTCTGCCCTCTGCACTGGAGAGAGCAAGAGGAAAATCCCTGGGAGCTTTCAGACAAGGTGAGTTTTTCAGGTGGAGATTCTTTAAATGAGAAAATTCCTGTGAATAAATCTTCAAGGGATTGTCATTAAAGTTACCAACCAAACCCAGCGACCATAGTGCACATAGCCCTAAATCTCACCCACTGATCAGTGAGGAGACCTGGGGTGCTCAGTCAGTTTCAATATGGGGTTGGTTTCAAACAATAAATAGGCTGAAAGGCTGAGAGCTGAGTGGCTTCCATGGTATCAGTTTGTTCATGGCGAGAAACTGCCGAATACGCAAGGGCTCTTCGGTCTAGTGCAGGCCTGAGCAAAATACAGCCCATGGGATGGATCCAGGTCACCAGGCCATCTGATCCAGCCCACTGATGCTTGGCAAGCAATGGGCTACTTCCATACTTGCAACTTCCCACCTGCAAGCCACTCAGAAAGCGAAGGTGAGTCTGGAGGTGAAGGGGGAAGGCTTCAGGTGCTGCTTCCACCTCCAGGACAATCTTATTGGCTGGTTTCTGGCCAGAAAGGAAGCACCGTGCCCCCTCCTCTCTGGCTCATAGTTATTCACTTACCCACATGGCCCTGCTGCCTGTGCAAGGGTTGGGCAGGCTCCTTGCCTGCCTCAGAGAGGTGCTTGGCTGCTGGCCGGGAGTCACTCAAGTAAGTCTCCTGGCCAGAGCTTGCCTCTGGCACCCCAACCTCTCTCTTCCCCTCCTAATTCTCTGCCTCCCACTCCTGCCTCCCACTCCACATACCCGAACTCTTTGTTTTCTTCCCCCATTCAAGTATGCAAGAAGCTCTTCATGGTCAGAAACCCTCAGCTCCCTATTTGTCCACTCAGCCACTTTTCTAAATGAACCTTACTTTAAATATCTCATGAGTAGTTGGCTAATCCAGTGCCCCAGATCATACCTGCCTCCTTAACCAAACTCCTTCCCAGACCCCTCTTTCCCTCCTACATCCCAAACCCTCACCCAAAGCTCCTTTCTTCACCCAGTGTCCATCGCATTCGCTGTATTTCCTGCTTAATGTCTTGGAAGAATGCAGCTCTCAACCACTTTCCAAAATCTTGGAGTGCCTCTCCCCCATCAAAATGAATTGCCCATCCTTGGTCTAGTGGATACAACTCAGTGAGAGTCAATAACTGAAAGCTGCAGCCGGAGAATTTCAGGCTAGAGAGGAGGCACAAATATTTGATGGGTAAGAGGATTCACTGCTGAAACATGAGCAAAGAACTGGTGGGTTCTCCATCTCTTGATGTCTTCAAATCAGCACTGGGCAACTTTCTAGAAAACATGCTGTGCAGAAACTATTCCGAAGTAGGAATAAGATCCTCTGGAAAAGGGCGTTTTTTCCGGAGGATCGGGGCCAGTGAAGACGCTCTTTTCCGGCTTTTCTAAAAGCCGGAAAAAAGCGGCAGACATTTTTATTTAAATGCCGCGGGGGATATTTAAATATCCCCCGCGCATTTCCCTATTGCGACTCGTGAAATTAACATGCCCCTTCCGGAAAAGGGGCCAGTGTAGACGAGCCCTGGGTGCTGAGAACTGAATCCCATTGTTGCAGGCAAAGTAATGTAACTCAAGCCAGGTATTGAGAGAAATAAATACGGCTTTCGGATCTAACTCATGTGTGGTGTTTATGGAATATCTAGACTCAGTGTTTGCCCAAAACTGCAGAGTCCAACATGTTTTTCACCAGGGACAGAGTCTGGGCAGAATTGGGGTGTGGAAAGAATTAACGCCCTTTTTGAAATGTCTCCAATTCCCCTTCTCCCCCTGCCAGGCTGCAGAACACCCATTTCTGACTCCAGCTCAGCCCCTCGCCTGCAGAGCCAGGGACAGGAAATGGCCGTGGCAGAGCCGGTGAGCTTCGAGGAAGTGGCTGTGTATTTCTCCGAGGAGGAATGGGCTCTGTTGGACACAGGCCAGAGAGCCCTCTACAGGGATGTGATGCAGGAGAACTACGAGGCTGTGAGCTGGCTGGGTGAGGATTCCTATCCTCTTGTGTAACAGAAGCTGGGTGGGCTCTGGAGTAGCTGGGTTGGGTTTGGTTCAGGGTCCTTCATTGTCTGAACCCCCAATATCAGCAGTATCTGCCCCAGTAATCCTGACTCCTGTGTGAGAGGCGGTTCAGTGACATAATAGTGGTGCTGCTCTTCCCACAGCTAAGGTCTCACTGTGGTTCCCACAATCTTGCCCATGCTGTGCCTTGGCCGGAGGTGTCAGTGGAAGGGCCCAGGCAGGAACAGCAGGGACCAGAGTTGTGGGGCTGGGTGCAGCTGCTCTTAGCGTCTGCAGGGTCCCCTTGTGCTATTGTGCTGAGCCCTTGGAAGGAAGGCGCCAACTCAGAGTCCTTCCTTGCCTCTGGTAGATTCTGTGCAAGCCAGAGAGGCACCAAATGGCAGGCCCGACTGGCCACAAGAGGAGGGCTGCTGCTGCTGACAGAGTAGAAACAAGGCTGCAGAAGGGGAGCTGAGCTGCAGGAGCATCTACAAGCAGCAGAGAAGCAGCCCATCCTGTCTCCACCTTGGCCAGAGTTGTGACAAGAACAGGAACAGGCCAGCACTGCCCTGGCTGTCTGTAGGACTGACCGCTGTTGTGGGCTGCTGACAGGGCCCACCATGGCACAATCAGTCAGGATCAGGAGTGTGGACCATAGGCAGGGCCTAAAGTGGCCAGCCAAGGAATCATTTTCCTGATCAGACAATTCCCCTGCCTCCTGGCTCAAGTAGAGCATCTGAGCCCAAGAGCAGGGCAAGTCCAGCCCCCAGCCAAGAGCTTTGTGGACAGGGCCCATAGGGCTCTAGAGCTCTGCTGGATCCTTTCCCTCTCAGCCCTAGAGACCTGACATGTCAGCTCAAATATGAGTCCTGGCTAGAGGCATCTGTCAGTCCTGAAAGTCCTAGAGCTCTCCCCTTATGAGCAGTGTGTTCCTGTCCGGCCCAAGTATGGAACAAGCCCTAAGGGAGACTGAGTTGTATCCTGCAGAGTGCAGCAGAGCGCTCAGTTCCCCATGGGAGTCAGCTGGGCTATTCCCAACATGGTAGTGGTACAGGGGGAGTATGGAATTAGTGTATCCTGGGATCTTGTACCAGCCAAAGACCAGTCTATGGAAGGTGGGGAAGGAGCCTTTCTGGGTAGGAAACTCAGATCCTGGCTTTGGAAGCAACAATGGCAAAGACCTTAATGAAAAAGATCAGCATTTGGTTAATTTCTCCCACAATAGGATTTCCAGTCCCCAAAGCTCATGTGCTCTCCTGGGTGGAGCAAAGGGAAGAGCTGCAGATCCCGGATCTCCAAGGCTGTGAGGAAGGGGAGATCATCAGTGATACTCACACAGGTGAGAATTCAGCTAAACTGACTCAAACCAATTTCTGTGGTCTCATAGCAGGTGTTGGTTGTGTGTTTTCATCAAGTCTGACTGGCCCTTCAGCCTGTCTTCAACTCCAGTCTCAGAGTGCTGTGTGAGGAAAAAGTGATGAGGGAGCAAGGTGAACTCAGCTCATGATTATTGTATCTTTACAGCCATTCTTTGTGTGTCCCTCCCCCCCCCCCCCCCCCCCGCCCTCCACATTTTCTGTTCACCATTCAGAGTTTTTCTTTCAGCTCAGCACAGGGAATGACTCCTGTGTGGTTTCTCTCTCTATCCCAGCAGGTGATGAGATGCTGAAAGAGAACAATGAGAGGAGTCTTCAGGAGGAAGGACCTGAGCAAATGGCTTCATGTGGGGTATTAGTGGGAAGATCTGAAGGGCATGTTTCTCAGAGTCCTGATCAAGGAGAGACTTGTGACAGTCAGCGTAGTCTACAAAGGCAGCAGGGAAACCATCCCGGAGCAGAACAGGATAAATCCAGTGACAGGAGCAGAAGGTTGAAAACAAACATAGAAACTGTTCAAACAAAAATCCCCCATCAACATTCACCTTGTTCTTGCAGTGACTGTGCAACTCCTATTAAACATGAAAGAGCCCACACAGGAGAGAAACCCTTCAGCTGCTCTGACTGTGGAAAAAGCTTCAGTCGGAGGTCTCACCTTGTTAACCATAGGAGAGTTCACACCGGAGAGAAACCCTTCAGCTGCTCTGACTGTGGGAAAAGCTTCAGTTGGAGGTCAGACCTTGTTAACCATAGGAGAGCCCACACAGGAGAGAAACCTTTCAGCTGCTCTGACTGTGGGAAACACTTCAGTCAGAGATCAAACCTTGTTAGCCATAGGAGAGTTCACACCGGAGAGAAACCCTTCAGCTGCTCTGACTGTGGGAAAAGTTACAGTCAGAAGTCATACCTTGTTATCCATAGGAGAGCCCACACAGGAGAGAAACCCTTCAGCTGCTCTGACTGTGGGAAAAGTTACAGTCAGAGGTCAAGCTTTGTTAACCATAGGAGAGTTCACACCGGAGAGAAACCCTTCAGCTGCTCTGACTGTGAGAAAAGGTTCAAACGGAGGTCACACCTTGTTAGGCATAGGAGAACCCACGCAGGAGAGAAACCCTTCAGCTGCCCTGACTGTGGGAAAAGCTTCTGTCGACAGTCACAGCTTGTCAGCCATAGGAGAGCCCACACAGGAGAGAAACCCTTCAGCTGCTCTCACTGTGGGAAAAGCTTCAGTCAGAAGTTGCACCTGGTTAGACGTAGGAAAACCCACATGCAAGAAACCATTCAGCTGTTCTGACTGTAGGAAATGCTGCAGTCAGAGGTCACAGTTTGTTATCCATAAGAGAACTCTCACAAGAGTGAAATCCTTCACCTGCTCTGACTTTGGGAAATGTTATTGCGAGATTTCAAGTTGTATAGAGTTGAAGCCACACATGTGAGAAACCCTATAGTGGTGGTGAGCAAAATTTTCTCTGTTGGCACAATCTAGCCTGCCGAAGGCTTTGATCCTGTCCACAAGGAAATGGCACGCCCCACTTCCAAATGGGCATGTGCTGAGGGGGAAGGAGCTTAGCCCCACCCCCTCTTTGTGTTGTGTAGCTACTAGAGAGGAGGCAGCGCTAGGCTGAGTCCTTGCCACACAACCTAAGGCTGGCATTAGAGGCACTACTGCCACTGCACTGCTGGCCTCCAGGGCTACATGGCCATGTCAGGGGTGCCTCTGCATAGCTGCAGCAGTAGCACCTCTGGCCCTGGATTGAATGGTTATGATTTTATACTGGCATGATTTTCCGAAAATGCTTTTAATGGAAAAGTTTTCCGTTAAAAGCATTTTCGGAAAATTGCATCTAGATTGGCAATCTAGACGTGCATTTCTGCAAAAAAGCCTCGATTGCCATTTTCGTGATCGGGGCTTTTTTGCAGAAAACAGTACTGTGCTGTTTCATTGGCCCTCTTGCGCAGATCATTTGCGCAAGAGGGCTTTGGCTCGAATGGGAGCAGAACAGTATTTGCGCAAGAACACTGACGATCTTGCACAAGATCGTCAGTGTTTTTTCGGAAATTCAAATGGCCAGTGTAGACAGGTGGCAAGTTTTTCTGCAAAATCACCTTGCCAGTCTAGACACAGCCAATGGTTGCAGCAGTGGTGCCTCTGGTGTCCGGGGCTGGTCCTGGTCTTTGTGGCTGCTGCTGCAATAGCAGAGCCTCGCTACAGGGTGACCAGGACAGTGTGGCTGCAGATGTTGCTGCAAGGGGGGCCCAAAGCCAGGTAATATTTGCTGTCCTCTCCAGATACTCCCTCCCAATCTCCTCAATTCCCTTTCCCCTGGAAGGCAGCTCCCCCAACTTGCTCTGGCACTCTCCTTTTTTCTTGCACCCTCTCTCCTGGCCCCACACTTCACCCTTCCCCTGGCCAGATAGCTGCCTGCTTCTGCATCCCAGATCCTTCCTTAAGACCCCAACCCTTTCTTGAGCCCCCTGTTACATTATTGGATTTTAAGGTGAGCATACAGATCACTTGCTGTGATCATGGGGAACTGTTTGCCTCAAATTTGGTACAAAGTGGGCCATGGGAGGTATCAAATGAAAGCTGATATTGTGTTGATTCTATGTATGGTATTCATGTACTTGTTTGGAGTTGGTATGGGGAGTTATCATGATGGGCTCAGTTGATGCTGTGTATGGACTGCCTGTCATGGGGAAAGAATGTCCAATGAGTGACTATTCTAATCAGTACGGATCCAAGGACAATGGCTCTCCGGGTGGCCAATACACAGCTGAGGAATGCATGTGGTAAGGTGCAAAGCAGCCAGGTTACAATGGCTGCTGGCATATGAAACATGTCACTTGACCATAGGATTATCTCCAGCTTGGGAAACACCAGGAATGAATATCAAACACCATGAGGGGGGCTCCATCTTATCTTCAGTCTTGCTACTTATCCAGATGAAGCCTTGCTAAGGACAGAGACAAGGGGAATGAGTGCTGACCCCTCCTGATATACAATGTACGCCAAAGACTTTTGTGCTAGCAGTTTGTAACATCTCCGCTACGATCCTGCATCAAGAATTTGCCGATTGATGTATATAATGTATTCTCCTTAACAACCTTACTCTGAACCTTTGTTTTTTTATTAATAAACCTTTAGATTCTAAAGGATTGGTCCGCTGTGATCTTGTAGGTAAGATCTAAAGTATAAATTGACCAGAGATTCATCACTGGTTCTTTGGAACCAGGTGGATCTGTTCTGGGTTGGAGAGATTGGGCTGTATAACCCCTCACCTGTGTGTAAGCCCAAGGCTGATTGTGGCACAGGAAGAGCTGGAGTATCTGAGAGTTTTTACTTATGAGGCTTCCTGTGGGTGGACTGGCAGGTAACGTGCTCTGTATGACTGGTTTGTGACCTATTTCAGAAAGGTCTCCAGTCAAGGGCTGTAAGCAGTCCTGGTTTTGAGCAATTTGCCCTGAGTGGATTCCCTCAGCAGTGCCCAGGCCCAGCCCGGCCCTCTCCAAACCTGTAGACTACTGTTGCTCATGGAAACTCACTGTTAATTACACAATTAGTCAAGCCATTTTGCTAGGGCTGCATCTGGGGAGTTGCATTTAAAAGGTTTAATCTCTTCAGTAATTTAACTTTCATGTTAGTTGATCAAACTTTATTGTATATTATGTAAAATATTTATGTCCAATACATACCAAAAAAATCAATGTTTTTACTTATGGTAGGGGTGGAGAACTTTTTTTGTATTGGGGGCCACTCACCCACAGAAAAATCAGTTCGAGAACACTCAAAGATGTGGCCCCTGACTGAGACACCTCACTCTTGTGGCATTCACAGGATAAGGGGAAGAGACAGAGAGGACTGAAGTTCAGGGCTTCCCATAGGCCAGATTTACTTTCCTGAGGTTCCAGAGTTAGTGGATTTTGTGGATCTCCTTAGGCTGTAGGGTGGAAACAAAAGTGTGCTGACCTGACTCTGCACTGGGCTAGTGCTGTGTGTGCCATGTAGCTTCCGGCAGAGCTGTGGGCAACATTTAAGTCCTGTAGTCACTCTCTGACGTACCTGAAGAAGGTCTCCAAGAAGCCCTGAGGGTTGGGTTCCTGCAGATCCTGGAAGGCAGCTTGCAGAAAGTACTGTATCAGTAGTAAATGCCTTGATAGGTTTCATCACTGTATTGTTTTGACAGATTCCCCACCCCTCCCTTAGGCCTTGCTCCTAACCCTACCCCCTTCCACCACCAGTGTTACCAAAAGACAGACAACATAGAGGGCCACGAGTCTTACATGTGTAACATCTTGTCTCCAGAGTTGGGGGAGGACTATGCATTTTATACGAGAAGAAAAACAAACCCTCTTTTCCTGGTCTTTGGTCTGTTCTAGTCTTCCTGGCATGGGAGTGGGAGACTGGGCCTGCCCACTCCACTGGACTTCTCCCAGGGACCCTACAGGAAGAGCAGCTGGCAGGGCTTCTTGCCCCACTCTAATACCACTACCTCTCCACCGGCCTCTTCACCCACTGCTTCCTTCTATTATCCTCTGCCTTTTACCTTGGGGCTCAGCTTGGCTGTGCTCTGCATCTCTCAAAACTCTACCCCTTGCTGCCTGGGAGGAAACCTTTTATAGGGAACGGGAGGCCTTAACTAGCAACAGGTGCTTAATTAACACCTGTTGCAGGCTGATTCCTAATTAGGCCTTCATTATCTGCCCTGATTACTGGGCTGTATTCAGGTGAGGCTAATTGGGAAACAAGAAGGTATTAACCCCTCCTCCCAATATGGCTGCCTTCTATAGCATTTTGTAGACCTTCTGTGAGGCCTTGGTAGTCCCCTGCTCTAGGTGTGCTGTGTATTCTCCTACACCCCTCTCTCCTTTTTGGGTGAGGGGTGCCTATGGAGTGCGTTGCCTTTTTGTGGTTAGCAGGTCCTGGCTACCATTACATTCTAGGCCAGACCCCCTTTTCCACCAGCTTTTTTAGCTATTGAGGGTGTGGGGGGGGTTTCCTGCCCTTCTTCTGGGTGGGGGGAGCTCTCTCCCATCTCTTTCAGGGTCTATTGTCCCCCACCCTTCTCCCCTCCAGTATGCCTGACCTCCACTATTCCTGTTGCTGCTTCTTTCTCTGAGGTAGAGGAGGTAAGGGGGCTGCTTTAGAGCAGCCTCTGAAGTTCTCTCTCCTCCCACAGCTTGTCCTGTGTTGGGGATGTAGGGAATAATTCCGGACACCCTGGCTGTGTCTAGACTGGCCAGTTTTTCCGGAAAATCAGCCGCTTTTCCGGAAAAACTTGCCAGCTGTCTGCACTGGCTGCTTGAATTTCCACAAAAGCACTGACTTCCTACTGTAAGAAATCAGTGCTTTTTGCGGAAATACTATGCTGCTCCTGTTCGGGCAAAAGTCCCTTTTGCACAAAAGTTTTGCGCAAAAGGGCCAGTGTAGACAGTTGAGATTTGTTTTGCACAAAAAAGCCCCAATCGCAAAAATGGTGATCGGGGCTTTTTTGCGGAAAAGCGTCTGTGCCAATCTAGACGCGCTTTCCCGAAAATGCTTTTAACTGAAAACTTTTCCGTTAAAAGCATTTCTGGAAAATCATGCCAGTCTAGACGTAGCCTTTGGGTGCAGGTGAAAACAAGCAGAGGATTTATTGATTCACACAGCTGGTGGAGTACCCACTAGGGGTAAACCTGGTGAGCACTAACTTAACCAAACAAACATTAGATTATACATTCAGCAGGTGGGCAGAGGGGAAGTGATTTGCTAGGTCTAGCAGTGGAAACATTATGAGTACATAAGCCAATGGACTACAAGGTTACACAGGATCCCTGCCCATCACCAATTAAACATCTTATCAATAATACAGGTAATTATTCCTAACAAGTAAAATGAGCCAACATAAACAGAGGCATGTTGATGGTAACTCTTTCAGCCGGAAATATAATGCGGCTGCTGCAGGGGTGATATTGCCTTGGGTTAGCGCAGTCTTAGGGACCCAGGCTTATTTTCTAGGAATAAAGAAGACAGTGAAAAACAATCCTGCAGAGTTGTTTGGTACGAGCCTTATCAAAGTGAAGCCCACTTGCAATGTGGTTGCCAAGGGTCATGGTAGCTACTGTCTGTGTGCTTCCCAGGCCTGGCCTAATGATGTAAGATTTGAGTTCTCATTTCTCAGCAAGATACCATGGACTGCCTCAGTTTACCCCTACAGTTCCCTCCTCTTGAGCTTAGGGCTCTTTAACCCACCAGGTTAAGTACAATTTCAGGGTTTTTAATTTACTTTAGAAGTGCTGATACAGCACCAGTACTATTATAAATGTTATAATCAAAACTCGCCACATGATTTGGCAAAACACTACTCAAATCCATCCCCAAGATATTTTGTCACCAGTAAAGGCACTGCCCGTGATTATAGATTTGACCTCTACTTCCTGGTTGAGTGTCTCAGAGTAAGGTGTTATGGCATGGTCCACGGTTTTCCCTATGTGTGTGTACCTCAGACGGCCAATCCTGATATGCCTTTGGGCACCGTCCACCAACTCCTCAATCTCTGCCTGCAGGGCCAGTAAACCCTCCTCTAGGTACTTACTTCCTCCATGCCACTCAGGATCCCATGTTAGGTTACCCGTCATTGCCGAAGTGCTGTAGTGCCAAGTCCTGTGAATGGTCAGGGTAGCCCAGCAAGGGACTGTTATGCACACGGATGGATATGTAGAGGGCAGGGCCTTCCATTTAGTTCAATGGTGTGGACTGTCTGGGTGGTCAAACACCAGGGCTGTGTCTAGACTAGCATGATTTTCCACAAATGCTTTTAGCGGAAAAGTTTTTCTGTTAAAAGCATTTGCGGAAAAAAGCGTCTAGATTGGCACGGATCCTTTGCTCAAAAGTGCTTTTGTGCAAAAGCATCCGTGGCCAGTCTATACACGATTTTGCACAAAAAAGCTCCGGTGGCCATTTTCACCATCGGGGCTTTTTTGAGCAAAAAATTAAGTGCCTGTCTACACTGGCCGTCTTGTGCAAGAGGGCTTATCCCTGAGTGAGAGCATCATAGTATTTGCGCAAGAAGCACTGATTGTGTACATTACAAAGTCTGTGTTCTTGCGCAAATTCAAGTGGCCAGTGTAGACAGCTGGCAAATTTTTGCACAAAAGTGGTCACTTTTGTGCAAAATCTTGCTAGTCTCATAAACTCATAGACTTTAAGGTCAGAAGGGACCATTATGATCATCTAGTCTGACCCCCTGCACAGTGCAGGCCACAGAATCTCACCCACCCCTCTTAGAATAATCCTCTCACCTATATCTCAGATATTGAAGCCTTCAAATACTTTGAAGGCCCCAATATGCAGAGAATCCTCCAGCTGTGATCTGTGCCAATCTACCCTAGAGGAAAATTCCTTCCCGACCCCAAATATGGCGATCAGCTAAACTCTGAGCATGTGGGCAAGACTCATCAGCCAGACACCCAGAAAGTTCTCTATAGTAACTCCTATCATCCCTCCATTGACCTATTTCCTACTGATAATGAATGGTCAATTAGTTACCAAGATCATGTTATCTCATCAAACCATCCCCTTATCATAGAATCCTAGAACTGGAAGAATCCTAGGCAGGACCAATCCCATCTAAATCAACCCAGCCAAGGCTTTGTCAAGCCGAGACTTAAACACCTCTAGGGATGGAGACTCCACTACTTCCCTAGGGAACCCATTCCAGTGTTTCACTACCCTCCTAGTGAAATAGTTTTTCCTAATATCCAACCTGGACCTCTCCCACCACAACTTGAGACCATTGCTCCTTGTTCTGCCATCTGTCACTACTGAGAACAGCCTCTCTCCATCCTCTTTGGAACCTCCCTTCAGGAAGTTGAAGGCTGCTATCAAATCCCCCCTCACTCTTCGCTTCTGCAGACTAAACAGACCCAACTCCCTCAGCCTCTCCTCATAAGTCATATGCTCCAGCTCCCTAATCATTTTGGTTGCCCTCCACTGGATCCTCTCCAATCCTTTTTGTAGTGGGGGGCCCAGAACTGGACACAATACTCCAGATGTGGCCTCACCAGAGCCGAATAAAGGAGAATAATGACATCTCTGGATCTGCTGGCAATGCTCCTCTTAATGCAACCTAATATGCCATTAGCCTTCTTGGCTACAAGGACACACTGTTGACTCATATCCAGCATCTCATCCGCTGTAACCCCCAGGTCCTTTTCTGCAGAACTACTACTTAACTGGTTGGTCCCCAGCTTGTAACTATGCTTGGGATTCTTCCGTCCCAAGTGCAGGACTCTGCACTTGTCCTTGTTGAACCTCATCAGATTTCTTGTGGCCCAATCCTCCAATTTGTCTAAGTCACTCTGGACTCTATCTCTTCCCTCCAGCGTATCTACCTCTTCCCCTAGATTAGTGTCATCCACAAACTTGCTGAGGGTGCAATCCATCCCCTCATCCAGGTCATTAATAAAGATATTGAACAAAACCAGTCCTGGAACCGAACCTTGGGGCACTCCGCTAGAAACTGACCGCCATCCTGACATCGAGCCGTTGATCACTACCCGCTGGGCCCGGCCTTCTAGCCACCTTTCTATCCATCTTACCGTCCATTTATCCAATCCACATTCCCTTAACTTGCTGGCAAGAATATTGTGGGAGACCGTATCAAAAGCCTTGCTAAAGTCAAGGTATATAACATCCACTGACTTTCCCATGTCCACCGAGCCAGTTACCTCATCATAGAAGCTAATCAGATTGGTCAGGCACGACTTGCCCTTTGTGAATCCATGCTGACTATTCCTAATCACTTTCCTCTCATCCAAGTGTCTGAAAATGGATTCCTTAAGGATCCCTTCCATGATTTTTCCAGGAACCGAGGTAAGACTAACCAGCCTATAGTTCCCTGGATCGTCCTTCTTCCCTTTTCTGAAGATGGGCACTACATTTGCCTTTTTCCAATCATCCGGGATTTCTCCCGATCTCCACGACTTTTCAAAGATAATAGCCAAAGGCTCCTCAATGACAGTTGCCAACTCCCTCAGTACCCTCGGATGCATTAAGTCCAGACCCATGGATTTGTGTACGTTTAACTTTTCTAAATAATTCCTAACCTGTTCTTTACCCACCACGGGCTGTCCATCTTCATCCCATCTTGCGTCACTTAGCGCAGAAGTCCAGGAGCCCACCTTGTCCGTGAATACTGAGGCAAAGAAAGCATTGAGTACTTCAGCTTTCCCCACATCGTCTGTCACTAGGTTACCTCCTTTATCTATTAGGGGCCGCACACCCTCTCTGATCACCTTCTTCTTGTTAACATGCCTGTAGAAACCTTTCTTGTTATCCTTCACATCCTTAGCCAGTCACAATTCCATTTGCGCTTTCGCTTTCCTGATAACCTCCCGCCATTCTTGAGCTATACATTTAAACTCCTCCCTGGTTATTTGTCCAAGTTTCCACTTTTTGTAAGCTTCCTTTTTGTGCTTAAGTTCACCAAGGATTTCCCCTGTAAGCCAATCCGGGCTCCTACCATATTTGCCTCTCTTGCTACGCATCGGGATGGTTTCTTTCTGTGCCTTCAATAAGGCTTCTTTAAAATACTGCCAGCTGTCCTGGACTCCTTTCCCCTTCATGTTAGCATCCCAGGGGATTCTGCCCATCAGATCTCTGAGGGAGTCAAAATCTGCTTTTTTGAAATCCAAGGTGTGTATTTTACTACTCTCTTTTCTTTCTTTGGTCAGGATCCTGAACTCAACCATCTTATGATCACTGCTTCCCAGGTTGTCACCCACCTCTACTTCCCCTATTAGTTCCTCCCTGTTTGTGAGCAGAAGGTCAAGCTGCGCACGGCCCCTGGTCGGATCCTTCAGCACTTGTGTCAAGAAGTTATCCCCAACATTTTCTAAAAACTTCCTGGATTGCCTGTGTACTGCTGTATTGGTTTCCCAACAGATGCCAGGGTAATTAAAGTCCCCCACGAGAACCAGGGCCTGCGATCTGGCAGCTTCGCTCAGTTGTCCAAAGAAAGCCTCATCTACCTCATCCACCTGATTTGGTGGCCTGTAGCAGACACCAACCACAACATCACTGCTGTTGTTTGCTCCTTTAAACTTAACCCATAGACTCTCAACAGGTTTTTCTCCCTCTTTATACTGGAGTTCAGAGCAATCATAGTGCTCTCTTACATATAGTGCAACTCCTCCTCCTTTTCTCCCCTGCCTGTTCTTCCTGAACAGTCTATACCCTTCCATGACAGTGCTCCAGTCATGCGAGTCATCCCACCAAGTCTCTGTTATCCCAATTAAATCATATTTCTTGGACTGGGCCAGGGTCTCCAGTTCTTCCTGTTTGTTGCCCAGGCTTCTCGCATTAGTGTACAAACACTTTGGCTGTGTCTACACTGGCATGAATTTCCAGAAATGCTTAAAATAGTTTTCATTATAAGTATTTCCGGAAAAGGAGCGTCTACATTGGCAGGCTGCTTTTCCGGAAAAGCCCTTTTTCCGGAAAAGCCTCTGTGGCCAATGTAGACGCGCTTTTCCGGAAAAGAGCTCCGAGCGTCATTTTCGCGATGGGGCTTTTTCCGGAAAAGACTACTGGGCTCTGTACACTGGCCCTTTTCCAGAACAGTGTTCCGGAATAAGGACTTATGCCCGAGCGGGAACAGAATAGTTTTTCCGGAATAGCGGCTGATTTTGTACAGTAGAGCATCGTTGCTTTTCCAGAAATTCAAGGGCCAGTGTAGACAGCTCGTGGCTTATTCCGGAAAAGTGGCTGATTTTCTGGAATAAGTGGCCCAGTGTAGACACAGCCTTCAGGTAACCAGTTGATTGCGCTATCTTCTCCATTTGAAACAGAGTCCTCCTTTCTTGCTCCTTCCTCTCTGCATTTCTTCCTGGTATCCGACTTTCCCACTCCCCTCAGGGTTTTGGTCACCGTCCCCTGACGAACCTAGTTTAAAGACCTCCTCACTAGGTTTGCAAGCCTTCCTGCGAATATACTCCTTCCTCTCTTCGTTAGGTGGATCCCATCTCTTCCTAACAATCCTTGTGCCCGGAACAGAGTCCCATGGTCGAAGAAACCAAAGCCCTCTCTGCGACACCACCTTCGCAACCACGCATTTACGTCCTCAATGAGACGATCCCTGCCCAGTCCTTTCCCTTCAACAGGGAGGATGGACGAGAACTCCACTTGCGCTCCGAATTCTTAGATCCTTCTTCCCAGCACTACATAATCCGCAGTAACCCGCTCAAGGTCATTCTTGGCCGTGTCATTAGTTCCTATGTGGAGAAGCAGGAAGGGGTAGCGATCTGAAGGTTTGATCAGCTTGGTAAGCCTCTCAGTGACATCCTGAATTCGAGCTCCCGGTAAGCAGCACACTTTTCGAGATTCCAGGTCCAGATGGCAGAGGGATGGTTCAGTCCCTCTTAGGAGAGAGTCCCCGACCACCACCACCCATCATTTTCTTTTCATAGAATCATAGAATCATAGAATAATAGGACTGGAAGGGACCTCAAGAGGTCATCGAGTCCAGCCCCCCGCCCTCAAGGCAGGACCAACCTCCGTCTACACCATCCCTGACAGATGTCTATCCAACCTGTTCTTAAATATCTCCAGAGAGGGAGATTCCACCACCTCCCTTGGCAATTTATTCCAATATTTGACCACCCTGACAGTTAGGAATTTTTTCCTAATGTCCAATCTAAACCTCCCCTGCTGCACTTTAAGCCCATTACTCCTTGTCCTGTCCTCAGAAACCAAGAGGAACAAATTTTCTCCTTCCTCCTTGTGACACCCTTTTAGATATTTGAAAACCGCTATCATGTCCCCCCTTAGTCTTCTTTTTTCCAAACTAAACAAGCCCAATTCGTGAAGCCTGGCTTCATAGGTCATGTTCTCTAAATCTTTAATCATTCTTGTCGCTCTTCTCTGCACCCTTTCCAATTTCTCTACATCTTTTTTTTGGGGGGTGGTGGCCGTGGAACCCCCATCCCTAGGACTATGCATCCCATGCTTTCCAGTAGATGGTGTTCCCTTCTGGTTTCTTCCTTGTGAGGTCCCTTACAGAGCTTTCAGCACTACAGAGCCTGTGGAGAGAGCTTGAAAGTGATTACTTACCTCTATAGCATTTGGGGATTTCCATGTTGGCCTTTTTCCCCTTCTAGAAGTTACATGCTGCCAGTTCTCTTCTTGGTCACGTACTGCCCTCTCTGGTTCCTCTGCCTTCTGTGCTTGAAGGATTAAACGCTGCCTTCTGTCAAGGACGTCTTCATCCTCTCTGATCCAGCATAGGGTCGACACTTGGGCCTCCAGTCCTCTAATTTTTTCTTCCATAATGTCGACCAGCTTGCACTTCGTGCAGATGAAATCTGTTCTTTCTTCCGGGAGGAAGACAAACATGGCACACACAGGTAACAGCAGCAGATCCATCACCATCCATTGCTCCTGTCCTGGAGAAGGGATTTAAAAAGAAAGGCAAGAGAACCTCCCGCCCTTCCCAACTCACTCTCTAAACTCCCTGTTAGCACTCACCTGTTCGCAGTCTAGATGCAGCCCCGTAGATACCATTCATTTGGACCAGCTCAGTGTTTATTTATTTCTCTGTATGTGACTTGAAGGCAGTTTACATTTACTGGAGTCACTGTTTTTCTTATGGGACCACAGCATGGTTCACAGATGTTTGATTGTTAATGGGAACCCATGCAAGCAATTCCATAATTCTTACCAGGTATCCGTGAGGCCTTTTAAAGAGTCAGGCACCTGGCACCAATAGGTAGCAGGGTAAGTGGCTATTATTGCAATGGTGAGGTTACTAGTTTCCTCATTGTGGGCATTAGTGTTGTGGGCATCTTTACTTAAATATGGTGATGTCCCATTTGCCCGTGTTGTTTCACTTATAGATTTCTTATCATCTCTGGCCAAACCACTTTTATGGTTGGTGTGCAAGTTTTACAAAAGCTAAATATTTCATTCATGTGGCTGTTAAAGCAAAGCCAATCCTGTGGGGTGGGAGCTGGTACCCCACTTCCAGTCCTCCTTTTCATGTGATACACTCTTTGCTTCCTTACAGTTCCTTGTGGTCACCTGTGGAGATATTGTTGACATTCTCCTAGCTTAAACAATTACTACACTATTATTCACTAAAATTATTCACTAAAATTTAGAGTTGCCAATATATTGGGCCCAATTATTAATTTTGATTTGTTTAAATTCATGCTTCTTCTTTACTTGAAATATCCTTTCATTAAAACAATATTCTACAAACAACGACATTTGCAATATATATCACAATTAAGACACACAAGACAAACTTGGAAAAAACACACAACACATATGAGCACAGAAGACAGAACATCATGATGTTTGTTTTTTTTCTTTTAGTTGCTCTTCAGCTGGTACCAGCACTTTCTGATGTTCTGAAAGACAAAGAAAACATTTCTACCTCTGTCGCAGTGGCACATTATACTTAAGAATACTTTTCCTTTAGGCTGTGTCCAGACTCAGGGTTTTTTTCGAAAAAAGTAGCCTTTTTTCGAAAAAACTTCACCTGCATCCAGACTCAAGCCGCGTTCTTTCGAAATTAAATCGAAAGAACGTGGCTTTTCTTTCGACGGCGGTACACCTAATTCTACGAGGAAGAACGCCTTTTTCGACGGAGATCCGTCGAAAGTAAGTGAGTGTGGACGGGGGAGGCCTTTTTTTCGAAAATATTGGCATCCAGGAAGAAGCCCTGGTGGACAATCTGGGGCATGGGTTGCATGTCTGTGGTTCCTGTCTGCAGCCATTTCTTAAAGGGACAGGCACCCTCACAGCCACTTGTTGCAGAGAAGGAGCCAGAGCACACGGCTACTTTGGTGCAGCATGTCCCAGCCCCAAGATCATCCTGGCCCTTCCACAGAGCCTTCTGGGGACCCAGCCAAGGGCTCCAAACGCCGGGCACCATCCTGATCTGGCCCAGAGCTCAAGAGCCTTCTGGAGCTGTGGGGAGAGGAGGAGGCCTTACAGGCCCTCAAAAGCCGGCGGCGAAATGCCGACATTTATGGCCACATGGCAGAAGCCCTGGCCCAGAAGGGCCACTACCCCCGCACCCAGGACCAGGTGCGCTCCAAAGTAAAAGAGCTGCGCCAGGGGTACGTCAAGGCCAGGGAGGAGAGCTCCCGTTCTGGGGCAGCCCCCTACTACTGCCCTTACTACACGGAGCTGGACCAGATCCTGGGTGGCAGTGGTGAAGCACGCACACCACGGCGGTTCGTCCAGTCAGGATTGGCAGACCCGGTGGTGGACGCTCCCGAGCAGGACCCAAAGCAGTCTGGAGACGGGGACATGGTGCCAGAGGAGGAGGACAGTGAGGAGACGGCGACCCTCACCCTGGAGCCAGTCACCCAGACCCCAGAGGCCTCCCAGGCGTCATCTGGCGCAGGAGAGGAAGCAGCAGGTGAGTACAGTGAGGTTGTGTAACACCCGGGGGGGGGGGGAGGTAGGTGGGTGCACAGTGGGTGATGCACAAGGGAAACCTGTCATGCTCAGGCTGATGCCCAGGTCACACACAGTGTTACCTTCAGAATGTCTGATTCCCCTGTCTCAAGGAGAGGGCATGCCCTTTTGGACAGCTGTTGCACACATGACTGATTGTGATAGAAATGTAGCCGTGTTACTCTGATCTGAGGAAGTGGGTCTGGCCCAGGAAAGCTCATCCCCTAATAAACCATCCTGTTAGTATTTTAAGTGCTACAGAGTCCAGTTTTTTAGGACTGATTGTGTCTTCTTCTTTTCCTCCACAGCCGGACCAGCCGTGCAAGAGGGCCACAGCACCCCAGCCCCACCTCCATCTCCATCTCAGGGACATGGGAGCTGCAGACACAGGCGTATCTATGCGGACATCCTGAGGCAGCACGTGGAGGCCGTGCAGGAGCTCAACTCCATCCTGAGAGAGAGGGCGGAGGCAGAGGATCGCTGGCGTGACCGGCTGATGGAGGAGCTGGTCCTGCAGCGCACGTCCCTGACTGCCACTCTCAGGGAGGTCTGCGGCTTGCCTGCTCCTGTGCCTGGTCCTGCTCCTCCAGCACCCCATGACCCCGCCCAACCAAACCCCCCTTCCACAACAGCATCCCTTTCCCCCCTTGGACCTCCCTCTCCCCCAGCCCCCCCAGTTCCCCAGCCCCTCTCTCCCCCTGGCCCTCCTCTCCCCCAGGCCTCCCCGTCCCAAGAGCACCCCAGCCAGCCAACCGACAGGTGCACCATCCGATCCCGTGGCCATGGAGCACCCCGAACACGAGGCCCAGGCAGGAGAGGGAAATCAGGCAAGCACCGTGCAACCTGATCCCCTTCCCCGCTCCAGCTTTCAAGTCCCCTTCCCCCCTCCAGGTTTCAAGCACCCCCATCACCCCAGTTAAAGCACAAAGAAAGGGTTCAACAATAAACCCCTCTAGCTGGTTATTAACTGTCCGGGATGTCTGGCAGCCGTGTCACAAACATGATGCCGTCGTGCCCGGCCCAGGAAGGCGAGACTGGTGTTTCCTGCCACCTGCAGTTTGACTTGCTCCTTCCCCCCATTCCTGCCTTAACTCCCGGGCTGACCCGGCAGCTGAAGTGGTCGGGGGCCCAGCAGCCTGGGCAGGGAGTCGGGTGGCCAGACCCTGGTGGCAAGAGTCTTGGTGCTACTTGTTTCCCTGCCCCCTCTGGTGCCCTCACTCCCCACCCGCAGCCCCTGCTGCCTGCCTGGGTCCCTGTGCTGTGTCAGACGCTCAGTGAACCCTCCTGTTTCACACGGGCTGGGAGTGGCTCTGGGCTAGGGCACAGGGCTGTGTCATTCCCTGTGGGAGTGGGAGACCCCCAGAGCCCAGAGTGAGTGGAATCCCCAAGGGGCGCACGGTGAGAGACAGGGGGCTGGCGGCTCAGGGAGGGGCGGTCCCAGGGGGCAGAGGGCACCTGTGACTCTCATCTGCAGCTGACTCTCTGCTCCTTGCTTCCCTCCCGCTGCTTCACCTCCCAGGGCTTCTTTCTCCTTCCCTGTCCATAGCAGGCAGCTACACAAAGGCCAGTCACCAAACCCCTGGGGCCAGCATGGCCTCTCAGGGTGCCCCCGCCTGCCCTGTGCTGAGAGCCAGGCCCAAGCAGGAAAGAGGCGGGTGGGCCCCTGTCAGCCAGTGGGTCTGCCCAGGAAGGGGGCAGGAAATGGCCAAGTAGCGAGTTCGGGTCTGAGGGGCAGGCAAAGCTCATCTTGCCCTGCAGGGCCACCAGCAACAGCATCTCTTGTGCACGGCTGTGGAGTAAAGCATCCCTGAGGGAGAAGCGGTGCTGTCAGAGCCCCCATAGTTGCTGAAGTAGCTAAGTGGGGGGTGCATTAGTGTGAAGCGTTAAGGGCCCCCTGGTTCAAGCCCAGTCCTTGGTGGAAATCTTTGCTCCTGTTGCTGAGCCCTTGTGTGGGTGCATCTACACTAGGGTCTTATTTCTAGAAAAGTAGACACAGCAGAGTTGCACATGAAACAGGGATTTAAATAGTGCACACTTCATTTGCATACTCTCACCCATGCAGTGTTTTGAAAGTGAAAGGGCATCAGGGGCTGCTGCATTAATTCAAACCAAGCCCCTTGGTTCAAACTAACGTTACTCGTCATTTTTTGCCCTCTGTGCCTCCCCCCCAGCACTCACCAATCCCCCCCCCCAACACACCCTCTTCCCACTTTCCTCTCCCCCTCCCCTTGCTGGTAACACAATCAGGACTTTTCCCTGTTGAAAGAACAAACTCTCTGGTTTTTATGTGGGGATTGTAGAACTGGGGAGGGGCTGGGGAAAGACCCTGGGAGGGGGCTGGGAGGAAGGGCTAAGGCTGGCACCTTCCTCTGATGGTCCCACTGCCTCATGTCAGGGGCCTCAGCAGCACTGGGGGGTGGCTCCAGGGGGAGAAGCTGGTTCAGGGGAACTTGAGCTGCTGGGCCACTGAAGCAGGCCCCCAGCAGCAGCCTCTGTGCAGGGCTCACACGCTCCAGGCCTCCTGGTCATATTGAGTCTCCCCGTGTGGCTTGGGCTCCAGACCCTGCCCCCCAGCTGGTGCCTTGAGGTAGCCACTGCAGCAGCAGGAATTTGGGCATCAGGTCCCCTGTTGTTGGGGACAGGAAGCCAGGCCCAGGCCCTTTTATCCACTGGGGCTGTGCAGGGTGGAGCCTCCCCCTACCAGATCTCTGCCCTGCTTCCTGCTAAGCTCTCAGCCTTTTTGCTTGTTTCTGCTTCCCTGTCCATAGCAGGCAGCTAAAGGAAGGGAAGTCACCACACCAAACACCCCTGTGGCCAGCATAGGGCTTGAACCCATGACCTTGGTGTTATTAGCACCACACTCTAACCAGCTGAGCTAGCCAGCCTACAAAGAAAGATCTCACCAGTGGCCCTTTTAAGAAAGGCACCTCAGGCAGCAACAGGAACATCTCTGCAGCTGCCAACGGCTCTTCTCTGACAGGGCCTCTAGCGACTCACTGTGACGTGGGCTGGCTCGTCCAGCTGGTATGAGGGTTGGTCGAGGTGGCTGGCGGCCGGCAGACCCAGGGCAAAGAGGCAGCAGGAATCTCTTGCTGCCAGCACCTTGCCTCCCAGCTTCTTCCCTGTCAGCAGCAGCCGCAGCCCCTTTTGGCCCCTGGGTCAGCCTGGGAAGGGAGGCAGGAATGGGGCCTCAGATTGCAGGGTTCTGAGTGCTGAGCGCTGCTCTTAACACCAACCACCCCTCACTCAACTGGGCCAAACTCGTGCCTCAGTTCATGCCCACTCGGACCTGTTTTACTTGGTTTCCTTTCACCCAGAGCCCCCTTCTTCTCCTGGGCTGCAAGGAGCATCGCTGGGATCCTTTCTCATATCCCAGCACAGGGCCATCTCTCCAGTGACAGGAGATGGGGCTGGTTTCAGGATTTCTTTTAGCGCAGCATGAAGCAAGGGGAGATGGAAGAAAATCAACCCCGTTTGCAAGCTTTGTGTGATAGGAGGGGTGTGAGCTGGGGAGCCTGCCCTGCAGAGGGTGCGTTTGGTTGCACCCAGGGGCAGCAAGAATTCAGGCCCTCAGGCCAGTGCATTGGGGATAATGTGTGAGCCCTTCCATGAGCATTTTCTCCTCCCACTGGGGAAGGCAGCTGGGCAGGACCAGCCTGCAGCCCACGTCCCTTTCAGCCTCAGGTGCAGGAGGTAACAGAGACGGGAGGAAAGTCCATGGCCAGAGCCTCCTCCCAGCAGTCTGGCCCTGCGCAGAGTCTGTGCATAAGGGAGCCTCTCCCAGCAGGGCGATGGCCTGTTCTCTGCAAAGTGCTCAGCCTGTTTCATTCCTTTGCAGGAGCGAGTGGGATACATGCGCCCTGTTCCTCACTGACAGGATTGTCTTCCTCCCTTGGTTTCACACAGGGTCAGTCCTCCTTCCAGGGAGGAATGCAAATCCAGATGAGTGAAATTGAAAATGAAACATGGATTTGAACTTCCTGAGCTTCATTTGCATAATTTCAAACACCAAGTCCAGCTGAGACCCACTAAATCAAACCCAGAGGCACCCCCACCAGCACTGCATTGAAGCCTTTGCATTTCCATTTGTGCCACATTCTGGGTCTACAGTGCAGTGTAGACAAAGCTTGAGTGTTGCTCAGCACTAGTAGGAGACAGGAAGGGACAAAACGGTCTAACGGCACCTACAGCCTTTCAGAACAACCCCCAGCCCCAACACCAAGGACCAGCCCTTCCCTCCACCCTCACTGGGATCTGCTGGACAGGTCCAGATGCAGGCATGGGCGAGCCCGGTAGCTGCCCCGGATACCAATCAATGTGGGGTGCCTGATGGCAGATGCATCCCTTACAGCTGCCATCAGGCATCGTGTGCCCAGCTCCCGCAGCACCTTCTTACCCACATCCCTGTGGTGCAGGCCAGCAATGCTCTCCCCCCACAGATGCAGGCCCCACACAGGCCAGGCCTGCTGCTGGGAACTGTCTGGATTCAAGCCCACCCCAGTGTCAGCCTAACGATTGCTGGTCTATAAAAGCTGCCTTGGAAATGAGGAAGCAGTTAAAGTAACTCTGATGGGACTTGAACCCACAACCTTTGAATATCTAGCTAGGCTTACACCAGCTTGCTGCAGTTTAGAAGTCCAACATGCTTGCCATTGCACTACTGAGCCCGGTGGACTGCTGAGATTGATATCTCCACTCTGCTTTGTAGCATGTAAATTGCTGGGGGAAAAGAAAGGAGAAGCAGGACTGTCTCTTTTAGGAGAGCAGGTAGAAAGAGGGAGGGGGACACTGAGCCCCCACCAGAGAAAATAAGAGACAAGAACTGACCTACACCTGGAGAACGTGGGCATCGATGCCACTGCATCTTGCATACTAAGCAAGCACTCTACCTGCTGAGCTAGTTCCCCTGCCTGTGAAAGGTGTATCTGCCTCACCTACCTTGTTCCAGAGCTGCCCGAGGCTCCTTTCTGAAAGGGCCACTTGTGGGACTGACACCCGTGGGCCGGCTAGCTCGGAGGTTTAGGACGTGGTGCTCGTATCACACAGATGCATCTTAGGAGAAAGCCCCTTGTTTCAATCCATAACGGGCTCACTATTCCGACGTCCCTGCAAACCTCATGTCGCGAGGAGTGAGTGGTGTTTCAGAAGAGCAATTTATTTGGAACTAAGTGCTGTGTAGCCAGCGCCAAATTACAAAATAAGCTATTTCAAAATTGACTTGAAATAAGCTACCCAATTGCATCGCTTATTCTGAGCTATGGGACGCAACCGTAGTGAGTTAGAGCCCAGCTCTGCCCCCAGCTCCCTGCCCACCCACACATGTACTGACTCCCTCGCTGCCATGGGGCTGTTTGCATTGGCCTCTTCTCTCTGTAGCCAGGCTTCAGCCAAGACTGGGCCCTGCATTTCTCATCCCTTCAGAGACAGATGACTGTACATTATGAAATGTTGTTGTTGTTGTTGCCTTGGAAACTCCCCACAGACCTTCCCCTGGGGTCCCGGGCAGCCTGCTCACATTGCACAGCTCACTTCGAGGTGAGGGTGCTGTGTAGACACACTGTTGAGGACCAGCCTGCTGGGGGGAGGCACTGGCCACTTCCTTTCCTTGTCTCTCTCATACTGCATCTACACTGCAAGGCTACGTCTACACTGCAGGTTTTTTGAGCTGTTCACTGCAGCTGTTCTTGCCGAAAATCTTGCAGAGCGTCTACACTGCAGGCACGTTTTTGCTCAAGTAAATTTATAGTTCAGCATCAGACAACAGGGCTTCTTGCACAAGAGTTATTCCTTTCCCCACGCGAAATAAGCCCGCTTGCGCAATCACTCATCCACAAGGAGGCAGTGTGGAGAGGAAACAGGGGTCTCTTGCTCAAGAAAGCCCTATAGCTAAAATGGCCATCAGAGCTTTCTTGGCAGGAGAGTGTCCACACTGCCATGGGCATGCTTGCAGAAAAGCACTTCTCTTGTGCAAAAGCACATGGCAGTGTGGACACATTGTTACACAAGACCTTTTCCACAGGAACTCTTGCACAAAACAGTTCTTGCACAAGAAGCCTGCAGGGCAGATGTAGCCAGGGGGTGTTTGCGTTTGTTACCAGCACTGAGCTTTGTACAACAGCCCAGGGAACATTGTGAAAAGCCAAAATCTTCCAGCCCTGGGTGTCCCTGGCCAGCCAGCAAGTGGCACAAAGGTTCCCTGAAGCACTGACTTCAGCTAATTTGAAACAAACCCCCGCACCTGAGAGGTGGTTTAGGTGATGGACTGTTCAAATCCCATTCTCACAATGTGCTTGCAGCCCTCTCTCTAGCCTCTCCCAGAGGTTCAGTGCCAGCCCCTCCTGTACCCCTGCCTGCCCCAGCCCCTCCCAATACAGCCTGGGGAAAGGGGAAATCTCCACAGAGACACTCCCAGCTGGGACCCTCAATCCCTTCTGCCCTCAAGGGGAAACCTCACAAAGGAGATTCCAGGCAGCCAGGCCATGGGGGTCTCTGAGATGCCCCAGCCTTGCAGCCTGTCCCACCTGGCTGTTGTCATGGACCCTCTGTGAGGTCACTGCCTCCCAGCCAATGAGCTGAGGTGCTGCACAAGGCCCTTGTGATGTCACTGCTGCCTCCCAGGGCTCATGTCCTGCTCCTGGCCAGCCCCTTGGCATGTGTGAGCTGCTCCCCCTCTGCCACCCTCACTCAGGGCTGGTTCTGGGGCTCACACAGGGAACATCAGAGGCTTCTCAGGGGGCCACATTGCTAGGCCAGGGGTCCTCCTGTGGGGCTGTGAGTGTTGCTGTCCCTGCTGTACAGACAGGGCCATAGAGCCTCAGGCGGTTTCAGTGGTGGGAGACACTTCCCTGGTTTCGGGAGGGAGATGAGACGTCAGGGCCCATGACATGGAACCAGCTACAAATACCCATGGAAAGCTGATTTTCAGAGGGGTGTGATCAGCCCTTCCTGTGTATCTGGCTTCTTCAAAGGGGCTTAATCAGGATCGAAACTTGAAGAAGGAACATTTAGAAGGGTGAATTTCTTTCCCTGAGAGTCTTTTCTGTGTGTCCCAGTGGCTTACTGGACAAGGCACTGGCTTCCTAAGCTAGGGATTTTGGGTTCAAGTCCCACCTGGGGTTATAGTTTCCTCTTGCCAACAAGAAGCTTACATTCCTCTGCTCCTGGAAAGGATGCTCCACAGTGGCTGTCCCCTTACAGAAGCTGTTCAGACCCATCACTAGCGAATGCTTGTGTTAGGTGCAGCTCTGAGTGCTAAAAGCACAGGTATTCAAAGTCAGAACCAAGGGGCAGGTTTTGCTCTAGAAGGCCCAGGAGTGACAGCCAGAGGGAGGTGACTGTAGCAGAGCAGGGTCTGTCTGGAGACAAAGCAGAGCTGGAGGATGAGGAGGCAGAGACTCCAGGGTCGGGGGAGCTAGTTATTTTGTCTGACAGACAATCCCCAGGCCCTAAGCATGGTGCAGGTGAGGCCCATGGGGCAGTTTGCCTGGTGGGGTCTGGGGGGTGGAGAAGCTGTGAAGCTCTGTGAGTGGATAAGGTCCCTGGCTGAGCTGCGCCCCCTGCCGTGTGTGTGACTCAAACTGTCCCATGCCCCCTTTTGTGTGTCTGTTGCGCTTCCAGCGTCTTTCCTCAGGCACGTTCATCTGGCAAAGACCACCCCAGGGATCTTGTAAAAGGCCCTTGGCCTGGCTGGCTTCCCCCAATAGCAGGAAAAACTCTTCTCTTCCCTCTATTGTGGGGCTATGCATGGGCCTGCTGGCTCAGCTGTTTAGAGCTTGATGCTAATAATGCCCAAGTCACGGATACAAGCCCCATGCAGACCCCACAACAGCCAAATTAGTTTTGTTTGAGCTGCTCCCCACGAAAAGCGGTGAGAGGGAGCCCTTGGCTGTGGGACCCACTTGTGCCTGTTGTTCAGGGTTAAATAAGCTCTCCCCCAGGAGGCTGCCTGTTCCCTTCCCACCTTGCATTGGCTGGGAATCAAACCAAGCAAGTGGCATTAAACGCCAGGCACTGTCATGGTCTGGGCCACAGATAAAGTCCCTCTTGGAGCTGTGGTCCGCAGAGGAGTCTCTCCGGGCCCTGCAGTCCATGCGAAGGAATTGGGACATTTATAGCCGAATGGCCAATGGTCTAGCAAAGAAAGGCCACCTTCCTCCTACCCCTGCATCTTAAACCAAGTCAGAGCCAAGGTCAAGGAATCACAGCAGAGGTATGTGAGGGAGGAACCACATTACTGTGCATGCTCTTGGAGAGGATGAAAAGCCATGAGAGGCAGCTGCAGGAGCCGTTTCTGCCTGTTTTTTCAGGGTTCAAGTAAAATGTCAGCAAGGAGATTTGATGCTCCCTTTTTACATTGCATTGGCTGGGAATTGAACCCAGGTCAACTGCTTGGAAGGCAGCTATGCTCACCACTATACCACCAATGCCTGCCTGCAAAGCTGTTGGGAAAATTAGTGAGGGAATTCCACATCTGCCATGAGACTGGCCAGAGGCGAGAGGGTGCCTGTGTGGTTTGGGTAAAGCATAATTTCTTGGCCATTAGGCAAAGATCAGGAGTGGTGATGCTGGGGTAGTGGCTGCCCTGCACTCTCCATGGTGTGAGGAGCTGGGCGGGAGAGGAGTCCCAGAGGTTGTTGGGTGGGAGAGTAGAGTTTATCAGCCTTTGGGCTAAGCTCTAGAGCAGCCAAGGGAGAGGTGGGGAAGTGACCTCTGGATACTCTGTGTGGCCCAGGGATGCGGATCAAGAGCGTCCTTGTGTTTTTTGCCATAGAGGGTTGTTTCTGGGTCCTTTGCCTAAGATCGAGCACGTCTGCCTTCCGGAGAGCCATGTCACAGGCACAAGCCCCCAGAGACCCCCCCGGGGACACATCACAGGACCAAGCAAGGGGCAGAAACACTGGGCACTGTCAGTGTCTGGGCCAGAGATAAAGACGCTCTTGGAGCTGTGATCCGAGGGGGAGTCTCTGCAGGCCCGGCAGTCCAGGTGGAGGAATGTGGACATTTATAAACATAAAAACATCAGAACGGCCGTACTGGGTCAGACCAAAGGTCCGTCTAGCCCAGTGTCCTGTCTGCCGACAGTGGCCAGCACCAGGTGCCCCAGAGGGGGTGGACCGAAGACAACGATCAAGTGATTTGTCTCCTGCCATCTCTCTCCAGCCTCTGACAAACACAGGCCAGGAACACCATTTTATCCCCTGGCTATTAGCCTTTTATGGACCTAACCTCCATGAAATTATCTAACATATGGCCCAATGGCTGATGGCCTTGCAGAGAGAGGCCACCTTCCTCCTCCTGTGGGCCTGTGACCAAGACCAAGTCAGAGCCAAGGTTAAGGAATTGCGGGAGGGGTGTGTGAGGGCCCGTGAGGGCAGGTCCCGCTCTGGGGAAGCACCGCAGCACTGTGCATACAGTGAGGAACTGGACCAAATCCCCGGATGTGGTGAACCCCTGTCTCCAGGGACAGTTGTGGAGTCTGGGATGGAGACACCTGGGCAGCAGCGGCCGCAGCTTCAGGATGACAACGCTGATGTCCTGCAGCTCCAGGACGAGGAGGAAGATTCCAGAAACTTTATGACCTTCATCCTGGACAACGCTGATGACCTGCAGCGCCGGGAAACGCAGGAGGACTCCCAAATGTCTTCAGGCAGCTGGGAGGTTGCCACACCCAAGACATGTCGACACTTGCAGTCTCCTTCAGGAGAGGGATGCAAATGGAGACATTCGAAATTGTAAATGAAACCAGGATTTAAATATCCCGCGCTACATTTGCATAATCACATCTGGGTGCTGTTTCAAAATACTTTAACAGCAGTGTCAGCGTTTGCTAGTCGGGGCTCTGGACAGCACCTGCACAGAGGGAGATGGCAACTGCGGGACGCCCTGGCCAACTGTCCCAATGTCTCCCAGCAGAAAAGAAAACAAAAGAGGCCAATGCAAACAGCCCCCTGGCAGCGAGGGAGTCAGCACGTCGGTGGGTGGGGCAGGGAGCTGGGGGCAGAGCTGGGCTCTAACTCGCTGGGCGACCTTGGCCCATTCAGTGAACCTCTCCTTGTCTCCATGGCCCTGTCTGCACAGCAGGGACAGCAACACTCACAGGCCCACAGGAGGGGGCTGGTTTGATGCTTCACCCCATGGCCCAGCAATGAGCCCCCAAGCTTCCCCCTGTGTTTTGGGAGCCAGGTTTGCCCTTTGAATTCTGTGGGGCAGGTGATGTCAGGCCTGGGTACTGGGATTATTTACCATTTTCCCTGGCCCTGGGGCCCTGGTAACTTCACAGCTGTGGTGGCCGAGTGGTTAAGGCGTTGAACTAGAAATCCAATAGGGTTTCCCTGCGCAGGTTCAAATCCTGCTCACAGCGAGGCTAGAGTTTTGGCCACAGCCCTAACCAGGCAACAAGCTGCACAACCCCTGAGCCACTCTCCCCATCCCCAGTCAATCCCTTTCTGCGCCTTCTGAGAAACACACGGGGCATGGTGCCTCATTATGGTTCCCTGAGCTCTAGGGAAACTCTCAGCTCCTGCAGCCTCTGCCCCTTGCCCAGCACCCCATGGCTCAGCCCTACCCCTGGGGGCTGCCCTGCTCTAGTGTGTGATAGGAGTTGAGTGAGAGGATGGAGCGTCTGGGCCTGCCCCCAAAGGTCCATCCATGAAGGGCTGAAATGCCGGGAATATGATGTGGGTCACTCCTCCCCCGGCACACAGCCCCCCCCCCTCCTTTCCTGTGTTGGGATCAAAGGGTCTAGAGAAGTATTGTTTGGGGAGGGGGGTCTTGTTCCCTGCTCTTGCTCTGCCTTGGCCAAAGAATTAGTAACAGAATCATAGAATCATAGAATCATAGAATAATAGGACTGGAAGGGACCTCGAGAGGTCATCGAGTCCAGCCCCCCGCCCTCAAGGCAGGATCAAGCTCCGTCTACACCATCCCTGACAGATGTCTATCTAACCTGTTCTTAAATATCTCCAGAGAGGGAGATTCCACCACCTCCCTTGGCAATTTATTCCAATATTTGACCACCCTGACAGTTAGGAATTTTTTCCTAATGTCCAATCTAAACCTCCCCTGCTGCACTTTAAGCCCATTACTCCTTGTCCTGTCCTCAGAAACCAAGAGGAACAAATTTTCGCCTTCCTCCTTGTGACACCCTTTTAGATATTTGAAAACCGCTAGCATGTCCCCCCTTGTCCAAGTTTGTCTACTGTAAAATACTGACAAGCATGTTTCAGGGGAGGGGGTTATCCTGTTTGCTTAATGTGAAAAGGCCTCTTCTTCAAAGCCAAGGAGAAACTGGGAACAGGAAAGGGGGTTCTGCTCTGATTTGTGGCTCCCCAGGTAAACACAGCTCCTGCTGCTTGGGGATAGGGATAAGCCCAACTCCCAGGCTGAGTAAACCAAGGAACAGTCCTAGAAAGCCAGGGGCCAGTGTGTGTGAGGGTGTCTCCCAGACAGACAGCCCCAGGCTGGGAGGACAGAGCTGCCTGACATCTCTAGTGCTGCAGGGGGGTGGGAGGGGGGAGAGCAGGCACATTGGTGCTAACAACCTGCTAATGTGGTACCATCTTTCAGCCAGGCCAACAGGGAGTGTTTCTTGCAGGGTCAGCTGATTCCCCCCCAGCTTAATCCTTATACCTGCCCCCTGGCAGAACAGAGCCCCAGGTTGCAGCTCAGCTTTTCTCCTACAGGGCAGCTTGTGATGACAGCTCTAAGCAAACCCCTGAACTTGAAGTTATTAGCCACTATTAGCACACACCAAAGCCTGGGATTAAACCAGGAACCCTCAGATCTTCAGTCAAACACTCTCCCAACTGAGCTACTCTGGCTGTGATAAGTGGCTTGTCTGGCCTGTAATTCTCTGTCCAGGATGTTTGGCAGTGGGGCCGCATGTCGTTAAAGCACTTCCGGAAAATCATGCCAATCTAGACGCAGCCTGAGTGAAGGGGGGGGGGAGATTTTCCCCACCAGGTCTTTGTCCCTCGGAATCCCTGGGGACGCTGGGTTTTGTCTTGTTTGGTTTCCCTTTTTCCCTCCTCACTGGGGGGAGCGGGCGACTCTCTCGCCCTTGCAGCAGGAAGTCCTGGCACAGAGATGGGACGGGCAGATGCTCTGAGAGTGAGTCCCTGGGCTGTCTGGGGAGAGAACTTTCACCCTTCCAGCTTCCCAAGTATCACCAGGATGGCCGAGTGGTTAAGGCGTTGGACTTAAGATCCAATAGATGTTTGTCTGCGTGGGTTCAAACCCCACTCCTGGTAGCTTACTGTTTTGGAGAGACATCAATCTGGATGGTGCTTTGTCCTGCTGTGAGGCAGGGGACTGGACTTCATCTCTGAAGGTCCCTTTGGCTATGTCTGCACTAGTGGTATCTTGCGCAAGGGTTCTTATGCAAGAACACCTCCACCCTGCCATGTGTGAGCTGTGCTTTTGAGCAAGAGCATCCATGGCAGTGTGGACGCTCTCTTGTGCAAGAAAGCTCTGGTGGCCATTTTAGCCATAGGGCTTTCTTGCACAAGAAACACCTGTCCCATGTCCACACTGCCCTCTTACGCAAGAAGCCCTCTCTTACCACGCTTTACTGTAAAACTTCTTGGCTACGTCTAGACTACATCCCTTTTTCAGAAAAGGGATGTAAATGAGATGTATCGCAATTGCTAATGAAGCGGGGATTTAAATCTCCTGTGCTTCATTAGCATAAAAATGGCTGCCATTTTTTTGTCGGAGAAAAGCGCCAGTCTAGACGCTGACCTTTTGAAAAATAAAGCCTTTCCCGAAAGATCCCTTATCCCTCTTGAAATGAGGCACTTCCAGGGTGGGCCCTGGACTGTGAGGCTGCAATGACCTGATCCCAGGCAAGGTACCACTGAGAAGTCTCAGCCCCAGCCCTGCCTCCTCCCTTTTCAGCCTAACCTATTTAGCTGTCTCTTTCTGCACCAGAGAGCAGGGCAGAGAAACTGCTTTGGGGAGTATCAAAGGGAACTGCAATAAGAGAAGACCCACTGTTTCTGAACCAGAGACCTTTCACAGGTTGGGCTAATGTGATAACCACTACACCACAGAAACACACATCCCAGTATCTTCTGCTGCTGCACTTAACCTTGGGCAAATATTCGGTTGCTAACCCTTTGTCCAACAGCGATTGCTGCAGGGCAAAGGAATTCTCTGTTGTCAGTTTTGTGGCCTGAGGAAGGGACCAAACTGAAGGAGGCTGGGACCCAGCCTGGGGACTCCAACCGAACCCCTGAGAGGCTGCTGTGCCTGGCACTGGCAAGGCAGGGCTCTGACTGCAATTGCTGGGACAGGCAAGCCAGCGCCAAGTGCCCTTGTGATTCCCTGGGGGTGTCAGTGCCCAGAGACCCTGCGAGTGCAACCTCTGCAGCTCCTGCAACCGTGGAGAGTGACTCTCGTCCCCCCTCCCTTGGGATGGGCAATGGCAACAGGTGGAGGAGCTGGGAGAGAAGTCCCAGAGAGCAGCCCCATGACTAAGCTGGCCAAGCAGCTGCTGGGTGTGGGGGAGGTGAGGGAGGCAGCCCCCAGTGGTGCCTGGCCAATGTGTCTGCTATTCCTGCCATCCCTCCCTACGTAGCTGGAGTTGGCCATGTCCCCACAGCAGGAAGCCGAAGGGGGCAAAGAGCAGAAGTGCTGGAAGCTGGTGGGGGTGGCCTCTGGGTTTGATTTAGTGAGTCTTAGTTGGACTTGCTAAATCAAAAGCTGTAAGATCGATTGTGGCCATTCACCCCCAGCTGGACGTGGTTCTTGTTCTTTTGGAGGACACGGCCAAAGGAGAGTAAGGACGAGCCAATGGGCATCCAGATCAGATCACACCCTTGTGGAATGGATGGAAACAGAAACCAGACACACACACAGAGCTGGTTTGAATTGGTTCCAGCTGAGGGACGGGTTTGTCTGGTTTATGTGCATTGGCACTAGCGCACGCGAGGGGTTTGTGGTCATTTGAAGAATCCCTGGTCAATAGAAATCCAAAGTGTGAGACACCTGGAGATGTAAAAGTTTCATTCAATTGATGAGCTTTTTAAGGGGGCACTTGCTACACCCCCAGAGCAACCATGTGTTTGCATCCAGTGTTGGGAATGGAGCAGGAAACGAGGCTTTTGTGTGACTCACATCTCAGGTGGGAGGGACCCTCACTGACCCCCAGAGTGTGACTGGTCCTAACAAGGGATTTGCCCTGAAAGCAGCAGAGCTGGGGCAGGACAGGGAGTCCTGGGAGATGAAGCAGCTGGAGGGAGCCAGGAGAGCAGAGGCCAGCCTGAGAGCTGAGAGTCAGAGGTGCCCACTCCACTTTCATACCACAGGTCCTATGGTGTAAGGGGCAGCACTCAGGACTCTGAATCCTGTAATCTGAGTTCAAATCTCAGTGGGACCTGCTGGGGCTCTGCTGGTTGTTACAAGGTTCAGGTGCTTCAGCTTCCAGGCTCTGAGGTTCAGCAACAAGAGTTTTGTTCCTCTTGCTGGGTGTCTGAGGCCACTGGAGCTCCATCTCCAGACTGAGCAGGCGGGTGGGAGGGGTCTGATGCCATTACAGCTGCAGGACAGGTCACCCACCTGGCCCCTGAGCTCAGAAGAGGCTCTTGAGCAAGAAGGAGCATCTACACTGTCCCTTCTTGCGCAAGAAATACCCTCTAGCGCAATGCCGTTCTTCCTGAAAAATAATAGGTGTAACGGCATTGCACTAGAGGGCTTTTCTTGTGCAAGAACGGGCAGTGTAGATGTTCCTTCTTGCTCAAGAGCCTCTTCTGAGCTCAGGGGCCAGGTGGGTGACCTGCCCTGCAGCTGTGATGGCATCAGACCCCTCCCACCTGCCTGCTCAGTCTGGAGATGGAGCTCCAGTGGCCTCAGTGTAGATGTAGCCCTGCAGTGTAGACACAGCCTGAGAGAGACAAGGAAAGGAAGTGGCCGGAGCCTCCCCCTGGCAGGCTGGCCCTCAACAGGATGGGCACATCTACACAGCACCCTCACCTTGAAGTGAGCTGTGCAATGTGAGCAGGCTGCCGGGGCCCCCAGGGGAAGGTCTGTGGGGAGTTTCCAAGGCAACAGCAACTACAAAGATTCATAATCTACACTCATGTGACTGTGATTTATTCCTCCACTAGCAAGTGTCTCTGAAGGGATGAGAAATGCAGGGCCCAGGTGCAGGGAGCCGGGTCACATTCTCCTGCCTGAGCCTCAGTCCTGGCTGAAGCCTGGCTACAGAGAGAAGAGGCCAATGCAAACAGCCACATGGTAGTGAGGGAGTCAATACGTGGGTGGGTGGAGCAGGGAGCGGGGGGCAGAGTTCAACTCTAACTCACTAGGGTTGCATCGCATACTTCAAAATAATCGATGCGCCTATTTTGAAATAGCTTATTTTGTAATTTGCCACTGGCTACATAGCACTTACTTTGAAATAAATCGCTATTCCAAAACATCCCTCCCTCCTCCTGCCAAGCAGGGACGTCGGAATAGCGAGCCCGTTATGGTTTGAAACAAGGGGCTTGCTCTTGAGACGCGTCTGTGTGATATGAGCACCACGTCCTAAACCTCCGAGCTAGTCGGCCCACGGGTGTCAGTCCCACAAGTGGCCCTTTCAGAACGGAGCCTTGGGCAGTGGCAGCGATGTTGTGGGCTCTGGAACAAGGTAGGGGAGGTAGCAAAAGCTTTCATAGGCAGGGGAATTAGCTCAAGTGATAGAGCGCTTGCTTAGCATGCAAGAGGCAGTGGGATCCATGCCCACATTCTCCAACTGTGGCTCAGCTCTTATCCCTTATTTTCACTGTTGGGTGCTCAGTGGCCCCCTCCCTCTTGGTACCTGCTCTCCCAAAAGAGACAGACCTGGCTCCCCTTTCTTTTCCCCCAGCAATTGCCGTGCTGCAAAGCAGAGAGTGGAGATAACAAACTCAGCAGTCCGTCAAGCTTTGTGGTACAATGGAAAGCATGTTGGGCATTTATGCTGTAGTAGCTAGTGTGAACCCAACTAGACAGTCAAAGGCTGTGGGTTCAAGTCCCACCAGTGTTACTTTAGCTGCTTTCTCATTTCCAGGCAATCCTTAATGCTGAAATTGGGGTGGGCTTCAGTCCAGGTAGTTCCCAGCAGACCCCAGTGAGGGTGGAGGGAAGGGCTGGTTCTTGGGTTGTTGGCTGAGGGTTGATCTGAAAGGCTGCAGGTACCATGCCCTGCCCAGGAAGGCCAGACTGGCCTTTCCACAGCGCCCCTCCCCCAGAGCCAAGGTTCCCTCTAAGCCAGGCCTGGGCAATACAGGCCAGCGGGCTGTATCTAGCCCATCAAGACACTCCCTGCTTGCCCCACCCCCGCAAGCTGCTGAGAACAGGGACTGCTGGGCAGTTAGTGTCCCTGTTCCCAGCACAATCCCATTGGCTGGTTTCTGGCCATATGAAGCGTCATCCCCCCTCCACTCAGGGTCTTATTCATCGACCAGATGGCCCCTGCAGCTTGTGTGGGGACAAGGCAGACAGGCTGCCTGAGAAATGTGCTGGGCTGCTGGCCGGGAGTGAGCCAGGTAAGTCTCCCAGCCAGAGCCTGACTGAAACCACAGCCCCTCCCTTCCCTCAACCCCCGGGTACCGCACGTAAACCAAACCCTCTCCCCCCACCTGAACCCACACCCCTCCCAGATCCTGCACCCCAATCCTCTGCCCCAAGTCACAACCCAACACCCTGCAACCATTCCTGCACCCCAGTCCTCTGCCCCAGGCTCCTGTCTGCACCCAGCCTCCATCCCAGACCCCCACCTCCTCCGATAATAGCATGGAAAAGTGCAGGCTTGGGAGTGGTTCCCCATCAAAAGTCATTGCCCACCCCTGCCTAAACTGTGCAGCAGCCCAGCCTCAAAGCTGCTTACTGATCCCTTCCCAGCCAGGGGCTCTGGACTCTGCCCCTGGAGCTGCCCTGTCTTCTCCAGAGCCCTTAGAGCCCTTAGGTTGGCACCGGGGAGGCCTGAGTCCAGGCAGTGCCCAGTGGAGCCCAGCAGAGGCAGAGGGAAGGGCTGGTACTTGGGGGTGGGGCCGGGGGCTGTTCTGAAAGGCTGCAGGCACCGTTAGACCCTTTTGTCCTTCCCTGTCTCACCCCAGCACTGAGCAACACTCAGTGTCGGTCTGAGCATCCGTCCTGCTCTGGGACGTGTCTCTGTGGCAGGAACCTGCCCGGGCGGCTCTCGCAGTGAGGCCCCTCCCTGGCAGCACCGAGCAGTGAGAGCTGAGTGAAGGGGGAGGCAGGACCAGGGGGAGAAGGCTCCATGACTGTATCAGAGGGAGGCTCTGCCCTGGCCAGTGGGGAATCGTTGCCTCTCCGAGGGGCCCAGGCCTGCTGGGTCATTTCCTCAGGTTACTGAGTGGGGGCTGGAGCCAGTTCCGTGTTGTCTCCTTCAAAAACCAAACTGAACCAATGGATCTTGTGCCGACCTGACTGTGCGTTGGGCTAGTGCTGTGTGTGCCACAGAGCTTCCTGCAGGGCTGCCCACATGGGAGAGGGGAGGGGCAACTTGAGTCACCAGCTCTGTCCCTTCTGAAAATGGCAAGTGCTGTCTTAGCAGTGAGGGAGAGGTGGGAAGGAGCCTGAAGTAACCTCTTGGGTCTCAGCTGCTGTAACATGTGGTAATGAGGTGAGAAAAATGACAAGGCAGTGGCCATGTGAAATTTCAGTCTGATTTCCCTGACTAGGAATCGAACCCAGGACACAGCAGTGAAAGTGCTGCATCCTAACCACTAGACCATCAGGGACACCTGAAATGCACTTTTTTGCTCACCTACACCAGCCTTTTGCAGGCCATTTTCTGTCCACTTCAGGATTGTGGGCCCATTCTCCTTTGCCCAGAGAGGACAAAAACAGCCAAACAGAACATCAAAGCAGCCAGACTGGGCCATGCCAGTTGTCCAACTAGCCCAGGATACTGTCTCAGGACAGCAGCCAATTTCATTGTCCGGAGGGAATCCTCAGGAAAGACAGTTATTAAGTGATCCCTGCAGTCGCTCATTCCCAGCTACTGGAATACACCAGCTAGGGACACCTGCCCTGTCCATCCTGGCTAAATGCCATTGATTGACCTTTCCTGCATTCAATTATCCAGTTCTGTTTTGGACCTTCTTGTAGATTTCACCTTCACAACATCCTCTGGCAAGGAGTTCCACTGGGTGCAAAAATGCTTCCTTTTGGTCTATTTTTAACTTGGTTACTGATCAGTTTCATTCTGTCAGCCTGGTTCTTGAGTAGGAGAAAAAATAATTTATTTGCTTTCTGCACCCCTGTCATCATCGCATAAACCTCTGTCCCATCGCCCCTTGCTTGTCCCTTTCCCCAGCTGAGAAGAAGTTCCATGAAGGCTGGTGTCCAGCAGCTCCCTGCCCCAGTGTGGCTGGCTTTTGGGGACAGCAAGTAGGAAATGGTGAGGAGCGGGAGGGGGCTACTGGAGCCACTTAGCCCCCGGCTGGCTCTGACAGTAAAAAGGAAAACAGGGATTTCTCCCAACACTGGAGAATGTGGGTATCGATCCCACTGCCTCTCACATGCAAAGCAAGCGCTCTACCGCTTGAGCTAATTCCCCTGTTGCATAAAGTGTGTCCTTCTTGGAGGCTCTTCCCTTCTCCACAGGGACGTCTGCCTTCTAGGTCAGTTAGTCCTGGGAAATGAGAATTCTCCAAAAATGCCACAAGGGCAACACTAAGGAAGGAGACTCCCTGCAGCAAAGCCATGGGTGGTTTCTGAGATGGCCTCTGCCCTGCAGCCTGTCCCACCTGGCCATTGTCATGGACTCTCTGTGAGGTCACCGCCTCCCAAACTCCATTAGCCAATAAGATGCGGTGCTGCAAAAGCCCCTTGTGATGTCACTGACACAGGCAATCCTTAGGCTGACACCGGGGTGGGCTTGAGTCCAGACAGTTCCCAGCAGACCCCAGTGAGGGTGGAGGGAAGGGCTGGTTCTTGGGGTTGGGTTTGGGGGTTGTTCTGAAAGGCTGCAGGTGCTGTTAGACCCTTTTGTCCCTCCCTGTCTCCTACTAGTGCTGAGCGACATTCAGGATATGTCTACACTACACTGACCTACTGGAAAAAGCTACGCAAATTTCAAAACCCAATTTGTGTAGCTTTTTCTTCTGCTTTTTTTGGAAGAGGCTTTTCCAACATTTGGCCTGTGTGCACTAGGCAAGTCACACAAGGGAGGCAGCAGACAGAGCCCCACCAATGCACCAGACTCCCAGGGCAGGTAAGGCCAAGCCACAAGCAGCTGCCTGGCCTGATTTATCTCACTTCCCCAGGATGGCACCCAGGGGCATTCTCAGCTGATGTCACTTCTCTCTGTCATGTGGGAGTTGGGCTCATCCCAGGCACAGGCTGGTCAGAAGCAGCTGTACTTACCTAGGCACCCAGAGAAGAAGCAGTAAGAGCAGACCCTGTGTTTGTACCTGGCTTTGAACAAGGGACCTTGTGCATGTTAAGCAAATGTGATAACCACTACAACACAGAAACATACTTAGGGGGAGGGGAGGGGAGGGGAGGGGGGGTGGAACTTGGCTGACTGTTCTGTTCCCAGCTCTTTCTAACACCCTGCTCTGCAGGGGAGGGGAATGCACCTTGTGAACACTCCACCTCTTGTTCTCAGGGAAGCCACTAACCCGAGCTGCCAGCTCCTCATTTCCTCACCAGCCCCTTGAGATTTGTAGCTCAAAGCTGGAGCTGCTGTGGAAGGAGGTGAAGCTACAGAAGCTGCCAGGGGACAATCAGCGGGCGGAGGGTTTTTTTCTCTCCTCCCTGGGCTGATGTGGCTAGAACTGAGGAGAAGAAAATCCTCTTCCCTTCTCCTCAGAAGATGGAAATTGCAGTTGGTTCTCTCTTTGGTCCTACTAAAGCTGGACTCCAGGACTAGACTTTTTCTTTCTACAACTCTGGTGAAAGCTGAGAGTGAATTGCCTGTAGATGGAGAATGTGAGTTAAAGAAGGGCCCCATTTCCATCTCTCCAGCAACAGAAGGGTCCGGGTTCAGGATTTCTTTTAGCGCAGCAGCAAGGGGAAATGGAGGAAAATCAAACCCCTTTGCAAGCTTTGTTCTCACGGCACCAAGTGTGACAGGAGGGGTGTGAGCTGGGGAGCCTCCCACCCCGCAGAAGGGGCATTTGGGTGCACCCAAGGGCAGCAAGAATTCAGGCCGAGGCCAGTGCATTGGTGTCAGCCAACGGTCAGGGCAGTGTGTGTGTGTATGTTTCTGAGAAAAGGTTTAACGTCCGTGTCTTTACTGCTAGGACCGGGATCCCATCGCAGAGGGTGGCCAGCAGGCCAACACACGCCCCGTTATATAGGAAGAGCTTATTACACCTTAGATCTTAGCTGCTAGAACACAGGGGTTCCTTCGCAGTGGGCAGCCTAGGAAAGGCTGAAAAGGTGCCCCAACGGATCTTGTCACCTGGGAGTGACACAGATCCAAACGCCCAAGCTCTCCCTGTGTCTGTCCCTTTATGACCGGCTGAAGTTCTTTTAAATTGTGCTTGGTTCTATTACAGCAACTGAAGGAGTCAGGTTAAAGCTTAAACAGTTACAGGTTTATTAAAAGACTTATAAAAACATATGATTACAATGGCTATTGCTCTCTTTCTTAACTGTTAACAAATACAGATTTTAAAAATGGTTACAAAGAAAATAAAGATAGAAAATAGAAATAATGGTACCAAGTGACAGCTTAATCTTTAAAGAGCTCTAACACTATGTATATATATACTTAAACAAAGGACCACATCCAGGTACAATTTTTACCCCTTTCTGTGCCTCTCGACTCCAGCGTGTCAGGCCAGGGCTGGTCTCTCAATTCCTAGGAAAGACGAATACGAGGTGGGCATCCCCTCTGGAACCTCGGGAGATCAAACACCTAACCCGACCAGCAGATAGATGGTAGATTGACACTCAGAGAAAATGCGCTGCTGGACCCATCTATATACCCCTGGGGGCCCGTATCCTCTTTCTTATCTAAGATGACGAATTGTACTGGTCCGTTTTATGGCGCCAGTTCTTACAAGCAAGTTTCAAATTAATTTACACTTGCAAGAGAGATAACTAAATTGTGAGTACTAGACATTTTTTTACTGGGCGAGAGATTCCTCCCCCCACGGACGGCTGTGTGTTCGTATCAATATGGGTTAAGTCAAGGACACTCCTTGGCAGCCTCTTGGTCAGCAATTGGTGTATCTCTGTTTACAGCCATTCACGGTCACACAGCCTGGGCCTTCTGCTCTGCGTGCCCTGTATGCTCCAGGCAAGCAAAAATGGATGTTACAAGAGGGGTTCCTGTCTGGCTACAATTGGGGACAATGTGTGAGCCCTACTGGGGAAGGCAGCTGGGCAGGACTGTCTGGCAGCCCACGTCCCTTTCAGCCCCAGGTGCAGGAGGTAACAGAGAGGGGAGGAAAGTCCATGGCCAGAGCCTCCTCCCAGCAGTCTGGCCCTGCGCAGAGTCTGTGCATGATGGAGCCTCTCCCAGCAGCACTATGGCCTGTTCTTTGCAGAGTGCTCAGCTGTTTCACTTTTTGAAGACATGGCTCCTTTTTGTACAAAAGCCTTTTGTACAAAAACAGCTTGCTAATTAAGTATGCAAATGAAACAAAGCAATATTCTACTCCACACTTCATTTGCATAAGCTTTTGCAGAAGGCTGCAGCATAGATGTAGCCTTAGTCTATAAAGTGCTACCAGACCGCTTGTGGTTGTTTTTTGTTTAGCCTGTTCAGCAGCGGTGGCCAACCCATGGCTCATGAAGAAAGAAATCGCAGCTCCTGATGGAATCGGGTTGGAACCCAGAACTGCTCAGGTTAACCACGCTCACGGTTGGGACGCTCTGAGCCGCATATGTGCTCATGGCCCATGCCATTCCGCTCACAGAGCGCTGCATCATCTCCTGCACATGCGGGCTGGGCTGCACACAGATCCCAGTCTGCATCCCAGCACAGCTAGTGACTCCAACAGGGGCTCCACCAGTGGCGAGGGCTTCAGGTGTAGTAGCGGCTCTGGAATCTGGGCATAAGTTTGGGAGGGAGGGAAATTGGGTTATGGGGGGGGAGATGCCTGGCTTTGGAGAAGGGAGGGGGGATCAGGTGTGTGCGGGGGTGCACACGGCATCCCAGGTGCACGTGGTGGCAGTGGCAAGGGCTCCGGGACCTGAGCATAAGGTTGGGGGAAAGTGGGGGGAGAAGAAGTGGGTTAGAGAAGGGAGGGGAGGTGTCTGGCTTGGGGGGGATTGGGTTAGAGCGCGGGGGGTGCCTCACTCTGGGGAAGAGGAGGGGAATTGGGTTAGAGTGGGGGGGGGGGTAACCTGGCTCTGGGGAAGGGGATTGAGTTAGAGTGGGGGGGGAGAGGAGGGAGTTGTGCCTGGCTCTGAGAAAGGGGAGGGGGACTGGATTAGAGCGGTGGGCCTGGCTCTAGGGGAAAGGAGGATTGAATTTAGAGCCGTGGTCACCAGCCTGTCAATAGCGATCAACTTGTCGACTGCAGGGGCATGACCAGTTGATTGCGAGGTGTTCCAGCCGCCCCTAATTCCCTCCCATGCCCAAAAAGCCCTCGCTGATGCTACTGCCAGTGAAAATGGAGGTAGCACACTGGCTTCCTGTGGCGAGCAGGGAGAAGTCTCACAGCTACAAACTAGGTCCTGTGTCTCAAGAGCACAGGCTGCCCTTCCCCTCCCTTAAACAGCTGGCACGCTTCCTGAAATGACGTTGCTGTCATACTACGCGGACTTTTCCCCCTGTTGCCTGCCTGTGCAGGGGGCAGAGGGGGGAAAGGAATAGGAATTCCAGGACTGCATGACAGCTCAACTTCTCAGGAAGCATACAGCTGTTATGGGAAACAGAGGAAGTGTATGCTTCCTGAGAAGTTGGAGCTGGCATGCAGTCCTCAGACTCCCACACACACACACCCCCTGCACAGGGAGGCAGCAGGAAGATCCCGGCAGAGCAACAGACCAGGCATTTCAGGACGTGCACCAGTTGTTTAGGAGAAGGGAACGGAGGGGAAGGGAAGAACATCCCCAGCTGTCTCTGTACCTTCCCCCTGGCCAGACCCCCACTGAGTACCCTGCCCCAGACCCCACCAACCCCCTGCCCCAGTACCCACCAGCATCCTGTCCCAGCCTCCTGCCACAGCACCGTGCCCCAGCAACCTGTTCCCCTGCCCCCACCAACACAGTTGGGGCCACATTAGTGAGAGTTAGGGGTTTTTTGGACGGGTGGTTGTTTTGCATCTCACTTTTGTGGCCCTGACTGATTTTTCTGTGGGTCAGTGACCCATGACTCAAAAGAGGTTCCCCGCCCCCCTCATAAATAAAGACAACACTGAAATCTTTTGTGTTTGACATATTTTATTTAAAAATGAAGCCTGGCCACCAAGCCCCCATCTGGTCACAGCATCATAACACTCCTGCAACCTCCCAGATCCCATACACTGGAATCCCTCTCATACACTGGAATCCCCCATCCTGAGCCTCTCACATCCTCAAACTCCTGCACCCCCACATCTCCAATCTTCTGCCACAACATCCCTGCACCATCCACACACCGCAAACCTGTCCCGAGCCCATTATACTCCCCGCCTCCCTTCCTTGAGCCCCACATGCACCCCAGCCCAAACTCCTGCACCCTCACCGCCACAAGCCTTCAGCTTGCGCAGAACCCCAACCCTCCACCTGACCCCAACACTCTCCAGCCTGGAACCCCCTCTCTGACCCAGCATCCTCTCTACTTCCTTCTGCACCCAAATTCCCTCCCAGAGCTTGCTCCTCTCACCCCTTCCCAGTGCGTTTTTTGTGATGGCATGTCACAGGACAGCATATCAGCACCTATTGTCTCCCAGTGCAAGTCTTTGGGGTCTTTTCGCTCAACAATGCCCCACCACCACCACCACCACCACCTCTATTTTGGCTTTTTGTCTCTAATGGGTTGGTCACCCCTGCTGTGCAGACTCATTCAGCTACCCCCTGAAGCGTCTGACATTTATAGGGTCTGTCTCTCTCTCGCTTGTGCACTTTCTGATGGCTTACAAGGTGTGACCTCTCTTTGAACCTTTTTCCACAGTCAAAGCACTTACATGGTCTCTCTGCCATGTGGGTTTTCTCATGCTTACTCAGGGCTGATTGAAAAGTGAAATCTTTTCCACACTCATTGCATTTATACGGCCTCTCTCCCGTGTGCACACCCTGATGGACAAAAAGGTATGAACTCACACTGAAGCTTTTCCCACAATGGAAGCACTTATATGGTCTCTCTCCTGTGTGGGTTCTTTCATGTCTAATGAGGTCTGATCGTACAGTGAAACCTTTCCCACACTCATGGCATTTATATGGTCTCTCCCCTGTGTGGGTTCTCTCATGTCTAATGAGAGCTGATTGTTCAGCGAAACTTTTCCCACATTCGTGGCATTTATATGGTCTCTCGCCCGTGTGGGTTCTCTCATGTCTACTGAGGGCTGATTGTATAGTGAAACCTTTCCCACACTCATGGCACTTATATGGTGACTCTCCCGTATGTGTTCTCTCATGTTTAATAAGATCTGATTGGGAAAGGAAACATTTCCCACACTCCTGGCATTTATATGGTCTCACTCTGATGTGGGTTCTCTCATGTCTATAGTGAGCTGATCGTTCAGTGAATCCTTTCCCACACTCATGGCATTTATATGGTCTCTCTCCTGTGTGTGTTCTCTTGTGGTTAAGGAGGTACGCGTGTACAGCGAAAGCTTTCCCACACTCCTGGCATTTATACGGCCTCTCTCCCGTGTGCACTCTCTGATGGATAAAAAGGTTTGAACTGAATCGGAAACTTTTCCCACAATGGAAACACTTATATGGTCTCTCTCCTGTGTGGGTTCTCTCATGCCTACTGAGGGTTGATCGTTCAGTGAAATCTTTTCCACACTCAGGGCATTTATATGGTCTCTCCCCTGTGTGGATTCTCTGATGTACAATAAGGCTTGACTTCTGTTTGAAGCTTTTCCCACATTGCAAGCATCTATATGGTCTCTCTCCAATGTGGGTTTTCTGATGGCTACTAAGATGTGATCTGAAAGTGAAACTTTTCCCACACTCAGAGCATTTATAGGATTTCTCCCCCATGGGGGTAACCTCAGGTTCAATACGTGATGACAGATCAATCAAACTTTTTCCACACTCCAGGCATTTGCAGAGTCTTTCTCCTGTGTGCCCTCGCTGGGGCAGAATAAGGCCTGACTTCTCACTTAATATTTTCTCACAATCTGAGCTTTCATCACAGCATTTCTTTCCATTGTGATTTGTCTGCTGGGCTAAAATTTCCTTGGGATCCTTGGATTCTCCTCCACATTCCATGGATTCCTCTGCTTTCCTGCTTGGATTGTTCTCCAATTGCCTTTCTGCCCTGTGTTGATTTCCCCAGGTTTCCCTCTGTTCCACACACTGGGAAACATCCCCTTCATCTCCTTCCAGAAACATTCCCTGTGATTCTATGGTCCCAGGACTGTCCTGCTGTTGATTCTCATTGTTCTCCCTCACTGTCCTCGCACCTGCAAGGGGAGAGGGAATCGAGGCAGGACTCACTGTCTGTACTGGGGAGAAAGGACCCACAGGGGAATGGCAAAGACAGAAAGCACAAAACAATAATAGTTTGGGAAAGTGAAACATTGGATTCTGCTTCCACACCCCACCCAAACATCCCCAATGGAGGAAACTCCTGACAGCTAACATGATGGTTGAGGAGCTGTGACAGGTGGTTGCCAGGATAACACCTGCAGCCCTACCTGGGAGACATGGGGTCGAAGTCAGGTCTCTCACTCACTGCTCATTTTGGGGAAACCCAGCTTCTTCCTGCACTCACCGGATAGTTTCTGGCTCAGTTTCCCTGACTCCTCAACTGCACCAGTTTGTCTCAGGAGCTCTGTTTCTTTGAGAATCAAGGCCCACGGCACTTCCCCTCGTTCCAGCCAGAGAATCAGGTCAGGTTTGAGAATGGAGAATCCTGCACAGGGGAGAAATCAGGCACGGTGAAGGCACATGGAATCTGGGTAGAGTATGTGTCACAAGGAAGATTCCCTGTGCTCAAACCAAGTCTAAAGAAAACTGTGGTAACTCAGACAACTTGAGAGCAACAGACTTGTTGGGCAGAAGGAGGGTGAGGACTGTGAGAGAGTTATGTTGCATGTGATTTCTACTGAATTATGGTAACCCTCTGTGTGCCTCAGTTTCCCTGGGCACTGCAACACTATCTAGATGGGGGTGACTCACTGTGGGACAATGCCCAAGCCAGCATATTCACAACTGCCCAGGCTCACGGTAATCTGAGCCTGGGTGCGGGGTGTGACCAGACACCTTTGTGAAGCTAGAGAAAGGCTTGAGACAGGGCTGGCTGCAGCCAGGGATGAGCAGTGGCAGCAGGAAGTGAATTGCCCTTACTTGTGGTCAGAGATGAGGAGCAGGGTCTTTGGCTCTAGGCCTCCTTCTCCCTAACATGGATTGTACCGACTGCTCTTGGGTCCTGTGCTAACATCCCTAGAACAGACTTGTTAAGAAGTGGGTATTTAACTTAGTGTAGTTGACAGAATTGTTATCGAGTACACTATTAGTCGATAAGGGAAGATGCACTCAGTCCCAGCTCACATTGTGTTCAAGAGCTACCCCCGCTGTAGATTAAATGTTGTAGAAGTTGGGCTGAGCTGAGTTGGGCTTACTCAGTCCTTCCTTTTGCTGGGTCCAGCAGCGCTTCTCTGTGGGGCAGTCCTAGAGACCGTAGGCAGAGATGCTTTGAAGCAGCCTCTCCTGGTGCCACCACCCACTCAGCTGCCTCTAACAGCACCGGCTCCTGCCCCTCCTCCCCTTGCTGCTTCCAAAACACAAGCCTAGACTTAAAGTGCTTTTGTGGTAAAGCGTCCATGCCAATCTAGACGTGCTTTTCCGAAAATGCTTTTAACGGAAAACTTTGCCATTAAAAGCATTTCCAGAAAATCATGCCAGTCTAGACGTAGCCTGTTCAGTACAACTGTCTTTCTAGGCTGGAAGAACATTTCGCGATCAGGGCTTTTTTGTGGAAAACAAATCTGAGCTGTCTACACTGGCCCTTTTGCCCGAATGGGAGCAGCATAGTATTTCCGCAAGAAGCACTGATTTCTTACAGTAGGAAGTCAGTGCTTTTGCGGAAATTCAAGCAGCCAGTGTAGACAGCTGGCAAGTTTTTCCAGAAAAGCAGCTGATTTTCCGGAAAAGCTGGCCAGTCTAGACACAGCCAACAGTGTCTTGTTTTGTCTCTTGCTTATTTTTACTTACTCTCTAAAAATACCTTCAGGGTCACATCCTTTGTAACCTCTGCTACCTTCTGACATGGGAAGTCTGTAATACAGAAAAGTGCTGATCTAACTGAAAAATCCTGTAAACAGGAGCGGGTATAATAATATAGATCACCTGCCTATTAATATTCATCATATGGGAGTTAACATTACTGAATAAGGTCTATGGGGAAGTAGCGATAGACAAGTGAATTAACATAATAAAATGGATAAAGGAGTGTAACTGGTGCCAAAACACTGCTCACTCACAACAGCATGTTGGGTGCCTAAGACGAAAGTATCTGCAATAAAGAGGTGTATACCCAATCCACTCCTGAGTATCCTGTTTCTTCTTTAACATCTGGTATTACAAACAGGATTATAGGGGACAGTCATGCCTGATCCCATCTTGACAGATTGCTTGGGTAAGTCTGCAACAACTGTTAGGAATTTTATCATAAAGTTAACGGGAAAACAGGGGGACCTTTTGAGTGTTCCTCTGGGGAATGTCAGGATTGGCTGGCCAATCAGGGATGGGTAGAATGCTCTCTTTCATTCACAATTTCCCAGGAGAAGAAAGTGGCTGGCTGATACAGGCTCTGTGTGAGGGCCTGGCAGGCTTGCGGGAGGAAGTTACTAATCTTAGAAGTAAAATAGAAATTATGCAGCAAATTGCTGAAGAAAAGCAGCATGCTGTTACCCATCAGTGTGTGCTGGCAGCCAGAATGACCGAGAAGTGGATGGACTTTTAATCGCCTTAAGTCAGAGAATCTGCCTCTGAAGGGTCAAGCAGGCACATTAAAGAAAAATGCCTTTCCACTTCCCTCCCCCAACAGAGGTATACAAAAATAGGGCATTTAAAAATTTCTTAAGGGCCAGGAGATGTGGAGGCTAGTTGAGAGGGCCATTCTCCTTGCTAAATGGGAGAAATACAACTGAGGCCCAGACAAGTTGGCACACAACAGGTAAACTTTAACAACTGGCAGACAGGGGGAAGCATAGTGAGAGGAGTACAGAAAAAGAGTACAAGGCCAGGGAATTCAGATCCCTGTGAATGGAGGGAACTTGGTATGGTTATCGTGGGAGCTATTGGAAGAGTCATTTTGGGAGATAAAGCAAGCAATTTAAGGAAAAAGCAAGTGAGAAGTTAAGTCTGCAGAGCGTGGGGAGGAACTGAGCAGCTGAATATTGTGTAAATGCTATTGAGTTAAATTGTTATAGGAAAAGAATTCTTGTTGTTTTTGCAGCTATTCGGATGGAAAAATGGGCCCTTCCCAAAGAAATGTCTGTAAATAATCCAGGGAAGGAGACAATCTAAGGTGCATGCATGCATGCATATATATCACGTACACACACAATAACGTAGTGTAAATATGCAAGGATTTTAGAATTTAACCCGCAATCATGATTTGTAAAATTCTGTTCTGAAAGCTTGAAATGAATTGGTTTTTAATAACGCCATTTCATTTCAAATTGTAAAACTGACAAGACACTTTCTTGCCATACACGGGTAACTAGCATTGCTTCATTTTTGGTATTTAGCATTTAATCTTAAAGGTATGAAGTTCAATAACTTTTTATTAGCCAAGTTGTGGCTGTTACATGGGGCAGCCAGAACCAGGAGAATGAAAGAGATTCTGCATTTTTTTTCTTGGTAAAATAGCAAATAAGAGCCTTAGTAAAAGAATTAAAAAAACCCAGCAATGTTAGAAACACTGAGCCATAAAGTGGCTGATAACCAGACAATTATTTTGATAACAGTATATGAAAACCACTGTGAACACAAAGGAAATAGTTCTATTTTATACAAAAATGTATATGGCTAACTTTCATAACATTAAACTCTAAAAGGAGTGTGCATTCTTCTGTCATGTATGCAATGTATATTGCAGAAGGGGTAAACAAAATGCAAATAAACATGCTACTTAACATTTTATTAGGGCTCCTTACCCAGCCAGCTCACAGCCTCATAATTTTCCTGCATCACATCCCCATAGAGAGCTCTCTGGGCCAGGTCCAGCAGAGCCCATTCCTCCTCAAGGAAATACACAGCCACCTCCTTGAAGCTCACCGGCTCCACCACAGCCATTTCTTGTCCCTGGCGCTGTAGGCCAGGGGCTGAGCTGAAGACAGACATGGGTGTTCTGCAGCCTGGCAGGGGGAGGAGGAAAATTGGGAGACATTTCCGAAGGAGCTGCAAGCCTTTCCACACCCCCATTCTCCCCAGACTCTATCCCTGGTGACATGCCAGATACTGCCATTTTGGGCAAAAGCTTGAGTCTAGATATTCTATAAGCAACACACACAAGTTAGAGCCCAAAAGCCATATGCATTTCTCTCAATACATGGTTTGAGTTTCAACATTCCTACAGCTGCAGCAATGGGATTTGATTCTGAGCACCCAGGAGTTCTGAAAAACAAGCCCCATATTCAACTGCCTGAACATGGATGTAGGTGTCTACATTGAGGCTCCTATATTTCAAACCCCTAGTCTTCATCCATTTATTTGCAGCGCAGACTTAGGTGCTCTTGTCAGGACTCAATTAGCAGAAGTTAAGTGATGTCAAGGGGACCATTCAGATGCTTAAAATTAAATGCAGCTGCTGAACATTTGCAGGATGAGATTCTAAGACTCAGAGATTCACATAATCAGGCAGGATCATTATTTCATGTATTTAATCAGACACCTAATGGTGCCCACTGATTGAACTAAAGCGATACCTGAACCTACCTGGATAAATTGGGACACTTTGACATACCCATTAAAGCAGATCCAGGCTCAGAGCCAAGCGTGGATCCTGGAAGTCCAGGCCATGCAAGGGACTAATGCAGTCCCAGGTTCAGTTCCACCTGTCCACTTTATACATGCTCCAGCTGACGAGCATGGGATGGTCCACATCTTCACATTAGATCCGGGGCCATCGCACGAGGTGGAGCATGAGTTTACACGCTATGGGATAAGCTGCTTCAACAGATACATGGACTAAGGGGTTCTCATTGCCACAAGCTCTGCACTGAAGAGCACTGAGGCTCCTTCTAGCAGCGCCCACACGGCAATGGAGCAATATCGCTGTCAGCCAGCAGGGACTCACGCACATGAGACACCTAGGACAGGGGTGGGCAACAATTTTTGGCCCCGGGTCACTTCATACATTTCTTACAGTGGCCCCTGGCTGGCCCGGAAGGGGCGGGGCCTAATCCAGCCAGGGCGGGGCCAGAGCGCCTCTGGGCTTTCCCATCCCCAGAGCACAGCTCGTCTGGACGGGACCCCCCTTTGCCTCCCCTCCCACTAGGCACCGCGCCCCTGGCAGGGCGGGAAGAGGCTTCAAAGCGCCGCCCGCTGCTCGCAGGGAGACGCCCCCGCCCCAAGCGCTGACTGGCCGGGGACAGGGGGGCGGGAGCAGAGGGGCCCTGGGCTCGCCCCGCCCCCAGGCCCTGATTGGATCCGGCCCGCGGGGCCCTTCCCCGCTCTAGGAAATCTCGTTCCCGGGCGGGCTCGGGGCGGCGGGCGGACGCTGCCCGGGCAGGGTGGGAGGGGTCCTGGGGCCCCGCCTAGGAGCGACCCCCAACGTCTCCAACGGCCTCCCAGTCTTACACTACGCATGCGCACTGGGATGCCCCCGCCACGAGCCGTTGGAAACGGTTGGCAGGTGGGGTCCGTGTCACGTGATCGTGGAGCCTTCCCAGGGCAAAACCGCCCGCCGATTTATCTGCCCCGGCCTCCGCGCCCCCCTCACACATCGGCTACCCCGCCCGCACCCGCACGCCCCGCCCCACCTCGGCTCCTCCGATGCCTCCAGCCCCGCCCCACGCTCGGCGGCGCCTCTGCCCGGAAGCGGAAGCTGCAGCGCAGCGAGTAACGGACCCAACGGTTCCCTCGGCTCGGGGCAGCGTCTACAGCGGAACCTGCGGCCTCCCCCTGCCGCGTGCGGGGATGGGCGGGGCCGGAGCAGGGGCGGGGAGGGGCCTCAGGCCGCGCGTGCGCAGCGGGTCAGTGACTCCGGGCCAGAGCCAGGTTCAGAGCGGGAGCTGCCAGGCCACGCCCCCGCCCGGGAGGCGGGGCAAGAATTTGGGGAGGGCAGAGCTGGGGTCGGGACACTATGTGCGGGGTGAAGAGACGCAGAGAGGGTTGCGGTGGCGGGGCTGTGACTGCGGGGGGGACACTGGCAGCTCCCCCAGCCAAGGGAGCTCTGGGTCTAAGGGCTCAGCAGCTGGGAGGCAAATACCCGGGGCAGCGCCCCCCTCCCCCAGCAGACGGCTCCCAATTAACGTCCCCGTTAAAACCCGTCTCAGCTGGTGTCTGGTGTCTGTCTCAGCTCAGGGTACAGAGCCCTAGAGCTGGCTGAGCTTCCTGGGTCAGAGGCTGCTACCTCCCAACATCATAATCTAGGAGCCCAGGCTGAGCAGCAGGTCTGTGGCAGGGAAATGTTCACTGTGGTCCCTCTGGGCCCGCCCTGCTGGGGACATTCTGGCTATATCTACACTGGCGGCTCCTTGCACAAGAACACATCCACACTGCCAAGTGCGCAATGTGCTTTTGAACAGAAGTGCCCCTAGTAGTGTTGATGCTCTCTTGTGCAAGAGTGCTGTGAGGCTATTTTAGCCATAGGGCTTTCTTGCTCAAGAAAGCCCTGCCACGCATCCACACTGCCCTCTTACACAGAGTTCTTGTGCAAGAGAGCTTATACTTGTAAGAAAAGAGCTTAGCTCTTGTGCAAGAAGCTCTCTTACCATGCTTTAGTGTAAAACTTATTGCGCAAGAGCAGGCAGGCAGTGTGTACCCACCACTGTAGACATAGCCTCCTTGATGCCTGTTACTCACCCTTTGGGGCAGCCACAGTCTCTGCTGGCATCAGCTCCAGGTGATGGAGAGACATGGAGACAACGCTTGGGAGGGGCAGGAAAGTGACTCAGCAAAACCAGCCTCTTCCAGCCTGAGTTTGAGTTAAAGGGGAGGAGTCTCTGTGGGTCCCAGAGCTGCTGCTTCAATGACAAAGCCAGGCTCCCATTGGAGAGCAAATGCTCATGGACACAGGATAAGCACCAGTGCTCCCAGCGGAGGGGAGAGGGCGGGAGAGCAGTAGGGGCAGCAGGTGTAGGAAGAGAGGTTCCCAGCCCCATTCATTCACTCATCCTGGGAACCAGGGGAAGGAAAGGAAAAGCCAGTTCCTGCTCCTCCCTGTCCCCATGTGACCAGGGTGGGGGGCTTCCTGTCCTCAGGAACAAGGTCAGGGAATCCCCTCAGAGGCAGGTTTGGAACTTCTGCCCTTTTCTAAGCATTTGTCTCAGCATTTATCCCAGGGCTGGTGTAAAAGAGCCTAGTGGAAGGTGTCAGGTCTGTATTGTAGCACAATTGAGTGTTTTCCAGCATTGCACAGCCTAGAGCATCTGAATCTAGCCTGTTGGATTAAAGTAGAGGTGGGCAATAGTTTTTAAAGGGGGCTACCGCACAGATTTTTGAAATGGTCCCAGCATACCCTACAAGTAGCGTGACCTCTAGTGGAAGGGATGGGGCCAGGAGACTTCTTGAACTCGCCCACACAAAGACCCTGATTGGCCGGGGGAGTGGCAGCTGGGGTAGTTTCCCTTTCCCCACTCCCTCAATGCCTAGAGAGAATCACCAACTATTTTAAAAGGAAGAGGTGTTGTGCTTAAAAGAAGCACCCAGGGTCTTTTTCAGGGGGATAAGGCAACACGCCACATTTATTGAACATACATAGATCAATACTTATATGCATATGATACATTACACACACTCCATCTTGTTGTTACCAAAAGTTGCTCCCTCTAACTGCACTGGGCAGGTGAGTTAGATGGGGGAGGGGTGGAGCCAGGCTTCTGCTGATCCAGATGGATGCTCCCATGCTGACAAGACGAAAACCTGGGGCCCATCTGCAAGATTCCTCCTATTTATCCCTCTCATGCAGCCAATTAGTCATCACCTCACCTTTCTTAATGCTGCTTCAAAGGGCAGGCACTTGCTGCTTGACTCCCAAGGAGTCTGTATGTCCAGTCTTCTTAATGAGCTCACTTTACAGGTATTGTCTTGGATCTTCTCCTCTCTTGGAATTCACACCTCCAGATCAGCTACTAGAAGTGGGCCTCATCCTCCTTGATTGGATCCACCTTGTCATCTCCAGCCTGATTCTGGCCTGCATATTTATACCTGCCTCTGGAAATTTCCACTACATGCATCTGATGAAGTGGGTCTTTGCTCCTACACTTCAGTTAGTCTGAATCTGCAAAAGCAGCGAGGAGTCCTGTGGCACCTTATAGACTAACATAGCTACCCTTTCTATCTTGGATCTGGCTCCCAGACCTTCTCCACCCTGGCAACTGCTGCTGGAGGTGCTCACCTTTCTTTCTCCATTCACACCTCATTCATTTCAACAGGACAATCAAGGAAAGGGGAGCGCTCAAAAGACATTTTTTCTTACAAGATCTATATATCTTAATACAAAGCTATAGGAGAAATGTTACAGAGATTCTATGAGAACACTTAAAGATATATCTAAAAGGATAAGATCTCAATACAAAGTAAAATATTACAGGGCTTTCTCCACAGAGGGACCAATCAGGCTTGGAGGCACCTGCCCCCCTCTGCCAGGAGCATGCAGTGGCTAGACAGTTTTAAAACAGCCAGGCTATGTCTGTGCTGGCAGGTTCTTGCACAAAAACTTGCCGAGTGTCTACACTGCCTGAACAAGTATTTATATTATAGCATCAGAAAACAGGGCTTCTTCTAGAAGAGATATTCCTCTCCCCATGAGGAATAAGCCCTCTTGCACAAGAGCTCTTCTGTAAGAGGGAAATGTAGAGAGGCAACATGAATTTCTTGCACAAGAAGCCCCTATGGCCATCAGAGCTTTCTTGGCAAGAGAGCATCCACACTGCCATGGATGCTACACACTGGATCCACTGGCTTGGCAGACTGGAGCTGACTCACAGAGGCTCCTTTGCTCAACCCTAGATTAAAGTGAAGTGGGGCCCAAAGCCCCTGTGTGAGAAACACTTTCATCACAATATCTCCTCAGAAGCAGAGGATTCTCCTAAGGGATATGCTAAGTCATACTCAACTCCCCAGCTTTCAGGGGCTAGAAGCAGGGAACTGTCCTGCCTACGTTATTTCTCCTACACACACTGTTCACATGCCACCTTGGGACTATTTCCATTGTTGGGAGGGCTCTAGGTTCTGCAGGCTTAGAAATCAGCAGAAGTTTAACCCCAGAGCTATCTGTGTGTCAGCAAGTCCCCCAGGCTAGGTCTACACTACAGGCTTCTTGCGCAAGAACTGTTTTGTGCAAGCGTTCTCATCAAAAAGAAGCCTTTTTCTGATGCTTTACTTGCACAAGAATGTGTGTGCAGTGTAGATGCTCTGCAAGTTTTGTGTAAGAACAGCTATTCTTGCATAAAGTCTGCAGTGTAAATGTAGTCCCCAAGCCCTCAGATCATTACAACCCCTAGAGAGGCATGACGACACCCTCTGTCACCAAGGGGTGTGGAGTCATCAGGCCCTGCAACCCCATCAGCAGCCAGATAACTCTCAGATGACAGATAGAATAGAAGGTTTATTAGCTCACAGGGATGTAACAAAAATCTCACACACACACACACACACACACACACACACACACACACACACACACTTACTTCTTGGCACAGGAACCAGGAGCACTCAGTACAATCCATCTCAGGTAGAAGGGGGCCCAGAGCCTTCCCCTCCGCCCATTTCTTCCTCCTAAGCCAGTGAGACTCACTTCCACCCTCCACAGCTCATCCCACAGCCTTTCCCCAGCTTCCCAGATCTACAGCCCTCCAAAGAAATGGAGATCCTGAGCGGCACCCACACAAGTAAGGAGTCAGGGAAACTGACACAAACTATCCAGAGAATGTAGGAAAAAGCTGAGGCTCCCAAAAATGAATAGGGAGGGAGGAAGAGCCCTCACTTCTGCCCCATGTAGGGCTACAGGTATTATCCTGGCAAGTACCTGTCACAACTCCCCAGCCATCCTGTTAGGAATTTCCTCTCTACATATCCTTCTTTGGGGGTGTTTGGATTCTGCTTTCACACTGCACCCAATGTCTCAGTTTCCCAAATTATTATTGTGTTGTTTTCTGTCTTTGCCAGTCCCATGTCGGTCATTTGTCTCCAGCACAGACAGTGAGTCCTGCTTAGGTTCTCTCTCCCCCAGCAGGTGCAAGGACAGTGAGGGAGAACACTCAGGAAAATAGACAGCAGGAAGATCCTGGAATTGTAGACTCAGAGGGAACATTTCTTGAAGGAGTTGAAGGGGATTTCCCCCCATGTGTAGAGCTGCAGAAAGCCTGGGGGAATCCACACAGGACAGAGAGGCAGCTGGAGAACAATCCAAGCAGAAAACTGGAAGAATCCAGCAAATGTAGAGGAAGATCCATGGATCCTAAGGAAACTCCAGCCCAGCAGACAAATCTCAATGGAAAGAAACCCTGCAAACGCTCAGACTGTGAGAACTGAATTCTCTCTGAATCTTGCCTTATTCACGAGCCACCCCAGGTTGCCCCACAGCCCCCAGGGACAGCTCAGCAGATGTGGATTCCATTGGCCCAGGTGGAGTCGCCAGAACTGAACCAGGCCCAGAGAACCAGGACTTTTCTCTCAAGGGGAACCAGACTTAGGAAAAAAATAAACCCTCAGGTCTTCTCAGTCCCTCTGCCCTGGGAGAACCTGTTCCCCCAGGAGAAGGGGGTTCCAGCAAGTCCAGTGTTGGATAAAACAGAAGGAAAATCTGCTCCGCTCTCACTGCAGAGGAAGCCACCAAAGCGCGCAGGGGCCTGGCTGTGCCCCTGAAACAGCCTGACCCTGCTGAGGGGAGAAGCCTCCCCAGGCCCAGACCAGGTGATGGGAGAGGAAGAGCAGGGGGCTCCCAGCCCCAGAAGTTGACAACTTGTGAAACCTTCACCCTCCTACAGCCCCTGCCCCCCACCCTCTGCTTCCCCTCGGCCCCTCCCCCACGGCCTCTCTGCTTCCGTCTCCCCTGCCCCTCCCCCACAGCCCTGCTCCCCGCTCACAGCCCCTCCCCCACATCCTCCCTGCCCCCCCCCCAGTTATGAACCTTTAGCCCGCACTCCTTGCCCCTTTTGTCATTAGTTGTCCCCAGTAATTAATTGGACACAGGTCCAGTCGCCCCTCCCACAAGGCTGGGGGAGGGGCATGTAGAAAGCGGGCTTCGAGTAGACCAACGGCTCCTTCGCAATGCCCGTCCCAGCACGCGCAGGCAGACGCTGTTGCGCAACCCAAAGGCCAATCGCAGCGGGGCGGGCGGGGCTAAGCAGGGGCAGGGAAAAGGGGAGGCGCTGAATCGGGGAAGGATGACACCGCGCATGTGCGGCGGGTCAGTGAGTCGCAGTCTCATGGCGCCGCTCCCCCCCCCCCCATTTAACTCCGACGGGATTTCAGTGCGCCGCGCGTTCTGCGACGGGCCCTGTGAAGGAGCCGTTGGTGCCGCTACCCGCTGTGGGGCGCGGAGCCGAGGGGACTGGGCGCGGAAGAAACCAAAGGGCCCAGCAGACGGGGGGGGGGTCTGGTGTTTGTGACGCTGCATCAACTCTCGTCCCTGCCAATCTCCCGCCGGGCTCAGCGCAGATACCGCCCCCCCCCCCCGCCTGAGACGCGGCTCTCCTCGCCCCCCCTTCCCACAGGCGGCGGGTCCCCACGTGGGGCGATGCCCGGTCACGCTAAGACGACCCACGTGGCTCCTGCTCCGTGCAAAGGGCTGGGGCGCTCACCTGCTGCTGGACCCGCGGGGCGCCCAAGAGGCCCCGCCCTCTGCTGCCCCTATTGGCTGGTTGCAGAGCGGGGGGGGGCACTGTCTGCGCTTTCGGGGACCCGGGGCAGGAGTGGAATCGGGGCCCTAAACCCGCCCGGGCCAGGCGCAGCCGGGTGTGGCTGGGGGCGGGGGGACATTGCAGCTGCCCCGGGAGCGCCCCGTCCGGTGGGGCCGAGGCCGCAGCGACCCCTGGGAAAGTCTCCGGCTGGAAGCCACGTGCCCCTGCCCCAGATACAGTCCTCGCGCTAGGACCCAGGGGCCGGACGCTCCTTGCAGCCCCCCCCCCTCGGAACAGGTGACCGCTGCCTCCCCCTGCGAGCGCTGTTCCCAGCCTGTGCGCTGGGGCAGAGCAGCCCCATGTGGGGAGCCTGAGCGGGGCAGTGAGGGGGGGGGGCCGTGGGGCGCAGAAGGGGCAGTGGGGAGAATTCTGGGGCAGCGCTGGGACAGGGGAACGGGGGGAGGTGAAGGGAAGCGCAGAGGATGCGGGGGAGGGGTTGGAAGGGGAACATGGGAGCAAGCGCAGCCTGGGGGGGGGGTGAGACAGACACTGGCAGCTCCCCCAGCCCGGCATCCGGGGTAGAATCTGTTTTTAACGCAAACTATAAATCGGGCGTGGTGGGGAGGAGGGATTGTGCTGTTTTTGCTGCTGCTACTGCTTCAGTTGCAGCTGCTTCTCTGTACTTGTCTTTCTGCTGCTTTTACTTCTTTGGGTGCCGCTGCTTTCTGCTTGTTCTTCTGTTGCTCCTTCTTTTGTTTCTTTATTGCTGCTGCTTGCTTTTTCCTCTCGTTTTTTCTTCTGTCGATGGCTTCTACTGCTGCTGATTTTTCTTTTCATCTACTGCTGCTACTTCATCTGCTTCTGATGCTGCTACTTCTTGCACCTGTGGGGAAAATCAAATAACTCCAATTGTGTCTAAGGGGGACTGTGCAGAAATCAAAACTCTCTGAAAGAAAACTGCTGTAAGGGTTAAAAAGTTTTCCAGGCCTCTCTCCCTGTAACAGAGAGAAATCAAATTAGCTCTAATCAAAGACCCTTACAAATGACTATCTCAAATTCATGGATACTCCTAGTCTGTCACAATTTGTCATGTAAACCCTTATCTTTGTCACAGTTTGCCTTGTAGACTCCTCCACTCAAGTTCTCATGTGGCTTTGTGTACTGTAAAAACTTACTTCTAGCACTCCTGGGGTGAACAGAAGTCTCAGAGTACTTCTGCTGAGACTTTGATATGTTAAAGAAGAACAATCCACAACTGAACTGTCTAAGCATTCTGTATATAGGATACCTGAATCTGTCTGTCAGGGCTGCTGCTTCACTCTTGGAAGTGACAGCCTGCATGCATGCATCATAAAGTTTTCTCTTCTAAGTTTCTTTCCTGCCTCACTGATTTGACCTCCGGCCTCGAACCCTTCTGGGGGCTCTGTACCCCAGGGGAGCGAGATTTCCCCCTCACACCGCTGCTGCTGTTTCTTCTGCTCCTTCTCCTGCTTCTACTTGTTTTTCTGCGTCTCCTTCTTCTGCTTAAATCTGCTGCTCCTTCTGCTACTGCCACTTCTGTTGCTCCTTCTAGGTTTCTTTTCCTGCTGCTGCTACTTCCTGTGACTTATTATTGTTGTTCTGCTGCTGCTGCTTTGGTTGCTGCTGCTTCTCCTGCTGCAATTTCTTCTGCTGCTGTTCCTGCCTCTTTTATTCTGGTTCTTCTTCTGATGTTTCTTCTTCTGCTGCTTGTTCTTCTGATCTGATACTTCTATTTCAGCTGAGGTTTCTTCTATTTCTTCTGCTTTTGCCTCTTTTCTTCACTTCTCATCCTGCTGCTCTTTCTGTTGCTGTTGACCCTTCCTTTGTTCTTCTTCTGCTGTTTCCATTTTTCTATTGATGCTGCTACTACTTCTGCTTCTTCCTTTTTGGTTTCTTCTTTTGCTGCTGCTTCTTTTAGTGCTATCACTGCTCTTTGCATCTGCTGCTTTTTCCACTGTGTCTGATTCTTCTGCTTCTGATTCGTCTGCTGTTTTTCTTCTCTTGCTGCTGCTCCTCCTTCTCCTGCTTGTTTTTCTACTTCTTCTGAAGCTTCAATCTGCTGCTTCTTCTGTTGATTCTTCTGCTTTTGCTCCTGTTTCCTTTGTTCCTGCTACTACTTTTCTTCTTCTGCCACTGCTTCTGTTACCGCCTCTTTCTTCTACATCTTCCTCTTATTCTGCTGCTTCTTCAGATGTAGCATCTATGGCTGCTGCTGCTACTTCTTCCACATCTGCTTCTTGTGAGGTTGCTGCTGCTACTTCTTTTTCGGCTTCTTCTACTGCTGCCTCTTCTTTTGTTGCAGCTGCTTCTCCTGCTCCTACTTTTTTTCCTGCTTTTTCTTCTTTTGTTTGTGCTGCTGCTTCTTTTGATGGTTCTTCTGGTGCTCTTTATTCTGCTGCTGCTGCTACTACTTCCTGTTTCTTCTGCTGCTGCACCTTATTAATTCTTATTTTGCTGCTGTTTCTTCAGTTGCTATTTCTTTGACTGCTGAAGTTTCTCTTGCTGCTGATACGGTTTTCCACTGTGTCTTCTTCTGCTGGTACTTCTGCTGCTGTTTTTTCTAATGTTGCTGTTGCTGCTTCTGCTATCTCTTACTTCTGCTACTACTTATTGTTCTGTTTCTCCTTTTTCTGCTGCTGTTGCTGCTTCCTGTTTCTTCTGCTCCTATGGCACATCTCTTGCGGAAAAGCACATGGCAGCATGTACAGGCTCTTGCACAAGAACTCTTGCACAAAACAGTTCTTGCACAAGAAGCCTGCAGCATAGACATAGCCTGAGGGTGGAGCTGGGGCGGGGCGAGGGGAGACGACTGTTGGGTTCCTACTAGGGTGCCCAAGAGCACGTGCCTGTCAGGTGGGGACCAGCCGTTCACCCCCCCAACCTCCCTCACGCAGCCACGTGGGGTCCCGCAGCCCGGCAAGTGCTAGAGCCCCGCCCCCCAGAGTAACGACGGGAAATCTCGGAGTCCCTGGCTCCGGCTCCGAGAGGCGGCAGCAGCCTGGGGGCCCCGCCCCGGGTCGGGGCCGGTCCCGGGTCACTGACCCGCCGCGCATGCGCGGTGTCACCCCTCCCGCGATTCGCTGCATCGCCTCTGCCGAGCCCAGGCCCCGCCCCCCGCTGCCATTGGCCCCTGGGCGGAGCCGGCAGCAGAGACTCCGCGCGAGCCCCAGTCGCGGTCGCTGCACGCGCTGAGGCGGGAATTGGGAAGGAGCCGTTGGGGCCGTTACTCGCCGCGCGCAGGAGCCGAGGTGGGGGCGGGGCCCGGGCTCGGCGCGGGGGAAGCGAAGGCGGCGGGAGCCCGGAGCCCGGTTCTGTCCCCCCGGCCCGTATTCAGTTGCTATTTCGGGAGGGGCGGGGCCGGCTCGTTTCCCCCCCCCCCCCCCCGGGGTTTCCCTCGGTCCCGGCGGGAGGCGCCCCGGTCGGACACGCGCCGGGGGCCCTGCAGGGAGGCGCGTTCCCCGCGGTACCAGCGTCCGGACACGCTACTGGACAGACAGGAGCGCCACTGCGCATGCTCCGTTCCCCAGCTCCCCCCCTTCCCCAGCCTAATCTCAAGGGTAACCGCGAGGCAGCAGCTGGGGGCGGGGCCGGAGCAGCCCCTGCAGACCGGGGCGTGTGATCCCCGTGCAGCTCCCCACGCGGCCCGCCCGGACCCTCGCTGGGGGGACCCTGCGCAGGGGTCGCGCCCAGGGCGGGGGGGGGTCGGTACTTTCCTGGTTCACAGCTCTGGGAGCTGATCAGCGCAGCCAGGTGGATTCTGGGGTCCGTGTGATGCCCCAGGGACTTTCCCCGCCAGCTCAGGGACCGATGCCAGGGCCAGAGTGTGGGACATTTTCACCGAAGCCTCCAGGGCTGGGATGTCTCCCATTGGCTCTTTGGGATACAGAAAACAACCTGAGTCAGCTCCAGGGAGGGGACCGACCAGTTATTGCTGAAGGGGGGGGGGCAAAGTGTGAGCTCAGGAAATCTTAACTGATCCTATTCCCCAGCCCAGAGGGAGCCATGGCCGCAGTGAGACCCATGAGAAGTCTCCAGAAGGAAGCGAGGTGTCTTAAACATAAAAATGAGTTGTCCTATGGAACCCTATGTTTAACCCCCCCAAGTTCTTGCACGTCACCATTAACACACACACGCACGCTATAGAAACACTTATATTACAATTCTCTATTATATGCACACCTATACTATACATTTTTCAATGATGGAATTTAGCAATAGTCACTGCCTTCATTTATAGAGATGAAGAGGGACAAATTAAATACAAGTCAGATTACAGAAATGTATTTATTTTGTCCACATTCACAGTGTGCTTTTTTCCATTGTAATGATTAATTTCCAAAATGTTCAGCCATAAGAGCATTTTTTTTCAGAATTACCAATCCTTGCTCTTCTATGAAAAAATATGAGTCCATCACATGGAAGAATCTCTCACAGGCAGCTGATGGAGACAGAGGTCTGTTGGCCCTGGTGCACAGCTCCCTAATTCTAGGAGAAGAGTGCAGCAGATCCATGGTCTCTCCTGAAGAGGCCAAATACCCTTCAAGCTTCTTTGCAGTTTCATTTCTCTAAAATGACATAGTCTCTTACCTTTTCTAATCCCAGTTTCATGCTTGTTCCTAGTGGTCCTAACATTTGGCATCCAGATGTCAGCTGCTGTTAGCTCCAGGTCCTCAATTATTTCACCAAAACATTTCTGAATGCTGCACTGGAATCTATCTACCATCATGTTTCTTTGCAGTTTTGAAACCATCAAATATAATTTAAACTTAAAAAAACAACAAATGATCTGGTAGCACTTTATAGAAAACAAAACATATAGGCTGTGTCTAGACTGGCAAGTTTTTCCGCAAAATTAGGTGCTTTTGCGGAAAAACTTGCCAGCTGTCTACACTGGCTGCTTGAATTTCTGCAAGAACACTGAATTCCTACTTTAAGAAATCAGTGCTTCTTTCAGAAATACTATGCTGCTCCCATTCCGGCAAAAGCCCTCTTGCGCAAATCATTTGCGCAAGAGGGCCAGTGTAGGCAGCAAAGTACTGTTTTGCACAAAAAAGCCCCGATCACGAAAATGGCGATCAGGGCTTTTTTGCGCAAAAGTGCATCTAGATTGGCACTGATGCTTTTCCACAAAAAGTGCTTTTGCAGAAAAGCATCCGTGCCAATCTAGACGTTCTGTTCCAAAAATGCTTTTAACAGAAAATTTTTCCGTTAAAAGCATTTCCGGAAAATCATGCCAATCTAAACACAGCCATAGATGGTATCATGAGCTTTTGTGGGCACAGCCTACTTCTTCAGATGACTGGAGTTTTGAGTTTAGGATGTGCAGACCTATTTATTTTGGCTCTGCACATCCTAAACTCAAAACTCCAATCATCTGAAGAGGTGGGCTGTGCCCACGAAAGCTCGTTATACCATTTATATGTTGTCTAGAAAGTGCTACCAGACCATTAGTCTGTACAGGATAAACTTGAAAAACAATGAACTCAGCTACGCCCTGAAGCTGGTATAATTTACACAGCATCCATTCCATTAGTGTGCTTGTCTCTGATTAGAGACTATTTAGTACCTTCACCACTGGGCCCATAACCATGGCATATTCTGTCAATAAAACCAGCTCTGCTGGATTCAGCCTGTCGTATAGTCAATACATAATGTTAATACAAGTATCAGAGGGGTAGCCGTGTTAGTCTGAATCTGCAAAAGTGACGAGGAGTCCTGTGGCACCTTATAGACTAACTGAAGTGTAGGAGCATAAGCTTTCGTGGGCAAAGACCCACTTCGTCAGATGCATGTGACGAAGTGGGTCTTTGCCCACGAAAGCTTATGCTCCTACATTTCAGTTAGTCTATAAGGTGCCCCAGGACTCCTCGTCACTAATACAAATACAGAATGATCAGGGTTTGTGTTTTTAACAAAAAGAAAAGCATAAAGTGAAGAGCTTCTTGCATACTAATTTGGAGTCCTGGGAACACATTTCTCATGGACCCTTCTCCTTGTTCATTCAGTATGTACCGAATTCTCTCCACAGCCATGAACACAGTGTTCCATCTTTTCTGGCTTGGCCAAATGCACTGGGGCTTGCATTCTGCTTCCACCATTTTTGCTCCAATTGCTGAGTGTTCAATTTTATTTCATAGTGCTTAGCATCTGGCAAAAGTGGACCTGGCCATCTCTTCTTAGGTGTCATTTGATTCTCCCTGTACCACATCTATAAATGAAACTAGTTTCTACAAGTGGCAGGCTCAATGTTGGTGTTTTGGTACAATTTATTCAATTTAGGCACAAACTGAAGAATCTGCAGCTGGTGGGCTGGTGCTACAGGACACAGCGAGCTGGCTCTCCAGAGCCTCTATTCCCTTGGGCCAGGCAGGAAAGCACAGGGTGCGTGTGTCTGGCTGCTGCGTTCACTGTGAGTAACTCTCCTTCCCTTCTCTGGGCCAGTAAATCGTTGGTGATTGTGCCACAGGACTGGCTGCAGGCGCTGGGTTTGCTTTCAGCCGGGAGCTGCCAGTGACTTGGGGCAAACGCTGACTTTGGGATGGGCAGAAACCAGAGTGTTGTGGGGCTTGGGGAGGGAGCAGGTCTCTGTCACTCAGGCTGTCCTGTGGGGGAGGGTTCCCTCGAATTGGTTCCGTCAATGTGTGGAATAAAATCATTCTGTGCACCAAGGCAGGTGCAGATGTGCACCACACATAGAAACAGGCTGGGGGGAGGCTGGTTCTGTTCATCACCTGGGCGGTGCCTGAATCTGTCCTGGGTGGCTGGCCAAGTGCTCAGCTTACAGGGAACACTGGTGGGGGGGACCCATGAGCAGCCCCAGCCCATGTCCCCACCCCCATCCAGGGCAGGTGGAGAGTCTGAGGCTCCCCACAACTGCCCTTGTGGTTCTTACCCCATTCATGTCACAGTAAGGACTGTCTGGGCAGCGGGGGATCCATGGACCCTCCATCTGCCCTGGGCAGGGGTACTAGGGCTGGCTCATCAGCCAGCGGCAGCTTTCGAGTTCCTGATCCCAGGTGGATGGGTCTGTGATGGCCCCAGCTGCATTGGCACCCCAGGGCTTCTCTTCCTTGGGCAAGGTCCAGATTCTGGCCAGGGTGGGGGGCAGAGCCAAGGGGGAATGGGGAGGAGCAGGGGGCAACTGATGAGAAAAGAGGCCAGGCCAGACCTGCCCACCTTCAACAGTGGGAGGGGCCCTTGGCCTCCTGTTCTGGTGCCCCCTGAGGGGGATGGGCAAAGGTAGAGG